>NW_024704757.1:9203160-9525660 GCF_018977255.1 Callorhinchus milii
TAAAGTGGACTGGCTGTGTATTTTGTGGGTGAAACATGGCAGCCAGTTGTGTACAGCAATGTTTCACAAATAGCTATGGAGTGAGTGTCCAATTTTATTTGGGGGATTGTTATTAGCCAGGACACTGGGAGAGAGAAACTCCTTTCTCTTTTTGAATAATGCTTTGGGATCTTTAACGTCCACCCGAACAGACAGACAGCTCTGTCTGTCTCTCTGTGTCTCTCTCTCTGTCTCTCTCTCTCTCTGTGTGTCTCTCTCTGTCTGTCTCTCTCTGTGTCTCTGTCTGTCTCTGTCTCTCTCTCTCTGTCTCTCTGTCTGTCTCTCTCTCTCCCTGTCTGTCTGTCTCTCTCTGTGTCTCTCTCTGTCTGTCTGTCTGGGGTGGGGAGATGGCAGCAATCAGCCACCCAAACCCAACCGCAATTTGACTCGATCCCTCCCCTCCCAACTCCAGATCTGTCAAATCACAACATTTTCCTCCTCTTTTTTTTGCTGTTAAACCACTCACTCGACCCCAATGCCCCCCTCACCCTCACCCCCACCCCCCACTCCAACACCATACACGTTGACTTCCTGTGTCACAGAGATTGCAGTTCCCCAGCAACTTCAACCACGTTCAATTACATGCAATTTCCTCTTCCCCTTTGGTCTCTCTTTTACCAGAAGGATTTGGTCCAGTGTTTAGCAGCAGAAGGGGTTCGATCCCCCACCCCATCCATCCATCCATCCATCCATCCCCACCCCCCACCCCCCCAACATCAGCTCAGTGGTCGTGCACTTCCTTTTATTGTGGTCAATCTTTGCAGATTGCTCGTGAAAAAAGAACTTGCATTTTATTCCATTGGGATTTCATTTGAAATGAATGGGGAAAGTGCAATGGTTCATCCCCACCCACCCCATCAATCTGCACCACTACCTTTAGTCGATGTAAATACTGCAACTTGTTTCCCTCCCCCCCCCCCCCCCCCCCAAAAAAAAAACGTCCAGTAATTATTTGCACATTTTTTTTCGCAATCGGAACAATTGATTGTTAAAATGATTTTTCTTTTCTTAAATGAACGGCGCTCGAAAGTTTTCGATCAAAGTTAAGTCGCCCGACTGTTAAATGTTTTGTGACGACCCTTGCATTCGACGTAGCGCCTTATCGCGTCGTCGAGACGGCTCAAAGTGCCTCACGGGAACGGGAACGGGACGTGCCGCGCCGTAAAGTGTAGTGACTGAGCGCATTCGTATTTGAAAACGACGGAAGAGTTAAAAGTTTACGAGCAACTTTCTGGACAGGTGATGTGTTGGATGAGAGACAGATGCAATATCTAACCTAAGGCTAGGCCAAGAGCGTGTGAAATGAAAGATAAAAACATCTCTATGCAGAGAGAGACACAGGCAGATAACACTCTACCGACACCCATAAGAGAGGTAGATTACCACAACAGCAACTTGCATTTATATAGCGTCCCCAGTAGCATTTGATTACTCTGCTCCCTGCTCTTTGGAAGGTAATGGTTTGCCAAGTTTGTTATTGAAAGCAGGCGGAGGAATAGGTACACTTTTGAAACTTTAATGTTTCTGCACAAATGCAAGAGGGCATTTCCAATAAAAAAAATTTAATATTGTATTAAATAGTTCATGGCAGAGGCAAAAACAGCTTAGAAATAATACACAGGAACCCTTCACCTGAAGATATAAAATCATTGACCTACCAAATACAGTAACTCCACCAATCCAAAATATTTGAGATTCATGATTAGCATTAAATCTTGTAAACTAACGTACAGGTTTATTAAATATAACATTGCTACAGCACTGCAAATATTACACAATGACCAATACCTTCATTCAATCAAAACAGCTTATTTCTCATACCTTTGAAATACCTATCAAAAGAATTATTTAAAACAAACTTGGAATGTCAAAGAGAAACGCTGGAAACAGAGCCACTGGCGGTGCTTCATTTATTTGGATATTTTCGGGAATGAGCAAATTGTGGAGGTGATTTTCACACTGGGCTCTGTCCATTGGCTCCCAGCCTGAAACCCTGCAGAAATCACAGCCTATACAACAGACCGGCAGGGTTTAGGAGCGAGCTTGGACCTTCCTTACTGTGACTCGTTCTTCAAAAAAGTTCTTATTTTTAGATTATTATTTTGTATTTCTGAACAGCCCACCAATGAGTGTTAGAACTCCTCACTGTGTAACACTGCCCTTAAAAACACAAGATCTGGGTTCAATTTTTTGTGGTTTGGGTAAATAGCGAAGGGGAGGGGAAAATGTGTGTGCAACTGGCTTTGAGGGGACTTGTGTGGCTAAACCAGGAATGTCCACAGTAACCCAAGGCACTGTTGATGGCTGACCAGCCTGTCTGGGTCATCAAAGAGATGAGGTATATCCTAGCAATTAGGGATGGACAAGTACCATGAAATTTACAATTATTTAAAATGTTGGTAAGAAATCTACATGGAATTGCATTAAATAATCCATAATATAAAATGCACAGGAGCTGTGCAGGCAAGGTTGTTGTATAGGCAATTTTTCTATCTTTTTTAAAAATTCTAAAATCCCTATTCTCGCTTAATCTTACTCTTTGTTGACTCAATTCCTCAACTGAATTTCCCCTTTGCTTGATGGTTAGCTGCTCCGGTACCTCCCAGAGATAGGAGTCCTGTAGCTCAGTGGTTAGAGCACTCGCTTTGCAAGCGAGAGACCTGAGTTCAATTCCAGACAGAGGGCAAAACCTTGGGCAAGTTTCCTTACTCCACACAGAGCCTAATAATAATGCCTCCAAAACACAAACAATAATAAATTGGTCATTTTCAATCCACGACTGTTTGTGGGACATTGCTGTGCGCAATTGGCTGCTGCGTTCGCCCACAAATATGCAGTCAATTCACTTTACGGTATATTCTGTGAAGCGCTTTGGGACGTCCTCCCGACGCGAAAAGCGCTATATCAAATGCAAGGATTATTATTATTATTATTATAGTGGTGACCATATGCTGAATTTCCTCATCTGCATGCCCGATAATTGCATTAGCCATGTACTTTGTGTGAAATTAAAGAGCAAATAATCTACAGGAAGGAGGTTTTAATATCCGGATATTCTACAATTATTCTTCATTTCTTAGCCTCCATGTAACGACTCTCATTCTCCCTATTTTTCCTTTTCAAATAGACAAAATGAATGCCACATATTCAAAAAGATCCTATTATCCTCTGATATGAATGGAGAGCAATTCTGGGAGAAAGGGCCAGATGCTGAACTTGTGATTTTCAATTTTCAATCACAAGCGAAGGCCATCGCATACACAATGCTGAACAATTCACAGGCAAAATGTGTAAGGATATGCTTGTAATATGTTGAACATATGACAGAGAAGAGATATCTAGGCCTTCCAACAAAAGTGAGGTTTCAACTTAATTCTTCATGATTATTTAAGCAAAGAACTCAAGTATGAATAAGTGTTATGGGGGGGGAGGGGGGGGGAGACAGCCATTGGAAACCTGGACTGCTATCTCTCCAGCCCCCACTTCCCTAACTGAGCCCAACTGCAATCCTCCGACCACTTCCCTGACTGAGATCAGTTAGCCGCTCAGCCCAGAGAATGAAGCATGGAGCTGCCTGGCCTGTATGGTTAACCTACCAGTGCTTCTGTAGCCTGTGTGGCAGAAGAGAAATTGGTTAACCAAAAGCCAAAAGTGTTTAAACACCTGTTAACATTTATAGAATCCCACTAACCATCTAAAACATCAATTCTGAAATCTTCAAAATGCCGTTGAAGTCACTTCAAAAGATTTAATCTTTACACCGACTATATATTTTCATTCTATAGTTCTCCCATCTCACCAACTCTGCACAACTAGAGCACAGAATATGGTGATCACCAAGTATTTTAAAAAAAAACTCCAAAGAGGTTAAGCGATGTGTGCAGTTTTTAGTGATTTCTCAGGCACACACGGTGGGCCCTTAGGAATCAATGTACTTTGCTGTGTCTGTATGGGTGTCCCGGATGGAGAAATGAGTCCAGGCCAGAATCTGCAGGACGGCAACGCAAATTGGGATCAGGCAGACCAGGTAAAACATGACGTTGTGGAGTTCCTGCAGAGCACTGCGAGATATAGAAAGAAAAAGAAACAGTAAAAACGGTCTTAATCCAATTAGTTTATGTCAGCAAATTCAAGAGGAAATTAGACAACTACCTGATGAAGAATTTATTGAAAGGTTTGTGAAATAGCATATTGTAAGATTAGTTTTAAACTTTGGGGCCACAATTCCTCCTGGCTAACAGTTGGACATCAATCAGTCAGATTGCTAGCAACTTAAAGACCTATTTACGCTTATGGAAACACCCTTATCCCCCCTTCTCCTTCTGCCCCCCCCCGCCCCCCTCTTCCCTCCCCGCTCCAGCCCTCCTCAGGCCCTCCTCACCTCCCTTCCCCCTCCAGCCCCCCTCCCCCTCCGGTTTGCTTGCAAAATGCAACTACACTTGACAGCATTTACTGCAAAGTGCTAACACATATTTCAAATGAAAATATGTTATATATACACAGAACTTCCCCCCCCGCCCCCACCACTTACCCCAAATCCACATGCGTAGAGGCATCCTTCAATTTTTTATAGTCAAACTGGTTAAGTATAGTAACCACAAGCATTGGGGCCAGTGACTGTGCCGGCTTTGTAAACAAAGCATTGGTACCAAATATCATAGAAGACAGCGGAAAACTAAAAGTAAGAAAATGAAAGCAATTTAAACCTTAGATGAGCTTGAACAGACAGAAATGTTCAGCACAGGAGGAGGCCAATCAGTCATTGAGCCTTCCTGTATTTCGAAATCATTCTTTTTCAATTAATTCTTCTTTCAAGCGCTTTTCCCATTTCCTCTAACGTTTTTACTCCCCAGGTGTTGAACGAGTTCCCTTTAGATTGATTTCATTGATCCAGCCTCAATTGGCGCTAGTGTGAATGGTGTAATCTGAATGGTGCTTTCAAGAGGCCTCCCTTTTAGCGTAAAAAAATCTTGATACAGTATCCTACTTTAAAGAAATGGTCGAATTTCTAGGTGGAAGATTATTTAAAATCTATGCTCATAGTGTTAGAAAAGCCTGAATGATTTTTATATAATGGAATTGTATGTAATATCTATTATTACTTCTGTGAGAAGTAAAGCCTAGTCCTTATGAGCAGCACATTATATAGAGCTGTGAATTAGGCTGATTGCTTGTTTGAGGGAATAGATGGACAGATGCTTGAAGAGGAGGAATATTAAAGACAATGAGAAATGAACAGGAGATCAGGATTACACAATGACAAAAGAAACCCATTGCCAAATGCCCAATTACTGTGCTGTAACATTCTATGATCCTATCATCAGTGGAGCTCACTTAAAATAAATTGATAGCATCAGTAATAACCCAATTTTGGTCTAATGCGTTGTGAAATTAAACCTCCACAACTATTCACTTGAGTAACCCATTTCCTCCCTACTCCAGGGTTACAACTGCTTTTACCACAGGCATCTCTGACCTCCACTTCCCCACCCAAGTGGTCATTATTACATGTGAGATACAACAACCACAGGAGAATCACAACAGGGCCAATCCAGCACTCTCACACACACACACAGACACACACATGCACAGAGAGAGAGAGACATACACTCTCACACAGAGAGTTACACACATACACACACACACATTCTAGCAGCCGTCACTGGATAGTGATTAGGAATAAAAATCCTGGATTTTCCTTCTATCCTAGTGATATGGAGACCAATTTGTACAGAAATCTAAATCCAACTCAATTTAGACCTTCCTGTTCTGTTTGCTTCAGTTTCACACCCAACAAGTAAATATAACAAGAGGTATTTATACGTAAATCCCACAAACAACGCAACAGGATTTGTTCTGCAATTAGACTTCACTAATATAAACAGTGACATTGTAGAGGAGCAGGTTATATCTGCTGTCACATTACACCAATTGCGATCCAGTCTTAGAGGCGACAAATTCACATCAAAGTTTGTGCAGCAGTTAACTTCAACGTGCACTTTGCTTTGGATTACCAAAAAGCACTAACGAAATGAAAACAAACAGTGACTGATACAACGCCTACCTGCGCTTGTGGTTGTGAAGGTCAGCATCAATAATATCAGCCAGGGGCAGGTTAAAGAGGCTGAAAGCAGCAGTCACCATCACCCTATGAGAGACCGACCGGTCAGGGGTGAATTTGATTAAAACAGCAAAACGTAGCACAGCTTTACTCATTCAAACCTTCCAAACATTTGCTAAAAGAAAATCGTCTGAGTCCATACCAGTCATTTACAGTCCTACTTGGCTGATAGTGAAGCTCCGGCTTCCTGCTAGCTCCACAGGTGTCAGCTGTCTCCGATATCTAAATAGCTCCTCAGCCATATTTGAGCTTGGACACTAAGCATCAGCAGACTTGACCATGGGATGGGAGGGCACTTCAAAGCCAAGCCTGATCCTATCCTCGCCATCTACCTCCATTCCAGGGAGTGGGGGAATGAATGGTGAATAGTGATGCTACCCTGAGTGGAGGGAGCTATATAAGTTTAAGTTGTTGTGGTTGTGATCAGGAATAGGAACCCTGGTTGAACTTTTCCTTCGTTAGCCCAGCAGGACTGAGGATAATGGCAGCACTCCCCATCTCCAGTCCCAGCCAACACCAGTGAACTCAAACCTCCTCAGTCACCGTGAGGTTGATCCACACTTGAGCAGAGACATTCCCATAGAGTGAGAGATCTGCTGGAGCTAACACTCTCATCGCATCACTTACATGTTCCCGACGAGGTAGAAAGCCAGTATGTAGTAGTGACCTGGGCCGAGAGCCATCATGGCTGTCGCTGTTATCAATTCCGTGTAGAAGGCAAACAGGATGACTTTGTAATAACCAAATTTCCTCAGCAGGGACTGGCTGCTGAGAATTAAAAGCTGCGGAAAAAAAGTGGGAACCGTAAGAACTCACATAATTTCAGAATACTGTGGGAGCCGGGTGGTGGCTCAGGCGATGTTTGACCCATTCACACCCCAAAATAAGGTAAATATTTGAAGCAAATTTTCTTTTTTTAGAAACACTTCAGGACAGAAGGCAGGCCAAAGCCCACTGAGCATAGCCGATCACAATGGATTAAACTCCCCTCAGTCAGTAAGAGAGTAGGTTTGGTTTCCTGCCTCAAATGAGCCACAGAGTACTGATCAGTTGAGGCTTTGAGAGAGAGTGAAAGAATGAGACAAAGAAAACTTACACCGCCCTTCATCATTTGGACCAAGTACTAGAGGATGCTTGAAGCCTCCAAACCAGAATTATGTCCAGGGAAGAGTCAGCTCCTTGGGAGAAAATATATTTTGTTTTGAGTGGGAACGACTTAGGATTCAAAGGCCATGTAGCAATCTCGCTAAAAGAAAAAAGGGGGAGAAAGCAAAGATGTTTTGCCTACAAAAATACAGTGAATTTACTTTACAGTATATCTTGTGAAGCGCTTTGAGACGTTACAAAGACGTGATAAGGCGCTACATCAAATGAAAGGAATTGTTATTATTATATTATTATTATTATCTGCAGGACTAGTTAGAGGTACCTGAGGACAGATGAACCCAGCTCCATACATGATGCTCTTTACAAAGGCCGGGAGCATGTCAGGTGGGATCAGGTGGTCGGCAAAGATTAGCATGAAGTTGTTCCAGAAAGCCAGATGGAAAACCTGGAACAGGTTCATGATCACAAAGAACAGGAAGTTGTGCTGCATCACGATTTGCTTGGTCAGGCTGAACACCGAGGTCCAGGAGGCATCTGAAGCTCTCTTGGCCATCTCCTTCTCAGACGCTCTGTCCCCCTGCTCGTACTGGCTGACGCTGTGGGTCCCCGTGTAATACATGCAGCCGAAGGCCAGAAATGCCACGAGGAGAGCAAAGCCCTGGAAACGTTGGAAGTTTTCCATGTTCTTGGATATCAAGCCGCAGAAAAGGACACTGGACGATCCGATCAAGGTGGCAACCTGATTGTATTTGATCAGCTGTAAACGGTTCTCGTGCTTGGTTGACATTTCAGCAAAGAGAGCGCACTGGGCCAGGAGGACAAAAGTCAGCATTCCGTCATAGGCACACAGAGAGATAATCAGGTGGACCCCGCACAGCCAGTCACCCTCCTGATAGACCCGCCACGGGAACCAGGGCAACAGGAAAGCTATAGCGTAGAACGGAGAGCCGAACAGGATGGAGAGGCGGCGTTTGACGCAGCACGTTAGGTTGGAGTTGTCTTGAAAGTAGCCGAAGAGAGGATCATTCAGGGCATTCCAGATCATGAAGATCACCTTGAAGAGAGAGAGAAAAAAAATCAGAAGCAAGTTTAGCGACGTTAAGAACAGAGCAGAACCCTCCACTAGTGGCTTAACCATGGTTGTCAGGTGTCTTCATGTGTGAACCCAGTGCACACTTGTTTACAAAGGGTAAATGTAGATTACACCAATGCTATTCTCACCCAATCCAGGACTGCCTGAAACCTTCCAAAAAAACTTCCTTAACAGACGGTCACCAGACAGTGATATAGTAATAGGGAACCTTCAAAAATATTTTCCCTTCCTTAACCCTGGGCCAAACCAAAATCAACTACATTGGTTAAACACAGTGAAGGAATTAACTGGTTTCACACAAGGCAATGAAATTTACCAAATAATAATAATCCATTCCTTTGGTATGGCGACGTATCACGTCAGAAGGACGTCTTAAAGCGCTTTACAGGATTTACTGTGAAATGGACTGTGTATGACTCGCAAGCAAGCGCAGAGCACAATTGCACACAACAATGTCCCACAAACAGCCGTGAAACAAATGACCAATTTTATTTGGGGGAATTGTTGACCAGGACATCAGGAGAAACTCCCTTCTCTTTTTGAATTGGAAGCCACAACCCCACAAACAGCCAAAACACCTGGAGCAAATATTTGTTGTGCATTAGAAGCGAGCAGCTCACCTGGGCTTGGTGAAATGCTGTCTCAGAAATTCTGTACTGATTCAGAAAGAGCTTCACGTAATAGAAGCTGAACATGTTGGTCATCAGGCCAGATCCAAGCGAGGTCATGGCATACGCCAGAGCATTATCCTGGATCCCCAGTGACCGCAGCTTCATTATCACAGATGACTGTTCGTTGGAGCCTATAGCAAGAATTCCAATGAGACTCAGAACCACTGGGTCAATATTTCACCCACAACAGTCACAACCTGAGAGAGAGAGAGAGAGAGCAAAAAAAAACTTTGTTGTTGATGGTTTTAAACTCCCTTTTTACATTTTTCAAACACAATATAAAAAGCATGAAAACTAGCTTCCAAAAAGAAGCGGAATTCTGACTAGGTCATGAAGCCAACAGCTAATAACCACAAATTATATACAAAAAAAATAAGAATCTAACAATATATCAAATAAACAGGCATTACACACACATAACTAGAGTGAACCAGATTAAAGAAGAAATCTTGGGACTGGAGCGGGTTGCAGGATGCAAAAGCAGAACCCCTTCCTTCTGTTCGTATTTTCTTTTTAATGAAAAACTTCCCTGATTTGGACACTATTTCCTTTCCCTGGGACACATATCAAGCACCCTGTAGTACCTTGCCCAGGGAGGCCATCATTCAAGTGTGGATTTCAACAACTGAGTTATTGGCAGATTATTTGCTCCAGCCTCAAATCAAGTTGCCAACATCAGGAGATGAATTTGTTTTAAAGAAGAAAACATACTCTACGGTATTTACAGTTGAGAATCAAGGCTTTATATTAGAACCCAAGACCGATCACACCCATGGTTGCACGTACTTACCTCGGCCAGGTGAGTTCTCTCACTTCTGATCTCACGGACGATATACTGAGCTCAGTGTGAAAACAAAACATTTTCTTCCCAGGGCAGGAACAGCCGTCACTGCCCTTTGCGATGGTGACTCCTGCCAAACCACTGGCACACCCACCTGACTGAAGGCCACAGCAATGACCTGTGAGAGGAGCAGAAGAGAGGTTAGACAGAAAAGCAAGCAGTCGATTTGTCGTGAAATTCTGCCTCGAACACTGGAGCTGATGTCATGAATTAAACAATTAGTGGGTGTGTGTTGTTTTAATAATAATGCTTGCATTTGATATAGCGCTTTTCACGTCTTCTAGACATCTCAAAGCGCTTCACAGAATCCACTGTAAAGTGAATTGACTGTATATTTTGTGGGTGAAATATTACTTTTAACCCAGGTGGAAATGAAGGGATCAACGCGACCCCAGCAAAATAAATAGCTGACTAAACGGAGCATTGTTTCAGTTCCAGGACGCTACATCCTATTCATGAAAAAAATGGTTGCAACAAATCCTGATACAATCAGCTGTAACACCTGACAGTAGGTAGAACATAAGGACTGCTGGAGGAGATAAGACCGAAGTCCATCCAGTTTGCCTTCCACCAGTTGCAAGCACATGATTAAACAACTATATACTGTGGTACAGTTCACAGAATAAAAACTGTCAACTTGTTGGCATTCATTTTTGCACTAAATTGGCCGTTGAAAATGTTGAAGCTCCAGTCTCTGTAGTGCAGAGGAGAGTAACGAGACTATGAGGAATGCCAAACTGGGGCAACTGGATAAACTGGAACAATAACAACAACAAAATTACATTTATAGAGCACTCCTCATGTCGGGATGATGTCGCAAAGTGCTGAACAGTCCGGTGTCGGAGTCCGAGCATGGGGGAGGGGTGGTGTAGGGGGGAGGGGTGGTGTAGGGGTGAGGGAAGGCAGAGAGGTGGGAGGCACGGTCGAAGAGAAGGGTCTTGAGACCGGCCTTGAAGGAGGCGAGGGAGGAAGCAAGGCGAAGGGACCGTGGGATGGAGTTCCAGAGTGTGGGGGCAGAGAGGCTGAAAGCCCGGACACCGATGGTCGGGCGGGAGACATGGAGAAGGCCGGAACCCGCTGAACGGAGGGAGCGGGCAGGTTGGTAGGGAGTCAGCAGGTCAGAGAGGTAGGAGGGGCAATGCCATGGATGGCCTCAAAGGTGAGGACGAGGACCTTGAACTCGATCCTCTGGGGCATGGGGACGCCAGTGGAGCCGGGCGAGGGTGGGGGGGGATTCTTAAACCTTGAAGAGAGATATCTCAAGAGGAGATTTGCTTATAAGATGCTAATTTGAGACAGAAGAAAATACGCCAGGAACCATAATTATTTCAGATACACCAAGGCCGCTAGAACAAGAGGACAGCGATTCGGGGAGGTGAAGGACACCACAAAGTGTTTCATCGTCCATTCTTGCGTGAGCCCAGACAACAAGCGTAGTCAATGGCTACTCTAACCCCGGAACCTTCTTTAAGCACGTTCCAAGAATTGCTTAAAACATTATGCGTGGGACGACAGGGCAGGACTTTCGACCGAACACAACCAGAAGCGAATATCCTGATCATTTTTGCCATGTGAGCGCTCCTGGTCTCCGGCCCTACTCAAATGTCCAACGCCGCTGCAAACGTAACGAGGTCGACGCGACGCTGGAACCCGGTGGAAACGCCTGCGTCGGAAGCCAGTGGCGAAGAGACGTGCGAACCGAGCCATGAGAGCAGCGCACCTCCGTTCCACTGGGGCACGAGCCTGGCCGATGGGTTACACTCACTCACCCCATCACTCTCTCCCACACTCACTCTCTCTCTCTTACTCACTCCCTCCCCATCACTCTCTCTCTCTCTCACTCACTCACTCTTACTCACTCATTCACTCCCCATCACTCTCTCTCACACTCACTCCATCACTCTCTCTCACACTCACTCTCTCTCTCTCTCTCTCTTACTCACTCACTCACTCCCCATCACTCTCTCTCACACTCACTCTCTCTCTCTTACTCACTCCCTCCCCATCACTCTCTCTCTCACTCACTCACTCTTACTCACTCATTCACTCCCCATCACTCTCTCACACACTCACTCCCTCCCTCCCCATCACTCTCTCACACACTCACTCTTTCTCTCTCTTACTCACTCACTCACTCACTCCCCATCACTCTCTCTCACACTCACTCCCTCCCTCCCCATCACTCTCTCTCACACTCACTCACTCTCTCTCTCTTACTCACTCCCTCCCCATCACTCTCTCTCTCTCTCACTCACTCACTCTTACTCACTCATTCACTCCCTCCCTCCCCATCACTCTCTCACACACTCACTCACTCTCTCTCTCTTACTCACTCCCTCCCTCCCCATCACTCACTCTCTCTCTCTCTCTCCACTCACTCCCTCCCCATCACTCTCTCACACACTCACTCTCTCTCTCTTACTCACTCCCTCCCTCCCCATCACTCTCTCACACACTCACTCCTCTCTCTCTCTCACTCACTCCCTCCCCATCACTCTCTCACACACTCACTCACTCTCTCTCTCTTACTCACTCCCTCCCTCCCCATCACTCACTCTCTCTCTCTCTCACTCCCTCCCTCCCCATCACTCTCTCACACACTCCCTCCCTCTCCCCCCCTTACTCACCAGCCTCTCTCTCCCCCTCTCCCTCCCTCTCCCACTTCCAGGAAGTGTCAGGACTCCCCCACAGGGCGGAGTCGCCCATTGGTCGAAGGTATCAATCAAAGAGCAGCCAACAGCCAATCAGAGCCACCGAACCCCAGCAGCCAATGAGGGAAGGAGGCGCTTACAATTAAAGGGACCTCAACCCCAAACAACAACAACAACAACAACAAGGTCACATTTGTACAGTGCCTTTCACTGTCGGGAGGACGCCCCAAGGCGCCGGGCACGGTACAGCACTGCAGACCGCATCAGAACGGTCCTTACATTTGACGCAGCGCCGTACGGCAAAACACACAGTCACTACGCTTTGCGGTCCATTCTGCGAAGCACTTTGAGACGTCTTGAAGACGCGACAAGGCGGGGGAATCAAATGCAAGGATTGTTATTGTTATTATTATTATTATTATTATTATGATATCACGTCATTGAGACGTCTCAAAGTGCTTCACAGAATATATATTGTAAAGTGGATTGACTGAATATTTTTGTGGGTGAATCGCAGCAGCCGATTGTGCACAATAGTGTCCCACAACAGTTGTGGATTGAGTGATCCAATTTTGTCTTTGAGCTATTATTACCCCCGGAAAGCTTGCACGGGACTCCACATCAACAACAACAATAACAACAATAATAACATCAGCAATAATAATAATAATAATAATAATAATAACAACATCAATTAGAACATCAATAGTAAGTTGAGCAACCCAAGCTTTGATGTGCTGTGATCTCAGTCAGGGCTGTACCCTCAGCTGGAGAGGGAAAAATCAACCACAGGGTTCCTGTTTCTGATTGATATCCAGGGATCTCTGCTCTTCCCCACTGGTAGGTATCTGTACGCCAATTACCCACATGTCCATTGATCCATTGAAGATTTCTAAAGCGGATGTCAGTATGGGGATGCGAAACAAACAACACAAATTAAGCTGTACGTATACTAAGCAACCTTGTGCGCATGCACATAACTTTACACGCAACTCAACTCCGGCACAGACACGATGGGCCAAATGGCCTCCTTCTGTGCTATATAATTCTATGATTTTTTTGTTTGCCGTGGCAAAGATCTGTTTTTATATTTACAACAACAAGATTACATGTGTATAGCGCCTTTCACGTCGGGAGGACGTCCCAAGGCGCTGGACCGTGCACAGCATTTCAGACCCGAGCTGGGGTCAGGGGGTGAGCAGGAAGGGGAGGGGAATGGGGGTGACCGATGGCATGGTCGAAGAGGAGGGTTTTGAGCTTCTTTTATACAGTGTAGCGACAGAGAAAGGTAGACATTGATTTAGTTACATTTATAAAGTTATCATTGTTGAAATGTCTCAAAGTGATGCGCAGGCAATTACTATTAAGTGTAGTGGACAGTCATAGGCAAGTGTGGTGACCAATTTTTTTTTAAAAAAATCTTTGCATTTGACATAGAGCCTTTCACATTGGGAAGTCTTCTCAAGGATTTTGTAATATATTGTGACTGTGTATCTTTTAGGCAAACGCTGCCAATTAGGCTCCTGCATAAAGAACTATCACTTGGGCACCCTACCAGCATGTGAACTAGTGCCTTCAGGAGGAGAAGAAAAAAGCAACCATTGGGACACAAGCTACACTGAAAAAGCAAATCCTGTCGTAAAAAA
The DNA here is from genome assembly GCF_018977255.1 of Callorhinchus milii. NCBI lineage: Eukaryota > Metazoa > Chordata > Chondrichthyes > Chimaeriformes > Callorhinchidae > Callorhinchus > Callorhinchus milii. The sequence goes on from NW_024704757.1 coordinate 9,217,330, forward strand.
TATCCAGAGCAATCAAATATATAATCACTAGGTGGCACTGTCAGTGCAAGGAGATTAATATGTGAAGGGATAAAATGAAATAGTACGGGTATAAAAGAAAAACACATTGTGTTTTGATGGAAGGTCAGACCTGGAACATGCGCCTAATCTTAGATGCTGATCATCCTGCAGTATGTTTTCAATATTTTCTGCTGTTAAAGATAGCTATCTCTCTCCATGGCTCAGTTGACAAAGTCTGTACCTGGTGTGAAACAGCCAACAGGGAACATGGAAAAAAAACAGGATCCTCCCTGGGTAAGAGCTGAGTTAGCCGACCTTAGCCAGAGCCACATTAGGGGCTGGAATGGACACAACAACAGGAACAGATAAGATGAACCAGGATCCTCCATCTCTCATTGCTGTCCAGGACCCCTTCCCATGATCGAGTACCAGATGTGATATCTCAGTCAAATAACCTGCCAACACTGCTGAGGCTCACACATAACAACAACAGCAGCTTGCATTTATATAGAGCCTTTCACGTGGGGTAGTGTCCTGATCCTGACATAAATTGTGGTCAGCTTGAGAAGGTTTCAGAGGGGCCACAAGTGGCTGTGGATCCCAAACAAGTGTCTGAGACAACAACAATAAATTATACATTCAGGTATACAAATTTAGAGACTTCAGGTTAGAGAGGAAAGAAAACTGGAGGAAAGGGAAGAAACGAAGAGTGGGGAAAGCGCCTTCGCACAATTAAATTGCTGTTTGTCTTACAGGATATTTACACAGGAGAGGTGACTAAACCCAGAGATAAATGGTCTTTCTGTTATTTAGGAGGAGGAGGAAAAATAAAAGACGAAAGTAATCATAGATGATAAGAGGTGAAATGGAGGGAGATGCGCTGTAAGGTGACAGAAATCAGAGATGCAGAGAGAGGGGAGGTAGAATGTCAAGCGCAGAGATTAAGGAGTGATCTCAAACATCAGGAACAGTCCCTTGATGCTAATGTACCTTAATTGTATAATCCAGTTTTTCCCGTGGGGTTTGTGTGAATCGTTGGAAATAAATGGAACTGTGCCAGAGCTAAATGAATCAGGATTTAATCTAAAACTGAGTGTGTAGTCACTTACACTGTAATTGTGGGTTCAGTAGCTGAGAATCTGAGGGGTGTTGGTGCATAAGTGATATAATCAAATCAGCCAACGCCAGTTCAGCTTTGTAACCCTAGGTTGATGTTTTATTATTATTATTATATAATCATATGTATGTTATATTACAGCTTTCCAGCACCTTGGGACATCTCCCAACATGAAAGGCGCTAGACAAATGTAATTTGTTGTTATTATAATAATAATCGTTGCATTTAATATAGCATCTTATCACATTGATGAGATGTCTCAAAGCGCTTCACAGAATATGTTGTAAAATGTACGTATTTGTGGGCAAAACTCGGGGGCCAATTGCACACAGTAGTGTTCCACAAACAGTCGTTATATCAAATGCAAGGATTATTTTAGCTCAGAGAGAGCAAGGAACAGTCAAATAACCTTTCATGTCCAGCCTCACACATGAAGAATAGCCATTTGGACGATGTAACAGTGAGTTGTTGACACAGGTTATTAGATGCTGGAGAGGAACAACAACAACAAAATTACATTTGTCATGTCGGGAGGACATCCCAAGGAGTTGGACAGACAGAGTTACGGACCCGAGCTGAGGGTTGGGGTGGGGGAGGGTGGAGGACAGTGGGGGAAGCAGGGAGATCAAAAGCACGGTCGAAGAGGAGGGTCTTGAGGTGGGTCTTGAAGGTGCCGAGGGAGGGGGCAAGACGGAGGCACTGCGGGATGGAGTTCCAGAGTGTGGGCGCAGAGTGGCGGAAGGTAGAGAAAAGCCACTTAAATATTCACTCAGTAAAATAAACTAATTCAATCCATCTGCACAACCTTGCATATATGTTTAAGTCAACATTTCAGTGCCTGAGCATAGAGAAATAATTACATGCCATTGCTAAAACTAGTGATTGGTTTTGGTACGTGTCTAATTGAAAATTTCCTGTTATAACTATAATTGTAAGTTTGAAAAAGATTGCTGTTATTAGTGAGAGGAAGAATCTGTATTTTTATAGCGCCTTATCATGTTGGTATACTTCAAACGATTTTACAGGAATTACTGTCAAGTCTTTTTGTTGCGGAAATGGAGCAGACATTTCCCACAGAGTAAAGGGGCACAAACAGCTCTTAGATGAATGACCAGCTTATCTGGAGGATTGTTGACTGGGATGCCGAGAAAAGCAGTTTTGAAACAATAACTATCAGAACGATGGGTAAAGGAGACATTTCATCTGAAGGACAGCACTTCCCCCCCACCCCAGTACAGCACTGGAGAGTCAGCCCGCACAACATCAACAACAACTTGCATTGTATAACTCCCCTCATGCAGGCACTACAAGCTCAAGTGCATACACTAAGGTGGAGCTTCAACCAAAGCTGAGAGTGTCACTGCCTGAGTGAAACTGAACAACATGTGGTCTATGCTATCACTTATCCACTTCGCTGCAAACTTCCCCTTTGCTTGCCGACCGAGCCTCAAGATGTTCCTTTGCAGTTTCAGTCGGCACCGCTCTGATATTCTGTTCAATATCTCAGGGACATCCACTTCCTATGTCTGGAACTCACAGCTGCAGCTGTGGAGCTGTTACTCTTTAGGCCTTTGAGTGTAGAGATAGAAACCAAACAACAGATTTCAATTTCAGACTGTTTTACGGTTGGATTCAGGAAATTACCACTTAGTGTCCACAGGCTATTTTATTACATTCACTTAAAATGAGGCAATTGAAAACAGTCAGATTTAACACAATGGTTATATTGTACCAGATATTATTATATTTGTATAATGTGATCCATGTTACAGTTACTGAATGGCTACAATTCTCTATCTTATTATCCGTGCCAAGTCACTTTCATGGGATATTAGTGATAAAATATACTGAGCTTTCCTGTTGGCTTACCATTGTTGTCCAAGGAATGGTTCAGCCGTACAAACTGCAATGTTTCAGCTATAGGTTCATTTGAGTAAGCTGCTGCCATTCAAGTTGGGGAATGTAATGCTTGAGGACCACTGTGTTGTTGAGGTGCTCTCCTTTGGATGAGATCTTAAATCAAGGTCCTGTCTGCCTGTTTGAGTCGACCTTAGAGATCCTAAGGCACTGTTTGAAAAGAGAAAGGAATTTTTCCCGGTGTCCTTACCAAAAATCTTCAAGGTAAAATTGGTCATTTGTTTCAGGGCAGTTTGTGGGACGTTGGATTGTGCAATATTGTCTGCTGCGTTTGCCTACAAAATATACAATCACTACACATTACAGTAAAAGCACTTTAAAATGTTTCTATGATGTGATAAAGTGCTATATTAAATGTAAGATGATCTGCACCTCAAATCCATTTACCTGCCTTTGCTCCATATCCCTTACCTAACAAAAATCTATTGACCTCAGTCTTGAACATTTCAATTGATCCAACATCCACCGACTTTTGGTGGAGAGAGTTCCAGGTTTTCACTACCTTTTGTGTGAAAAAGTGCTTCCCGATTTCACTCGTAAATGGCTCTAATTTTAAGATTATGTTCTGCCCTCACTGCCAACACTACACAGTGCAATGGTCATTGTTGCAATAATCCCTCATTCTGCAGAGGTAAAGGGAACGCTATCTTGAATCATAACGTGCAAAACATATTTATCGCACCATTGGCAGGAACAGCAGGTAAAAGTTTGCACATTGCTTGAACAGGTGAAGCTATAAGTGGTTGCAGTGCAATCAACATTTGAGAAGGGAGACAAATCCTGAGTTAGACATAAAGATAGGTAGATATGGGAATGTTTACCTTCAAAAGTATTTGTAATAGAAGTATTTCAGAATGCAGTGATGTGGATCACAGTTACTCCTGCACACTACAACTGTAGAGTGTGTAAGGGCAGAAATTCAAACTGAAATGTTCAAGACTGAGGTCAATAGATTTTTGTTAGGTAAGGGATATGGAGCAAAGGCAGGTAAATGGAGTTGCAAGGGCAGATTCGCACTTGCTGCCTTACAAAGGTCACAGATTCACACTGGTGCTGTTGCACAATGTGTTAAAGTGTGACAAAGTAGATTCACCCCGCTTATATTGCTTATAACTGCCAGTATATAAGAACACAGATTTACACTCAAACTCCTGCACACCAGGACGGGCATTTAGCCAGATTGCAGGCTCTTCTCTTCCTAGCTGACGGACTCAGAGGGGACGACAAGCAATGAATCATTGTATTCCTTGGGGGAAAATATACTTGTGCTGGTGTTTGATGAAGACAGGATTGAGTTGAGCTATGATTCTCGTGCCCCTTCTCCTCCCCCTCCTCTTCATGCTCTAACACCCTGCCAAAGCTCGCTATTCCAGGCCTATATTTGAACAACTGCCACTTGGCCAACAAGATGCTTATCAAGATCACAAGAGCGTTTCAGCTGAACAAGATTCTTTGGCCATTTGATCTCACCCTTTTTGAAGGGCAATGATCTGCGCAAATTGACCGCTGCGTTCACCAATAAATGCACGGTCACTATACTTCACAGTAAAATCCTGTGAAGCACTTTAAGATGAGTTACTGAATTCAATGGTATTGCTGGCTCCCACCACTTGGCCTTGCTAGTAATAATAATAATAATAATCATCCCTGCATTTGATATAACGTCTTATCACATATTCAAAATGTCTCAAAGCGCTTCACAGAATATACTGTAATGTGTGTATTGACTGAATATTTAATGCCCTCAAGTTAGGAAGCAAGAACAACGAAGAAGACACAATTACCATTTCTTCTGGAATTTGAACCCACGTGGGGCAATTTTGCTAAAATTGACAAATATGCAGCTTTTATTGGGAAAACAGATGCTGGGTTTATAATGAGAGAAGGACATACTGAATGAAGGCAGTTGTAGCACCCCTACTGCTGTCTTGGCTAAGATCAAGTAACTCAGCATGAACAAAGCATTAAACCTGGAGCCTCTCTATTCTGCACACGAGGCAATGCCTTTACAATCAATAATAGTCCTTGCATTCTATATAGCACCTTAACACGTTTTCGAGACGTCTCAAAGTGCTTCACAGGATACACTGTAAAGTGAATTGACTGTATATTGTGTGGGCAAAGGGTGTGGACATATCTCCTTAACTGTCATTTCAATTTTCCTGTGGAAATGATCCTCAAAAGGGTTAATACCATGAATCGAACCACTGACTAACAACGACACGTCCTTTTTAAAGCTAGCATGTTTATTAGTATTAACATTTGCCAACACTTGCAGTATGAAGACAGAAAGGAAGGAAGTTGTGGTTTGGCGCTATTGACTAAAACGTTCTGCAGAACCATTTGAAACAAAATATTAGCCCAATGCCTGAAAACTGAAAATCAAAAGATGCATTAAAAAAAAACAATATTAAAGGAAAATCTATTTGAGAAATATCCCGGCGGGTGTTTGGATGTTTTGAAAGTGATGCATATCTATTTACTTTCATTGCTTGTTCTATACATTAATTTACTTAAAGTTCAACTTTATTTTGCTCAGCGTCATCACAAAATCACCACAAAATAATTTCCTGTCATTGATATGATAACAATCAAATGTCGCGGCATTTTGATTGTTTTTGTGTGAATTTCCTCTGTCTCCTCTTCTCAAGGTCCTGACCTACATTGGGAGAGGGAGGGGTGGAATCTGTTTTCGTGAGTTCACCAGCCTTGTCCAAATGTCAATTAATTCTCTTTGAGGTTGGCCAGTGAGCTTTCCAAGTATATTTGTAATGGGTGGGTGCAGTGTGAGTGGAGGCTGCAGTGCTTTGGTTCCTGCATGGATTGATATCACCTGGCAGCACAGACCAAAGCTTGAAAGTGAAACATGTTTTGTTTGGCTCAATCGTACACCATGTCTGCATTTATTGGACCACCAGGGAGCTTAAGTCCAATGAGACCTTTCACTCAGGGTGGGAGAATACTGCTGATTAGCTAGACAAGGATCAAAAAACAAAGCAAGTCGATGGCATTGGGGGCAATCACACAAATATACAGTCAATCCACTTTACAGCATATTATGTGAAGTGCTTTGAGACGTCTAGAAAATGTGAAAAGCGCTATAATCAAATGCAAGGATTATTATTATTACCAATGTGCTTTGGCTCTATCCGCCAACTTTTTTTTNAGGTCTGTCACCTGCACCAACCTATTCTGACATCCGACTCACATCGTTGAGATGTCTCAAAGTGTTTCACAGGATACACTGTAAAGTGGTTTGACTGTATTTTGTGGGCAAACGATACAATAACACACCTGTATTTGATACCATATGCATAGGATATTCTCTTGACGTGCTTTGCAGAGATGGAATGGAAACCCAAAGCATGGTGGAACATAAGGATAGGGAGATGGTGGGAGGGCACTGACCAAAGAGGTAGGCTTTTGCAAAAGTTTGCGAAAACAGAGAGGGAGGTGCAAGGTGAAGGGATTTGCGGAGAAAGTTTGAGAGAACAGGCGCACAATGGCTGAAATCAACGGTGAAGGGGAGAAGGGCAAAGAGTGCAGCCACCAGGCCTCAATTTACAAAGTGCAGGGAGTGAGTGGGACAGGGGAGCTGGAAGAGTTTGTAGGATTCGTGTGGAGAAAGGACATGGAGGTATTTGAAAGTCAGAAATATTTGTGACATATTGTGTACGCGACTGCTGGAAGGTAAACGAGACGGACCTTGGTCTTTTTTTGTCCAGCGTTTCTGATGCTCTTATGTAGAAATAGAAATCTTCAATTCCAACACATGGGAGTCTGTGCCACTGACATCCATTTTGCTAAATTGCCACTTTTGTCATTGATCCCCTTTCCGGGGACCTTTCCCGTTAATATCTTTACTGCACGTAGGCTCAATCCAGTTTGCGTTCCGGCGCAAACTCCGACGCAACTACCTCTCAGGCCCCTCGCAAGAGCCAACGTCGTGGCGGACGATAGAGCACGCAGCTCGCTTGGCGCAAATGGAAGTTGACCTATCGAGGGCAACACGGCAGCTCCCGTTCGATAAAGAGCGAGGCCTTTGGATCGTGGCGGAGGGGCGGAGTGGCTGAAGGACTAAATTTCCAGCTGAATGCAACCTGCAGTCTCACGCCCTTTGATTAACCTCCATCGGAGGCTGTTTGTATGTGTATATATATATATATATGTGTGAGAAAACAAGTACAGAAGGAGAGAGACTGTCCCGATGTGCCTTTCACAACAAATACCGCTTCCTGTGTATTTAATCGGAAGGGATTTTAAGAAGTAAATCCGATGACAGGATCTTATATAAGGATTATTGATCGTTATTGATCGTTATTGATCATTAGTGATCATTAGTTATCACATCGGAATCCCCGCCCCCTCCCCCCCCACGCCCCGCCCCCTCCCCTCCAGCCGCGGCCTCCGATTGGTGCAGTCGCCAATGTATCCCGGTCCCGCCTGTAGCCAATGAGAGACCGCAGCCGCCTGTCAATCCAAATGTGTCCATTGAAAGGAACGAGGAGGAGGCGGGGCCTCGAGGGTTTGTACCGGAGACTGAGGGACAGACAGAGGGGAGAGACAGAGAGAGAGAGAGACTGAGAGGGAGGGAGAGAGGGACAGGGAGACAGAGAGAGGGAGGGAGGGAGAGACAGAGGGAGGGAAGGAAGGAGAGGGAGGGAGAGAGAAAGAGAGGGAGGGGGAGAGACAGACAGAGGGAGGGAGAGAGAGAGGGAGGGGGAGAGAGAGACAGACAGAGGGAGGAGGGGGAGAGACAGACAGAGGGAGAGAGAAAGAGAGGGAGGGAGAGAGAAAGGGAGAGGGAGGGAGGGAGAGACAGACGGGCAGAGAGAGGAAGGGAGAGACTGAGAGGGAGAGAGAGAGAGAGAGAAGGAGCGAGTGCCACGTTGCCTCCAGTCTCCTGTGGGAAAGAACAAGGCGTCGGTCAGTCAGTGAGTGGGTGAGTGAGTGAGTGAGTGACGGGATCCCCAGTGAGGCTCCGGTTGGACAAGTCACCCACAGCCCTATATCTATATCTACATATCTACATATATATATATATATATATTATAGCTTCGCGCACAAAATGCTGACCGACACCATCGTGGAAGACTTCGAGCTCCGCGAGGAGGACGCGTGGTACCCACAGCAGGACCTGGAGCGCGGTGAGGCTGCACCTCCAGCACCGGCTATTTTTTTTTGGGGGGGGGTCTGGTGGTGGTGGGGGGGTCTGGGGTCTGTCTCTCTCCCTCTCTCTCTCCCTCTCTCCCCCCCCCTCTCCCCCCCTCTCTCCCCCCCCTCTCCCTCCCTCTCTCCCCCCCCTCCCCGCTCCCTCTCTCCCCCCCTCTCCCCCCCTCTCCCTCTCTCTCTCCCTCCCTCTCCCCCCCCTCCCCCCCTCCCCTCTCTCCCTCTCTCCCTCTCTCTCTCTCCCCCCTCCCCCCCCCTCCTCTCCCCCCCCTCCCCCCCTCCCCCCCTCTCTCTCTCTCCCCCCTCTCCCCCTCTCTCCCCCTCTCCCCCCTCTCTCTCCCCCCTCTCCCCTTCTCTCCCCCTCTCCCCCCTCTCTCCCCCTCTCTCGGGCCGGAGGTTTTGCTGCTGTTCTGACAAGTTTCACACCGTCGAAGCTGTTCCCCCCCAACATTCGGGAGGCGTTCTCAGGGCATCACACAGTCAGTCACACATCGCCCCCCATCGCCCCCCCCCCGTGATGTTCATCACTGCCTCGAGCTGTGGGGCTGAGGGGTTGGGGTTTGGGGCTGAGAGGCAAAGGAAGGACATCTCTCTCTCTCTCTCACACACTCACTCACTCACACATAAAGGGTTTAAAGGGAACAATTCAGGTTTTTGGTCCTCACTCACCAATTATTGTCCCTTTTGTTTTACTGCTTCAAACAAAAAACGAAGGGACGAGTTTTTCTTCCTTCCACCTGCGATTATCTTATCATTCAGCAGATCTTTTAATTGCATTCGTGACTGCATTCATCTGACACCCCCCACACCCCCCACCTCACCAACCCCCACCCCACCAAATAGTCCTCGTGGGTGGTCTTGTTACAGAAAGATGCAAACTTTAATTGCCGTCATCCGACCGTGCGGCGCATTGTGAGTGTTTTGCAATCGATTTCAACATCACCGACTTGGCTCTTAAGATGTGTTTTTTTTTTTGGCTCATTCGTTTTAAAACAAATAAAATGTTCTTTAAAGCGAGTGGTAATAGCACATGTGGGATCCCCAAACGTGTGCTTTAGGGAGATGAGGAATGGCTGGCTCGGCGGTGGTGGTGGGCGGGGGGCAGATTGCGCTCTGAGACGCCGTCCGGCGTGCAGGGTGCTATATAAATCCAAGTTGTTGTTGTTGTATCCGCCCGGCTTCGCCTTATTGTGCACCAAGACCTCAAAACAGCGCTTTCCAATACCCTCGCCCGGTGGCTATTGTCAGCGCCTTGAGATGGGGAGAAAAGTCGCCATAGAAACTGAGCTGTGTTAAGTGAGACGTTGCTCTACTTTGTTCTGGGATTGACAATCGCCCCCCCCACCCCCCAGTCCCGATGCTTTCCAATGACCAGGGCTAACCGGTTCTCATGGATCCCCCGAGGCAATCAATCGATCACAGTTCATCGTGGATTGATTTGGATTCAATTAGCATCTTGAATTCAACCATTTTCGAGGGGTGAGCAGCTCCGGGATATTTTTGCCCACCAATGTACAGTCAATTCACTTTGCAGTCTGTTCTGTGAAGCGCTTTGAGACCTCTAGAAGACGTGAAAAGCGCTATATCAAATGCAAGAATTATTATTATGTGGTTGTGGCTTCATTTTTCTGGCTTCTGGCTGTTTGAGCGGCTAAATTATGCAGGTGTTCACCTTCTCATTGCTGGATGCTTCTGCTGCTGGTTGATCACAACCTACTTTATCGGAACTCAACTTTTTTTTTAAAAAAAAGAAAAACACATAAGACAACATGATGGCCATCTCATTGCCTCACCCACAAATGTGGTTATTGGCCCTCCTTTGGAAGTGGGATCTTTATTGATCGGGAGGGAACAGATTTAAGGTGTTGTAAATCCTTCAGGGCTTAACTGAGAACAGCAAGTGAGGGTTATTGAATCTGAAGGTGGATTACTGGATGGCGCTCAGACAACCTCCATCTGATGTGTAAATCAACACTTGCGTCAATTTACCTCTTTTTCACCTCCCTCTCGCTCCTCCTCCCCCTAGAAATACAGTTGACAATTCTATTGAGATGAGCTATCTCATCCCAGATGAGATGTTCCTCGTCTTGAAGGTCAGGACCACACACCCTGTGGTTGGCTGCTTATTGAGCAGTGTGTTTGGGTTGGGGCGGAGGGGGCATCTCAATATTGATCAATGGATTGTCCTCCATTGCTAATTTGCACCATAATTATCTAATCTAATTTATGTGAATGGTTCCGATGTTCATAGTGTGTGTGTATGTTCATTAGGTGGAACTGAATTGTAGAGAGCAAGAAGGAGGTCATTGCTGAGTTAGCAGCTGAGCTGCAAGTACACATGCCTCATCCAAGAGGACAGTATTCCCTCCATTAGATATAGTGCCTTTCACATTGGGAGGGTGTCTCAAAGCGATTCGAAGGATTGACTGTAAAGTAGAGCGACTGTGTACTTTGTAGGTCAATGCAGAAGCCAATTTGCATAATGCTAAGTCCCACAAGCAGTTATGAAGTGAGTGACTAATTTTATCTGGGGGATTTTTGGCGAGGATACTCTACTTGAGTGGTGACATGGGATCTTTAATACCCACCTGAACAGGCAGATGGGTCTTTGGGTTATGTCTCATCTGAAGGACAGTGCTTGTGGCTACTGGGCTGGGTAACCTGTACGCAGATGGTAATCATCCTGTAGCTCACTGGTGAGAGTACTCGCCTCGCGACCTGGGATCTATTCCAGGCAGGGTGAAATGTTTGGCAAGTTTCTTTACTCTGTTTACCTAGCGGTAAGTAGGAACCCGGTTGTCAGTCGATTGGTGGATCGCTTTTCCGGGGATAATAATCCTTAAAACAAAAGAAATTGGTCATTTCAATCCACGACTGTTTGTGGGACGCTGCTGTGTGCAATTGGCTGCTGTGGTTCACCCACAAATATACCGTCAATTCACTTTACGGTATATTCTGTGAAGCGCTTTGAGATGTCTAGAAGATGTGAAAAGCGCTATATCAAAAGCAAGGATTATTATACTATACCCATCCTTGTAAGGGTCAGTAGAATTTCCACCTAATATTTATTTTTACGTTGAGCCATTACTTGGCTGACGTGAGATTGCTTATAGTAAACATTATGCCATGGGGTCTGCTATTTGCCTATTGTACCCGACTCTTAATTTGGCTGGTTTTCTGCACTGTTAGTAAGCAGGGAACTTAGACGTGCATTTCCTTAAAACAGTAGTCTTGGGCTGCATCCTGTTTGCTATCTGACTTGTACGAAAAAGCTCCACTGCACATAAAAGCACAATCCTGTTGATTTTTTTGAATTTCACGAGTAACTCAATAATAAAGCTTCCTTATGTCTCAAGAATCCAGCTTGTTTGTCTTCCGTAGCTCAACAGTTTACAAACCAGCTTCCTAATTGTTACTGAACAGGAATGTAACACCATGGAAATGAATCTGCGGGTCGGTGAGACAAGTTGGCTGTTAAATGTCAGAGTGCATCAATTAGTTTAAAAGGGAATCGGAACTTTGCTGGATATTGAGTATAGGGCGTGAACGAGAAAGTGGGATGAGTAGGTCACTGGTGGGGGAGGGGGTTGATGACACCAGGCAGATTCGATGGGGCTGAATGTCTTGTTTCTGTGCTGTAACTTTTCTATCCATTGTGTTGCTAATGTGTCTGCCTATTTTTAGTATTGCTATATTTTACATTTTTTTAAAAAAAAAATCTGTAAAACAGCTCTTCGAACAGAGCTTGTGTACAGGGAGCTTTCTTTCCCCCTCCAAATGCAACATATAGAGGTGTCGCTCGCGGTGGAATCGCGTGGTTGTTTTATCGGCACTACTCCTTGTCTCTCGTCTCGCTGTGTGGCTGACTGGCTGCAGTAAGCCTCTTTGTTACTCTCTCTCTTGCAGCATTGCAAGTCCACACCCATGTCTTAACAGCTACAAACAAAACCAGAATGGCTGAGCTTGTGAGATGCTTGATAACTGCTAAGTTGCCACCCTGCTCTGCAAGACCCAACAGCACACTTCGATTCCTATTAGAGCATGTTCCCACCTGCCCCCTCCCCTCCCTCAATCAACATTACTCCCACCTGTGAGCCAAAGGCAAAGTCTTATTTACCTGCAGCATAACAAGGAAACCCGATCACAGTAAATCAGTTGTAATCAGAAACGAATAAAGTTCAAATGTGTGAATTGCTTTCGGTATGTGCTTTGTAAGTAATCGAGCGATATGAAAGCTAATTTTACTTGTGTTTAATATGCAGACCTGCACCTGGCAGCCGAGTTGGGGAAGACTTTGCTCAATCGCAACACTGAGCTGGAGGAAGCCCTTCAACAGATGTACGCAACCAATCAGGAGCAAATCCAAGAAATTGACGTAGGGGCTGACTTTTGTCCTTTCACTCTTGCAGTGTGGTGAGCTTTGAAGGGTTAATTGAGCATCGGTGTTTGAGGGAGTACTTGTGAGGGAGTGAGAATTGTATTGGGTAAACTCAACTCTTAATTGCAAATTCTCCCCCCCCCCCCCCCCCCCCCCATGTCCTCTTGTCTGGGCTAAACTCTCAATCTCTGATTGCTTTCAATGGTTTCCAGTGGTGACATTGATGATGCTTTTCATTCACACAATCACTTCCACTAAGGTGGAACTAAAGAGCTAAAATAGCTCCAGGCTGGAGCTTTCTGGCTTCCTATGATTTGACCTCCCCAGTCTGGTGCCTGCTGTGAGATCAGTTTACCCAACATAAATCAGGGTATTAACTGGTCTCTGTGGCTGTATTATACTGATGGTGGGGGTTGGATAGTGTGATTTCTCCCCCTCCCCCCGCAAACTTGCTCAAATTGGTGCATTTTAAGTATTTTATATGATCCCGAAAATAGTTTATTTCTGCTGATGTGTATAATCAAAGATCAAGGGCCTTCAAGACAGTTGAGTGTGGCCCAGTTCATTTCAAGTAGAAACCTGAAATGATGCATTGGCCAATGCGAAAGCAGTGAAAGAATTGGATTTATATATTAATAAATAGATTTATTTATTAACTCCTGAACATTTTCTGTATTTAATGCACTCGCGAGGTTACCGAATTCTAGATGGACCATTTCGCCCACAAAATATACAGTTCATTCACTTTACAATGTATTCCGTGAAACGCTTTGAGACGTCTCAATGATGTGATAAGGCGCTGTATCAAATGCAAGGATTATTATATTATTGTGGTTGCTTTCCAATATAAAGAATCGAACATGCCAAATGTCGTGTCCAAGGCATTTGTGTACAGCTCTAACCCTGACAGTAGATCTGGGGCAGACGGCTTAATCGTAGAAGACGTCAGCTTTCAATAGCATCTGATGTTGTGTTAACTACAATAATGCAATGTAATAGCGTGAGAAAACAGATTAGGCCTCTTAACAAGTTGTTCACATCTTGGGTTTGTAAGTGGTGAAGCAGTTCTAGCAGCTTCAGATGTGCAATACTTAATAAAGTGTAGCTTCCAGTTCATTTGGCTTAGAAATTAGGCTCTAGTTACAATAGATCAAACCATTGATACTGTTAACACAGCTTTTCATTTTTTCCCCTTAAGCAGATAGCCCTAGAAAAATAACTATGAAGGATAAGCTTCTTAGCCAGCCACTGAGCTCATTATGTTATTACCAAATGAGTTTCTGTTTAGATGTATTGTTAGTTAATTAGTTCTATATTTCAGCTCACAGTAACCAGTGCAAGTCTTTCTAGATATTTTTTTGAGTAGTTTAGAAGATTTGGGTGAAGTACATCTCGTTTTGTTGTGTAAAATCCAACGAAAGGATCGTATCTTCAACTTTAAGGCAATGGGATACGCAGGGTGACAGGATGTGCAATGAATTACCCATTCAAGTGATGGGACAATAAAAAATGCAAAGGTTTTTAAAAAAGAAAGTCAAGTTATGATCTTGTAAGAAATTGGGTGAGTAATGAGAGAGTGCAGCTAGTGTGTGACAAAATGTACTGCCAGCTGATCTCTAGAAAGAGTGTGCGTGAAACAGCGTGTTAAATGCGAGTGTTTTTTGTAGAGTCGTATTTCTACAGTGCTGTAGTTTTATTTTCCTTCCCAGATTTTAGTTTTGGTTCTCATTGCATGTCATTCCTCACTTAAGAATCTGGAGTTGTGTCTTAATGTTGCCCTATAGTAATAACACTTGCTCCTCTTCTGTATTTGCATAATTCATTAAAAAAAATCTAATGTGTGCATAGTGTGATTTGCTTCAATCCTACAGCAAATGGATTGCAAATGCAGAGTCTTTGTGGTCCAAATGTCTCTGTACGGTCATGTTTTGTCTCTATATAATCAGCTTGGATTCTCTGTTGGTCTGAGCCTTTGCAAAGTATTGACAAAGCACTATCCGGTGGTGGATTCCTTCCTTCCTCTCGGGTTTGTAACGGCTTTGGGCTTTTTTTAAAAAAAACACTGGGCCAATCATTTTTAGTTAATTCCCAAGGCCTGGCATTGAATGAGGAAAGTCATGGGCAGAGGTTTTTGTCATTTCCTGAGGGAAAGCATTGGCAATGTAATTTGCTTTGTATTTTTCAGAGCTATGGGTGATTGGGGTGGGGGTGGGGAGAAGAGGCATGGGGAAAGGGGCAGTATCTGTTGTTTCTTGTGCCCCCCCCTGCCTGTGCTGTGACTATGATGTGCCAATGTTTCTCATCTCCATCTAATGACGGATACGTATTCTAAGACATGGGGTGGAGGGGAATGTGGGCGTTGAATCCACATTTTTGGTTGCACTTTTCACCTATGAGGATAGGGGGGGGTGGGGTGGGGGCTGGTTGCTTTGTCCCAGTGGGGTTTGCAGTGTTCACTGGTGTGGTCGTGAACATTTGATCTTTGCTGTAAAGCATCTGAATGAAGTTACGGAGCCCGCTGACAGCTACAATCCTGATTTCAATGTTGCATTAGTACAGCGTCTCTTTGTTCTTTTCCTGCTCCACGCTCCGTTTGGGGGGTGGGGGGTTGGGGTGGTAGGTGCCTATTTTACACAGCGTGAGTGAGTACAATGTACCTATTCTGGCTTCAGCCCTTAACTGTGACAGTGCTCAGATTGTGCAGCTGAATATTTTATCTCTTTTGGAGTCGAAGCTTCATTATGTTAATTTAGTCCTAAAGATTTATTTAATTTTGTACGGAGCATTTCTGCACTCTGAGATCTTTAAGCCCCTTTTAAATTCATTTAGCTTAGTTTTGGAACTTGTTTTATATTACATTTCCTGCATAGACCAGTATTTTTTCCCGTCTAAATGGTCTTCCTTTTTTTTGTGTGGCGGGGGGGGGGTGTGTGTGTGTGAAAGCTCTTGTCTACTAATTGTCACAGAAAGCTGAGCCTCTCAGTAATCGCTCTCCTCCAGTGTTCACTGAATTGCTTCTTAGTGGTTTCCGCTGAGCTGATAGTGTGTGGAGGAGGCCGACAGACATTGCAAATGTATATTCGTCAAAGCCGGGATGGTTAGAAATTCTCGTAGTTATTCATTCCCTCAAGTGTTAAGGACAAAGTAATTGGTTTCAGTCGACAGCATTTCAGTATCCTGTAATCTAGACATCCAGTTTGGTGTGGAAGAATGAGCATTGGGTTCAGGATTGTCTGATAAAATGTGTTGGCAATCGATGAGGTGTGTTGTGTTACTGGGAAGTGCAGTTGAAGGGTTCCTAGTGCAGAGCACTAATGTTGAAAAGAGTTAATGGAGATAATGAGGGGGTTGTGAGAGTCCTGTCCCACTTACCCCTCCCCTACACCTCCAAAAATAACCCTATAACATGGTGAGGGCCAGTAAGGTGGAGAGATCAAAGCAAAAGTAATGAGCTGCTGTGATGAGAGGGGGAAACTACTAGCACCAACATCGGGAACCTGCTGAGGATGGCTCACGGTTTCTAACCCTGTTCACATCCTTTATGGCTTCTTATTTCCCTTTGGGAAGGATCTAAACTGTGAGGTTACCTGGAACAGATAGTGGAGTCTGAGGCTAGACTAGTCGAGGATGTGTGCACCTGACTGTGCCGTTTTACAGATGTATTGTTGCGTTTCTTGCTCTCAGTGTAGATAAGGAGGGATAATTATAGGAACAGGGGTAGGCCATTCAGCCCCTCGAGCCTGTTCCACCATTCTATTTGATCGTGGCTGATCTGTACCTCTACTCCAAATTCCGTGCTCTCTGCAGATGTTTCTGATGTGAGGAGGAAACTTGGATGCACACTCCACCTTACTAATCCAGTAGTCTGAAATCTTGGTGTCCTGTTTGACCCTCAACTGTCCTTTCTATCCAACATCCGTGCCATGACCCGCTCTGCCTTCCTCCACCTCTGCATCATCGCCCGGCTCCGACACTGTCTCACACCTCAGGCCGCCGAGACCCTCATACACGCATTCATAACATCCAGGCTCGACTACGCAAATCCCTGCTTGTCGGCCTCCCCAACTCCTCCCCCCATAGGCTACAGATGATCCAGCACTCTGCAGCCCGGGTCCTCTCCCACACCAGGCTCTGCGACCTTATCATCCCCATCCTCGCCCGACTCCACTGGCTTCCCATCACACAGTGGATACATTTCAAGATCCTGGTCCTCACCTTCAAAGCCCCCTCATGGCCTTGCTCCCCCCTATCTCTCTGACCTCCTAGCCCCCTACCAACCTACCCCTCCCTCCGCTCAGCGGGCTCCGGCCTGCTTCACGTCCCCCTGCCTCGCTCGCCCCACCATTGGCGGACTAGAGTTCAGCCACTCTGCCTCTACCCACTGGAACTCCATCCCGCAGGCCTTCCGCCTCGGCCCCTCCCTTGCCTCCTTCAAGACCCATCTCAAGACCCTCCTCTTCGAATTTGCCTTTAATCAGGCTTCCACCCTCCCCGATCCCGACCCCCCTCCTGCTCGGTCCGAAACAGTGACTGTCCAGCGCTTTGGGACGTCCTCCCGACGTGAAAGGCGCTGTACACATGTAATTTTGTTGTTGTTGAATATGAAGTGTACTTTGTATGTGGCTTTTTTTTTCAATGGACAAAATACAGTTGCTAGACTTTAGTAAGCTTGGTGGAATGTTTTGAGACTTTCTCCCAACATGAAAGGCCCTATATTTTTTTTGGGGGGGAGGGGGGTGTCTGACACATGCGGAAACCCATCGCCATGTTTTATATCAAATGCAAGGATTTTACAAATTCAGATTGGCCTCAGTGAATCTGAACGCTGTGGTTTTCATTGTCCAGTACATCTACACAACCTGGTCAGATCTCCTCGCTCACTCCCCAGACCAACATCTACGGACTGTATACTGAAAGCTGCTGCTCTCTGAACTGGCTGCAGGAATCGAGCCCTCTTGGACTCTACCCTGCACGAGGGGCACTATATAATTGCATGTTGTTATTGTTGTTGTCGAGTCAGGATCACATTCTGCTTAATGGTGGCAGCTCAAGGGACCTGGCTATTTATTGTCAGAATCTTCTAAACGTTTTATTCTTGCTGCCAAGGATAATTTAACGAAACTCTGAAGATAAGGTCAACTCAGTTTGATCTGAGCACCACTTGGCAAGTTCACTGGTAGTGAATCAACCCAATGATATAATCGCCCAACAGCTGCTTTGCAGAAGGATCAGCTCGTCTCAAAGGCATTCAGTCATATCTATGCGTTATCTTTGGTAACAGTAACAATGTGTTGGGGAGAGTGGGAAACTGGGGGTTGAAGTAATCTTTACAGCTCTATATTTGGCAGATAGTGTGTTTGGTGGAATTTCATACAGAATCTTGTTTACAAGAAGATTGCACCACAGAAAGTCCAGCCTTTGGGGTGTTAGTCACAGACAGATAATAGACACATTCCAAACAGTGTTTCCCAATCAATACAGTTTATTGATTCCGCGGCTCAGTTGCTAAATAGAATGTTTTTTTAAAAAAGAAGTTACTAACTCCTGAAAAATACATTTAAATTTTGCTCCCTGAGGCTGAGATTATTGGACACTTAGTCTGTGATCGCCGGCAGGTAATTCAACTAAGTGAGTATCACAAGAGACTTAGTTCAGGGTTAGCCCAAAGGTGCTGAGGCCAATTGTAGCATGAGGTAGTGGAGTCCTGTAGCTCGGTGGTTTGAGCACTTGCCTCGCAAGTGAGAGATCTGGGTTTGATTCCTGGCAGGCCGAAACATGGGGCAAGTTTCCTTACTCCACACACCTGTGTTTACCGAGCAGTAAGTAGGAACCCGGTTGTTAATCGATTGGCGGATCGCTTTCTCGGGGGTAATAATTCCTTCAAAAATAACTAATAATAAATTGGTCACTCAATCCACTACTGTTTGTGGGACACTGCTATGTGCAATTGGCTGCCACATTTCGCCCACAAAATGTACAGTCTATTCACTTTACAGTATATTCTGTGAAGCGCTTTGAGACATCTTGAAGACGTGATAAAGCACTATATTCAAATGCAAGGATTATTATCAGTACACCTGGTATGTTTGCCTTCTGCTTTACCAACTGGACACTAGAAGCAATTGTCTTTTAATCTACATTAAAACTATAGATTGTGGGCAGTGCAAATGTGGAGTGTTGCAAATTTACATATACAGTATATAAGTAATCTGAGGCATGACATATAGAAAGTGTAGTATGCTTGGAAGAACTCAGCAATTTTGGATCTAAGTTTTCCAAAGCTTTCCACTGTATGGGAGACGAATTCATACAGAATGAATTGCTATCAACATCTCCACTGTTGTAGCATGCAACTACCAGGATGGTAGATGGTGGACTAGATAGACCTTGGTCTTTATTCGTCTATTATTTCCTATGTTCCTATATCTGGGTCATGGCCAATCCCTGTTGGTGTTATTTTTATCCCCTACAATATAACAGCAATTGATATCTTTATCTAAATGAACAGCAACGTGGAACCCATCACAGATACTAAACACCAACGCAATGAGAAGGTTCACAATGGGTCAATGACTTTACTAAAGAGCAACTCTGATCAGTCTCAGAGTTCCTTTTGCTTCGTGGACAATGAGTTTCCTGCCTTTGTCCTGTGTGAATCTTTAACCCGGAACTAAGAAATGATTGTCTTGCTCCTGGAGTAATTCAAAGGAGATGAGTGTAGTCAATCCCAGCTATTTAAATCACTTGCATGGGTCCCATTAAAAACTGGAGACCCTCGAGAATGTGCAGTTTTATTCTACTGCTTATTGTCTTGTCAAATCAGCAACTAATCTTCACCAACAATGTCCCACAAACGTTGCAGTCACCACATTTCAAAGTAACTCGTTGCGCGAAGTGCTTTGAAACATCTTGGCAAGTCTCTGTTATATCAAATGTCTCATGGGGGCTGTGAGGTTTGTTTTTTTGGTTCAGAGTATTTACACAGAAATACACCAGCAGAACACTGATAAGAAAACGAATAAGCTGCAGCTGTTTAGAGCCAACACAATTTGCCAGTTTATTCCAACAAACAAACATCTCACAGTAAAGAAATTAAGATCTGACTTGAAACAGTAATGGGTATTTTGCTGCTGAAGGGTTATGAGTGGATAGATTGTAATGTGTCTGGGCAAGGTTTTAAGGTCACATAAATAATTAAAGGAGAGGTTAGAAAAATTCTTTAAGCGGAGGGTGGATGGAATGTGGAATTCTCTGCTGCAAACTGAGGCAGAGCTCGAAGCTCTTTAAAATGGAATTTAATAGATGCTTCAAAAAGAGCACGTAAGTTGTTGGTGAAGGCAATGCACGACGCTGTGTCCCATAACCAATGGACAGCTCCCTAAGTAACCAGCGAAAAGCACAGAAAAATGAAAGGTAGCAGTCGCCTGATCTTCTGCTCCTCTTGGACAGTGGGTTGTCCATTTCAGTGCAGATGGGGTGTGTGTGTGAGAGAGAGATGCAATTGTGTATATAGGTAGGTAATGACATTGGCCTATGCATGAGATCTGTGGAAGCAAATGCAGGGAACACCTGGGGAATTTAACTGTAAAGGCTGGGGGTGAATGGTGTCAGCCACAGCCTAAACCTAGCGCATGAATCGATGAAGCATGTCAGTAATGATTTGAAAGCATCTCAAGGGAACTGGCGCGAATTGTTGTCTCATTGGAGCAAATGCCTTTTTGTAACCTCATTCCTGCTAGAGGTGTAAGGCTCTTGCTCTCACTGGATCTTTGTGTGCACAACACACCCAGACAGAACTAGGTCACGGAGGTTTGTTAAAGTTTAAAAGCCTTGGTTGTCTGTTGGACGATGTGCAGTGTGGATTGTGAAATCACCTGTTCATTGATGCCTGACTCTGGCCTTGTGCTCTCACTTGACACCAAAATGTGGTTTCCCTTTGTTCCGAA
The DNA here is from genome assembly GCF_018977255.1 of Callorhinchus milii. Classification (NCBI taxonomy): domain Eukaryota; kingdom Metazoa; phylum Chordata; class Chondrichthyes; order Chimaeriformes; family Callorhinchidae; genus Callorhinchus; species Callorhinchus milii. The sequence goes on from NW_024704757.1 coordinate 9,237,857, forward strand.
TGATTAAAACCAACTGCAAATAATGATAATAATAAACTTTGCATTTGATATAGCGTCTTATCATGTTGTTGAGACGTCTCAATGCGCTTCACAGAATATCCTGTTAAGTGAATTGACTGTATAGTTTGTGGGTGAATTAAAGTGTATTTTTAAATGTAAGAATTTTAAAAAATTGCAATAAAACCAACCTGTTCTGATCACCGCAAAAGCTTAGTTGATGGAATTGCTGCCTGGTGTTTGCCTGAACCACACAGATGAGGATGGTCCTGGTCTGTGCTGAGTTCTGAGGATGACTCGGGTGTAACGACTGACTCGGTTCTGTCTTTCAGTACCTGACCAAACAAGTGGAGCTCCTTCGGGAAATGAATGAGCAGCATGCCAAGGTCTATGAACAGCTGGACAGCACTGCCCGGGACCTGGAGGTCAGCAATCAGAAGCTGGTTGTAGAGAGCAAGGTGTCACACCAGAAGATACTTGGGTAATGACCACAGCTCACGTCTGTAACTTATGCAAAGTAAACTGATATTTAGCTTCTAGCGCAGACCTTGGACCAGCCGTGTTCAGTGAATAGAACTATTCATCCCTACGGCTGTCTTTAATAATCATGTATTCAGGAACCCTTCTCGAAACCTGTGGCTGTTAAATGTGGTGGAAATTCCTCTAAGAACAACTTAGAGTACCTTCATGCAGTTTAATCTCTTGCATAATTTTACAGAGAATGGAGTGGGAATCTTGTTTCATACAGATAATTCTACCCGCTTGACTCCCAGACTAGTTGGTGGTGTGGAAGAATGATGTAAGATGGGGCGAGTGAGCTAATAAACGCATGGGTTAATATAGAGACTAAACTCGTGTTTGGGTTGCAGTGGATTCTCTGAAGGTGGACTTGATCAGAGATGATTCATTATGAGCATTGCCAGGTCGGCATATTGACTGGATTTGTCTCATCTGCTCTCAATAGTCTGACGGAAACCATTGAAAGTCTGCAGTCTCATGTGGAGGATATTCAGAAGCAGATGGAAGGGCTGAAAAAACCAGAGTTGGATCCACTCGAGAGAGATGCACAGCAGCGAGCCCTGAACAGCCTCCCCTGCCTGAAGGAATTGTACGACCTTCGAAAGTAGGTGCCTGCTGCTGACTGTCATATTACTTTAGCAAATTGGAAAGAAATAACTTTTTTTTTCCTTAAATGAATTTTTGCAAATTGACTGAACAAAATGAAAAATGTTTAATGTACAGTATTTTAATTAAGTCCCCAGGGCTTGTTCCCCCTTTGGCTGCTATGTTCAGTGTTCTGGCTTAATAAGCACAGACAGGTAACCTTACTGCAGCAGAAATGTCTCTTTCACTCCTGTATGATACTGAGCTGCGGGACTGGAATAAAAGCATGGACTCGTGCAGTTGATATATTTATATATGCGATGTCCTGTAGCGTATTGGTTAGAGCACTTGCCTCGAAAACGAGGCCTGGGTTTGATTCCCAGGTGGGGTGAAACCTTAGCCAAGTTTCCTTACTCCACATGCCTCTATTTACCTAGCAGTGAATAGGAACCTGGTTGTTAGTTGATTGGTAGGGGGATAATAATCCATTCGAAAAAAAAATTTGGTCAGTCACTTTGGGCCACTGCTGTGCACAATTGGCTGCCATGTTTCACACACAAAATGTAGTCGATTCACTTTTCAGTATATTCTGTGAATCGCTGTGGGAAGTCCTCCTGATGTGAAAGGCGCTATGCAAATGTAATTTTGTTAGTGTTGCTTTAAGATGTATCAATGATGTGATAAGGCGCTTGTATCGAAATACAAGGATTATATTTTTTTGTAATGAATTTTCTAAACTTTTGAATTGCCAAATTCTTGGGTCAGGTGAGGCTTGAGATTCCACAAGGCTGCCCAAAAGTACAGTTTCAATAGGACAGGAGTCCCTGTTTTACTACACGAGGAGGTGCAAAGAAGGGAAACCTGAAGAAAAAAATTAATCTGAGCCTTTTCTTACCCAGTGATCCAAATGGTGATGGGGAAACCCAGCTGCAAAAATCTTCACTCCAGTATCATCCTCTTCTCCCCCCACCATTGTGAGAAGCCTTGGAATAAGTGTGCAGTGTTATTGTTTGTTCAAGTATTAACTGTGGCTGCCTTGTATTTACAGGTATTTTGTTTATGATCATGTCTTTGCTGAAAAGATCACATCTACTGAGGTGTCCGTTAGTCCAATGGAGGAGGAAAATGAGCAGCTAAAGAAGACTCTGAACACTTTGCAAACTCAGCTGACCGTGGAGAGGCAACGGAGAGCAACAATCGAACAAGAGTATTCCTTGGTTCTGAGAGAGAACTCTGAGCTGGAAAAGGACGTCTCCCACTTGGACAACTACAAACAATGCATTCAAGAACTGGAGACCGAGGTAGTCGAACTCCGCCAGAAAAGCCAGTTAGATAATGTCTTTGTCAGCCTGGTGGATAACTTGCTTCCTGAATCCTTTTTGTTTGCTGGGAAGGAATCGTCTGATATCATACACGTTCCTGCAACCAAGGCTCACCTGAACGGGCCGAGTTCTAAGCTGGAGGCTGATGGCACAGTGCTGAAGCGAAGCTCTAGCGAGACAATGCTGAAAATAGTTTCCGATGAAGACCTGATCCAAGGCCATGAACAGACCTGTATTCGGCGGGCGGAAGCCGTAAGGAAGCGAGGCATTTCCCTGTTAAATGAAGTGGACGAACAGTACAATGCCCTACAACTCAAGTACGAGGAGCTACTGAAGAAGTGCCAGATCCCCGAGGGGTCTTTGACCAACAAGGCTGTTCAGACCAAGCACCCGTCTCCACATCAGTCTGAAAACGCCGCCCAATACGAGCGAACGCCCAGCAGTGGAGAGCCTGGGGCTGGCATCGCTGAGCTGGCTGCCACCACCACACAGGGGGCAGTGGTCAAAACCACTGGCCCACTGGGCATCGCCCAGCCTGAATACAAAGTTCTATTCAAAGAAATTTTCAGTTGCATTAAGAAAACAAAAGACGAGATCGATCAACACCGGATGAAATATAAATCTACTGCACAATCTCAGAAGATGTAACCTGTTGGTTGCAAAACAGGAACCGAAAAGCACCAGTATTGTCGAATTTTCGGGCTGGTGTGAACTAAAACCACAGAAAACCTCATAACTTATTTGAAGAAAAACTTGCATTGCAAAAACTCAAAACCCATTACTGCAAAGAGAAAGATAATGGACTGGGGTTTCCAGAATCTCAAGTTAATGTGACTACTATGTATAAAGCTGTTTATAATAGTCTAGCATAGATGCCCGAATGTCTTTCTATCTAATCAGAGGGAAGTCAGATTGGATGAATGTGTTTGTTTTGGATACTTCTGCCTTAATGGTAGTTTGTACAGTGACTTGTAAAATCTGTCCATGTGACAAAGTGGCAGTTGCTCAGAACTGCTAATGCTTTTGTACTACCTAAAATCATTTATAAATGGTAAATGCGAATTTCATGGAGAAACTGCATACATTCCAACAGTTTATTTACTCAGTGCAACTTGGGTAGTTTATTCTATCATGTTTCCATTTGCACAATGTTAAAGCAGCAGGAAAAATATAGTGAAAGCTCCCAATCAATATCTTGCACATTCCAGGGAAAGATGTTCCTAAATGCTCCACAGGCTGGTTGCATGCTTCACAGCTACCAAGTTGCAGGGGCTGAGATTCATCTTGACGCAGGGTGTGTTTTGCAATAATGGGCTGTCAGTTAAGTTATGGATGTTAATGTTAGGCAAACTGTGCTACTGTTAAATTCAGTGAACCAGGACTTTGGGGACAGATTGCAGTAGTTGATTCATGTTGAGTTTTTGTTTGTGCAATGTATTCATTGCTTTCTAAATTGTTCTAAATTCTGTGCAATTTGAGGCACAGCAAATGGCTGGTTATAAAAGTGCAATTCTGACTTGTGGGTGGATATACCACATGCTCCAGACAAAGGAGATCCCAGGTTTAATCCCTGTGTTTTTTTTATGAACAAGCCAATCTTTGATGGGAGCAACTAGCGGGGAAAGGGTAGTTTACAAGAATGTCCCTGGTTTAGGGCTGATGGGGTGGGCTCCTGTTATGATTGCTGATGGTGTCATTAGTGCTTAGTGGCATAAGCAGTGAGTACTAGAGGTCATCAGTGCTTTTGAGACGAGTGTCGGTGTGAATCACTGCCCTCAGAATCCTGGGTGGGGGGAACAGACCTCCGTTTTTTTTAAAAAAAAGAAAATTCACAGCAACTTAATGCAGTGGATGTAGATAATTAGTTAAAAACAAAATGACCAGAGTAAGGATAAGAGACCAGATAAACTGTTCAATCACATTGAACACCTCTGACCTTATAGCAGCAGACACTCAACTGTTTGCAACTGGATTTTTTGTAACATTTTGCACTTTTGAATAATTTCTTGAAACGGTTGCAAATAGTTTTCTGCACTTCCTAAATTGTCTTTGTGTGCGTGTGTCACTTGCTTTATTGAAAAGGCTTCTGTGAAGGTAGGGTAGATCAAGTGCCAAGTGGAAACTCATTTGACTCACACATGGTGCTAAATGTTAGAGGTAAAGATTCAGCCCGTATTAGTTTGAACACAGTCACTTGACTGTTGAATTGATGTTCAAAATGTCTAAGTTTAATTTTGATCTACACTTCCAATTCTGTACTTTAAGCCTTTTTTATATAAAGACTGTAAAATACTTGGAACCAGTCTGTCTTGTGACTATTGCAGTATTTTGAACCTGATCCTTGAATGTCAGTATTTAAAGCTTTAATAAACTTTGTTCAGATTTGATGGTACAACTGCAACTTGTTTGTGTAACTAGTACAAGGTTACCAGCGGCAGTTACATTTAGCACTTCACTTGTACACCTGCAAATAACGGGGCTGGCTATTCCCTCAACTACACATTTTAGAATTTTGTTTTAACATCTTAAATGTGAAGTGGGGAAGTAAAAATGTCATTGAATTAGATTACTTGCATTAGACAATACTGGTAGCATCAACTCCTCCCTCCTCTAACGGCAGTAAAACAAACCATCTTCACTCCATTCAGTAGTGGAACATTGAGCTCACAATTAGATCACAAATGTGATACTCTCGCTCTTTGAATCTCCAGTGGAAAAATCCAATTGCAGGAAGTACCAGAGGGATGGGCAGGATTAGTGCTTTTTAGAAACTCACTGTGCCCTGTGTTCACTATTCTTGCTGCTGCATTATATTGCTAGATCAAGCCACCTATCCAGACTCTGAACTTACCTCTATTTTCCAACACCGTGAGAAGTGGAGCAATGTTCTAATTCTAAGAAAAGGAAGGTTTTCAGGCGGGACTTGAAAAAGGGGAGAGAGGGGGCAAGGCGGAGGGATTAAGGAGAGTGTTCCAGAGTTTTGGGGCACAGTGGCTGAATTGCACAGCCTCCAGTGGTGGTGCAGAGGGTACGAGGGACAAGGAGAAGGCCGGTACCAGTCGAGTGGAGGCGCGGGTTGGGGAGGTAGGGAGTGAATGGATTTGAACAAAAGTGTGAATCGATCCATTTGGTGATGGGGAGCTAGTGGAGCCTGGTGAGATGTGGGTACAGAGTTTGGTCCAGGTGAGTATTCTGGCAGCAGATTTCTGAATGAGCCGGATTTTTTTGAATAGTGGGGCTGGGGAGACGGCGAGGAATGTGTTGGAGTAATCCGGGCAGGAGAGGAAGAGAGGGCATTTGTGAGGGACTCGGGGAAGCTTTTTCTAGGGTTGGAAAAAAAAAGGTCGAAACGTCAAGGCCATGTATGAAGACGAGGTCGAGGGAGTGGCCACGGTTGTGGGTCAGCGAGTTGATGTGGAGGGTGCAGTTTAGGGAGGAGAGGAGGGCAGTGAAATCTAAGGAGGGGTGCAAGGGGAATTTAGGTGGAGGTTGAAATCATCCATTATGAGCAGGTGTTCAGTGCAGAGGGACAGGAATGAGAAGAGATATCAGTGAGGAAGGAGCCAGGAGGTTTGTGGGGGGGGGGGCGGTAAACTTGAGGATTTTGAGGGAGAGAGAGGAGGGATTGTAGAGGGTGAGATGCTCAAAGGAGGAGACATAGCCAGAGGAATAGAGGATATAGACCAAGGGAAGCTTGGGAGATGAGGGCTACCCCACCGCCACGTTGGTTGGGGTGGGGAGTGTGATGAAAAATGTAGCCAGGAGGGAGGCTTCAAGGAGGGGGACGGGGTGACTGGGGGAGAGCCAGGTTTTTGTAAGCCCAACAATATCAATGTGAGAGAGAAGACGAGGAGGACAGTGGGAGGGAAGGACAGAGTGGGAGTAGCAGAGTGTGGAGGGTAGGGGCAGGAACATTTTCAGAGGGAACGGCTCGGGTTGGGGCACTAGCCAAAACGCGCGTGCAGAGACCAGGAGCAAACGATCAGCGGAGCAACATCAGTCCACGGGCTATGGGAGACAGCGGGGGGGGGGGGGGGGAAGAGAAGGGAAGAGAGGGGATGGCAATCATGGCTTAGGTGCCAGAGATAAGGAGGGAGGACAAGGTAGCAGAAGGATAGAGAAATTTACACTATACTTACCCTGGAGGATTTGAAAAATCTGCTGGCTTTGTATATTCCCCCGATCATCATTCGTCATCTTTGTTTTTATAGAACAAAGGGGAAATTATACTGAACTGTAGCCCCACCCGCACTCCCGGGAAGGGGGCCGTGGGTTGGCAGACTGCGTTAAACTCCATCCCAAGTCAATAACACAACCAACTAATCACTTGAAACATTAAATCAATAGAAAGAAGAGATCAAAGAGCAACTACTTATCTCTAATAAACAAAAGCAGACATAAAACTGTCCTGATCCCATTAACAAGCAGCTATTTCAGAAATGTGGAGCTTAAAACTAAGACAACAGAAGTGGTACCTGAGGGTTAACTGATCTGCCAACAAACACTTCGACCCTAATACACTGGAGGCAGTCTGTGGGGGAAAAAAGTCCAGCACAAAAGGTATGGTGGGGAGGTAGTACATCAATAAAGGGCAGATGATACTCAAATCACATACAGTTAGGATCAAATCATCAATACATTTACTTCCAGCAGCTAAACAAGCTCAAGTCCACTGGGGGAAGAGAAGACAGACTGGAGAATACAAGAATCAAGACAACAAAGGACTCACCTGAAAAACTGAAGGGAAGGGGTCTGAATTACTCTGTACATGTGAACCTGCTGTTCTCAATCACAGAATGAGCACAGGTTAAATCATAAACCAAAATACGAGGCTATATAAATGGATGACATCAGCGTTGATAACACTACTTGAAATGTCATGAATTCTTAAATTTCATCAAATAATCTAGGATATACTGTGAACTACTTCTACACCTTTTGATTAAGTATCACAGTCCCTTCTGACACTCAGTATAAAAAAAACATTCAGTACAAAACGAAAGGCAACGATACAAATGGGTTTTAACATTTTATTTACATAATTTAATCCCATCTTGCTTGCAGGAAGCAAGCAGGTTTCATATCCATTTTGCCTGCAAACTGTCTATTTTACGTTGTGTGGGGGGTGCCCTTTTGGGGGAAAAAAGCCAAAGTTTTCAGTCTTGCACCAAAATAACCACAGACACAAATAAAGATCAGACCCTGGTCACTGGTCATAAAAAAAATATTACTTTACAGTCAAGAATAATCATTATACAAGACTCAGATCACAGGGCATTGCGGAAGCAATCAATGCTCTTTGCTTTCAGGTGGAAGGTGTTGCAAAGATCTTTTAATGTCAAGTGAAACCAAAACTCACACCACTGATTTGGATGCTATTTGTTATAAAACAATCTATAGATTTGGGGATGAAGGGTCTGAAGATGATTTCAAAGTAGGAATTCAAATAACATACCATCCATGATTATCTTTGTACTACTTTCCAGTTTGAACATTTTCAGATTTGGAACTCGCTTTGAATGTCGGAACCGAAGAATAAATGCCCACAACTTACAAAAAAAATCAATAAATGTTCAAACAATCCCAAAATAGATAAATGCTTTGCAGCAAATGTGAATTGGGGTTTCGGTTTCCTGGTTTCCTTACTTTGATCCTATGCAGATGCGGCGCAATTGGATTTGGGTTTTTCCTGAACTGTCAAGGTCTGGAAGGTTAGGTAACCTTCATCATCCTGCCCCCGGTCTGTGGAGCAGATCTCCGAGTTCATTATCTGCGATCTCATCGCCCTGTTCCAAAGGATGGTAACTTGGAAGCAACAGGGGCCTCCACAGCTGTCAAGAAGGTGCTGTCCCTTTAAGATACCACATTCCACCATGACTTGCGCAGCATTCCTGAAAGAGAGTGAAGACCTGAGATCAGAAATGTACACAGTACAGTGGTACATTCATGGTACATCCAACACAGCAATCTTATTAACTGTATAAACACTGCTGCAATCTGCGTTTCATTTCCCCATTGTAGAGGAGACCACATCGTGAGCAGCGAATGCAGTAAATGACATTGGTGGTAGTACGCGTAAACCACTGTCTCACTAAAAACTGTGTTTGGGTCCCTGGACAGTGGTATGGGAGGAGGTGAAAGGGCAGGTATTGCATCTCCTGCACTGGTATGGGAATATACCAGGGGGAGGAGAGCAATTGTTGGTGGTGATGGAGGAATGAACCAGGGAGTCACGGAGGGAACAGTCACTTCTGAATGCCGAGAGGGGAGGCGAGGGAAAGATATGTTTAGTGTTGGATGACGCTAGAGATGCTGCAAATGGCAGAAAATTATTTGTTGGATGTTGAGGCTGGTGGGGTGGAAGGTGAGGACTAGGGGAACCCTATCACGGTTCTGGGAAGAGGGAGAAGGGATGATAGCAGAGGTGCGGGAAATAGGGCAGACACGGTCAAGGGCCCTGCCTACCACAGTGGATGGGAATTAAGGGATTATTATCAGGCGTGTGGAGTAAGGAAACTTGCCCAAGGTTTCGCCCTGCCGGGAATCGAACCCAGGTCTCTTGTTTGTGAGGCTAGTGCTCTACCAGAGCTGCAGGACTCCACATGACTCATAGACATATTGGCTTGGACACTGGGAGAAGCTTGGTACAAATGCAACAACCAATAATGCTAGAGGCAGTGTTAAAGAAGTATGCTCACTGCAGTCACTTAAAAGTGTGAGGGGTGACCTCACAGAGATCTTTAAAATGAATTACACTGGTTGGTGAGTCAGTTGATTAGAGGGCATCAATTTGAGATAGTCAGTAAACAAGCAAAAGGGGAAGTTAGGAGATTTTATTTTCACACACAGAGTTGTTAGGATATAGAGTGCTGGGAGTGGTAGAGGCAGAAACCATATTAGCTTTCAAGAGGAAATTAGGTAAATACCTATGGGAAAGAGCAGGTAAATGGAACTGAAAGGAGGCAGTACGATGGGCTGAATGGCCTTCTTCTGAGCTATAAATTTCTATGGTGCTAAAACAAACTGTGGAGGCTCATTGTAAAACTGGTCACTATCTCTCTTGTTCAATAAAATGTGCACTAGCGGTGAAAGTCCACTTAGTATCACCCTTTCTCTTCTAATCTCAGTGATGAATGGGGAGGAAAGCCTGCATTGGAGAATGCATTTCCCTCATGTAAAGTGAACTGAAATTCCCACATGACTGTGTGCATTACCTTCAGGATTTTGTCCAAGTCCTGCTTGATCAGATGGTCTCCAAAGTCCTGGCTCAGTTTGGCTTGGATGATGTTCCTCCGCACACGATAGTTTTTTGAAAATATTTCAAGGAGAATCTGCCGATGCTGGAACAAAAAAACATGAAAAATTGAGTTCTCTTGTGCTGGTAGAAACACTAATATAAACGCAAGCTTATACCATATTACCTGTACCATTGTAAAGCACAGCAACATACTAGGGGACAGCATTGCAACAGAACCACATTGAACTGACTGGTAACAAGGGAAGCAGGAAGAAACAGAGAAAGGGGGAGGGAAGAGGAGAAGGACCCAACCAACAAAGTATTGTGAAACTGTGTTAGGACAGCATTCCTATGATTATAGAGCAAATGATCACTGATCCATGAAAACTCTAATTATTCGACTTCAGGTATATAAATATTACAGCTCCATTGGTGTCAATTATCTATTGGTACCTCTTTCAAATGCTAACTCTTCAAGCGAGATCCTATGGGGAGCATCACATTAAGTCTGATCCAGCCCTAGCTGCACATATAATCTTTCCATTTGATATAGCTCTTATTACCAGCAAGGATCAATGAATAGGAAACACTGAAGGGAAATCTTGGCTGATTATTCCTTAGTACAGGGATGGTAAGGCTGAGTGCGCCCCAACTACTGTTACCATTAAAATCAGCTATGTAGCAATTTCAAAGAACCCTTAATTCATAAATTCACCAGTACTTTAAATTTGAATCATGGGAATTCCCTCCGATCCTCTCCTTTCAGGACAGAATTCCAAGAACTGGTACCACGCACTTTCAGGTCCCCAAAGGAATCTCCACTTATAGGATGGCCTATTCAAAGAATCCAGTTTGAAGTGCAGTTGAAATGACCATATTTCAGATCGCACTCATTCATCTTCCACCAATTCTCTGAACTTATTATCTTGAAAGCTGAACACAAACAAAAGATTCATTTCAAACACGGTGAACAAGGTGTACTTCAAAAGTACTGACTTACTTGATCATAGGAGTCCCCAGAGTCCCATAGTGCAAAGACCTTCTGTTCATCAGCTGAAGCTGTCGTCTGTGTAGGGAACTATAAACAATACGTATAAGAACACTATTGCACTCTGTAGACCAGATATATAAAACGCCAAACTACAAAACGTTTTGCCTTTTTGTGTTGAAGGTAAATTAAAATTTTCTTTTGTTTTACAATATGCACAAAAAATAGCTTTTGAAATGAGATGTTAAATCGATATCCAGTCTGCTTATTGAGGTGGATGTGAAAGATTGACTATAATAATAATAATCCTTGGATTTGATAGAGCGCTTTTCACGTCTTCTAGATGTCTCAAAGCGCTTCACAGAATAGCCCGTAAAGTGAACTGACCGTATATTTGTAGGAGAAACGCGGCAGCCAACTGCGCACAGCAGTGTCCCAGTGGGACTATTGCAAGAAATTGATTGATAGATTGCCTAAAAAGCTGAGGCTGAGGAAATTAGCAGAGAAGGCATATGCTACAAAAGCAGACATCTCATGACTTCACCCATAGCAGCTGTTGGGAGTTCAGAAAGACCTGCTACTGAGGTATCAAGGAGCAATTGTACATTTCTTCCAGTCTAGCAAATGTTCACCAACCATGACATTATGTGGTGGTAACACCACATTAGCTTCTCGGAGACCTCAATCAGCGTAACGTCAGCACTGCTTTTAACTGTCATGAGTACAGTTTCTGAAACCATAATATACCCTCCACGTGGCAGAAAGGCAGAAAAGACTACAATTAAAACGTCAGGATTCAGGCGCAGCTTCACATAGTGGTTTAGTATATCATGGAACCAGAGCTTCTGAAATAAATACTAGTCATATTCCCACATCTAACCACTCATAATTTTACATTTAGAAGGCTGGGAAGAATCCTTAGAAGCGGCTGCTTCGGTGAACTGCTGGAGCCACTCCATCACAATCATAGTGCCCAATTGCCAGACTGCTTCACTCTCTATTTTTGTCCAACCTCCACATAGTCTAAATGGCAAAAGGTATGACAAACTAAACTGCCTCATGTTCCAATGAGACCACAGGAAAGATCTTTTTAAACACAGTGCTGATTGCAATGAGAGATCTTAACGTTGTTCTGTAACACAATGGCAAGTAAATGATCCGAATTTCTAATTCACAGAGGCAGAGAAATTATTTCCTTCAAATTTGACCATTTTGATAATGGAAGCTTCTCTCCAGAGCTGTGACTCTGTGCGTCAGTGAGCTGTTACACCAGCTGTACATTTCTATCACTTAAATAATCTTTCATGTCAAGCCATGAATCTGCCCATTACACACATGTGCAATACCACGGGCCATGCCTAATGCTATTTGCAATTCTTACATCTTTAGAATGTTTTAAGTAGAGGCAGCAATTAACCCTATGACGCTGAAACACCAATTAAAAGATTACAGAAGAACCACACAAATCCAAAGAATTAATTCTTAACTTAATTTCACAAGAGCCTTGACGGTCTGGTATTTTGTTGAGTTTTTAGAATGCGCAGAGTGGGTCACAACCAAATATTGGCCCATCAGGTTTTATAACATAATTGAACATTTCAATCAAACATTCTGCTTGCCAATGCATTGAGTTCTGACTTCCCTATGTGTACCCCACCCAAGGACGTACAACTATCTCAACAAATTCTAAATATGAATGAAGAATCTCCCGTGAACATGTGTATAGTGTGCACCCGGAGATAGGAGAATCTAACAGCTCTCAATGAGATGCAGAAGTTCTGGCCTCTGGTCCAAGCTTCTCCCTGTTCAGGGTCCTGTGTTCTTGGCTTGACGTCTGCTATCTGCAGAGATCTCTCTTGGTTATCAAAATAAATTCTTCACTCTGCCAGAAGTTGATGGCTGAAATGAGGACTCAAGTCTGCAGTCAGGACAGCTTTCCAGCACTAAGGCGACAGATGTTTTGAACACCTTTCCAAGTCTCTTTGAGGTGTTTTCACAGGTTTCAACCTGACCACCATATCTAATTGCAAAAAGCAAGTGCCACCTGCTTTCTGCTGTTTGGCTGTTTTTTTGCTTGTTTTAAAAACAGCAGGGAATAGCACAGAATTCTACACAACGGATCCCATCCCAGAGTTCTAGAGTCAAGGGGGAAATCATAGCAATGATGTCCCTTTAAATTGCTTTGATAAACATAGCCTTGTAAACAGCCACAGATCTCCCACCAACCCCAATAGTACACAAATGTAATGTTTGCACACATAGGTCTTGCTTACACAGTAAAGAAAGTCATTTTAAAATTCATGTCTAAGCATTGCAAACCAATGTATCTGAAGAGCAGGAGAACAGAAGCCTTATTTTGAAAGATTCTGCATTGCTTAAAAATTTTAAGGAGCAAACTTAGATTGACTGACTTAGGTATGGGTTCACCTCTCTCGTGAGGCAGACAGCAATCATTTCCCCTCCACAGTTAATGTTGTCAAGATCAGAACCTCGGTGGGAAAATGAAACCTGCATTTCTCCAATTCTGGCTATCACATGCAAAACAACAGCCTATATTCTGTGCTGAGCATCCTGTACTTCAAGTCATTAATCCGATTGAAATGGGTGGATGCCTGAGGTGAATTTTTTTAAGGGAGGTAGCTTATTCTAATTTGTAGAAATAATGTGGAAATGGACAACTCCCTGAGGAGAAGGGCGAGAAAACAACCACTTATCTTAACGAAATTCAACCCAACTTGCATTGTAACTGCAACACGTCAAAAACACATTCGTACATAGTAATTATACCATAATCTTAGCTCTTGCCTTAGGCACAAACTAATGCAACAATAGTTTTTAAAAAAACGCTTGCAATGTGGCAAGGCTGATTTTTACAACCAGAGCATGAGTTGCAGGAGACCTTGACACCAGTCTGGAGTCTGTCTGCCTGCTCTGACAGGATTGTGGGGCTAAAAGCTTTCGAGAAGGTACTTCGAAAAGAATGCACATCTTTGTAGCACATAGAATGCTGAAATGGTTCAAACTTGATTTACAGAAATCACAGTCACATGTAGTGATTTTTTTGGAGGCATACTGACAGCTGTTTGCACCAGCAAACTTTCACAAATTACCATGCAGGCTTGCTGCATTTGGAGATGGTGAGATAGATGTATGTGTCAAACAATTGCATTTATTTCCCTCGCCTGTTACAGAGGGGCAACATCTGCCGGTCTCTGTGGTGTGTTTGGGCTGCTTGCTTTTATGCTCACAAATGCTCATTTCCAGCTTCCCCATATGCCTCAGTCAATCAGTCAAATCATCACGATGTACAGTATAAAGCTTGTCATAAGGGAGAGAGAAAATTTAAAATAAAATTGAACTTGTCTGAACAAGTATAGATGGTTACTTGCCTCTCCCAGGGGCTGAACAAACTGGAACTTGTTTTTTGAATATTTGCAAATAAAGGTAAATTGTGATGTAGTTAAATTATTGGACCCAAAGAAATTTGGAACCAGGCTCCGAACCAATCCTTTTTTCAGACGCATCTATCGCCCTTGTTGCCTGTCAGATAGAATTTATCACTGTACGAATGTTGTGTTTCATCAGCTTTCAGGCACACCCAGCCTTCCCCATACAGGAATGATTAACCCTAGAATGAGTCTTGGATAATAATAATAATAATCTTAAATACCGTCTTTCATGTCAGTTAAGCGTATCAAAAAGTGTGAGGATTTCCTGCAAAGTGTAGTGAGTGTCTATTTTATAGAGAAAAGAGGTAGTGTTGCACATGGCAATGACCGCAAAAAGCCATAAAATTAATTACCAATGTGGGATTGTCAGTGCACTGGAGTGTCAGCCGAGACTCAATGTGGGGCTTGAACCCACAACCTTCTGACTCAAGAGATTCGAGTGCTACCAACTGAGCCAGGCTGACATTTACAGCTTGTAGCTTTGTGAAAGAAATAAAAAGAGTGCACCAAAGAATTGCCAAACCAACTTTTTCAGGATAATCTTCAGGGAATGTTTAACACTTCCCTAAGCCCCTTCCCCATAAGACACGTGACTCAAAATTGCTGCATCATCACTGGAGTTGAGCAAACAAAATGTGAAAAACAGCCGAAAATCTAAACATAACAGCTTACATTCAACCCCACTTATTTACAAGATTTTACTAAAACCTCAGGTAAACTGAAAAATGGAACTGGCGTCAAATGGCAATAATTGTATACTTGTAAGGCCAATTTGGGATTGCAAATAATATACTTGTAAAACCAACTAACCCCCAAATTTCTCTAAATCCTATCTGTACAAATACTACAGTGTGAGAGGAAAGCTTGTCCAAATATAGATTGTATATCAACTACAGCTGTGTATCAGAAAATAATCCTTGCATTCAATATAGGGGCTTATCATGTCGTTGAGACGCCTCAAAGCAATTCACAGAATATACAGTAAAATGAATTGACTGTATATTTTGTGGGTGAACCACGGCAGCCAATTGCACACAACAGTGTTCCACAAATAGTTGTGGATTGAATGAGCAAATTATTACTTCAAAAAATTTATTTTTGGAGGGATTATTATCCCCAGAAAGTGATCCTCTTCATTAAGACAATATTTACTGAAATGAAAGAGTTTAAAAATCCTTCCAGCTAACAGTCAAATGTACGACAATGCTGTATGTGTGAATTTGCACAATATGTTTGTATAAGCAGACAGCAACAATTATTTCACAATCCAAACCAGAGAACAGTATAATACTATGATGTGCCCAGGTTCCATTTCTCTGCTCTAATTAGCAATGATACATAAAACAAACATCAGTAAATCCATATTTACTCCTGAGAAACATCAACGCGGAAATTTTACGCATGAGGCACTATTTTTCCGATAAAATCCTTAAGAGTTACTGGGCAGAATACCATTGAACGCATCCATTAGCATCAATAATTTAGCTGCCTCGGTGCAACCTTCTGATACTTAAAGGGTAGTCAGCATACAGGGGATAAAGTAATAAGGCACCAAATAGCTTAGATACTGTGAGTACTGAGTCATGTGTTTAATAACTTCACTGTTTATTCATTTGTTTCCAGACCATCATCCCTTTTTGTGATTGAGGTATTAATTTAGGACCTGTGTCTTGTGATTCTGGAGAACATTAGGAACCATCCTTGTCTTCCGAGCAAATTCACCCTAAATTCAAATTAACAGCGTACCCATCTCACTGTTGTCTGCAATATGTTGCTGATGAAAATTAGCCACCATGCTTGCCTGCACAACATTCATTTCACTTTTTAATTCATCTCATCCGGTAAAGTGCTTCAATAAGTTTATTTTGCATGAAAGGCACTACAGAAGTGTAAGTTACTAAAGTCAGCTCCTGTGGACAGTTACTATGATTCACTGGGTCTATCGTCAGCCATTTTCCACATTTTAAACTCTCCCCATCTGGTTTGTTGGTGATTTGCATCCATCTTTATTGTTGTGGGTATTCCCTGCAGATAAAATGTTCACCTTCTGGAATAGCTTTTGCTATTTTTGGAAAGAAATCCCATTCTGCTCTTCCTCTTGCCATGTCCAATATAACCACTCTGAACCCTCACTGTAGTCTGTTATGCTCGGTTTCACACTGCACATCTACACGTGCAAATCTCTTTCACAGCACCCTTGGTCTAAAAAGAGATGTTTGAACGAAATTCACAAGAGTAATCCACACAATATCCAAGTACATGTGAGGATTGTAGGATGCCTGAATATTGAGTATGGTGAATGAACAGGAAATGGCATTAAATTAGATGGTTCATGCTGGCTTGATGATCTGAATGGTTCCTCTTTGCGATGTGACTTTCCATGAACTTTATATTTGCTTTTTATGGACGAAGAATTACAAAAAACAATGGCTGGCAATAGCTAAGGAAGTCTCACAGCAACTGAAAAATACACATCCCTTAGGCTGACACAGGTAACTTCAAATACCGAGATCCAGACAAGTCCCCTGATTTTGGGAGAGTGCCAGAGTGTGGCTGAAGGCTCAAGGGACCTGTGATAGAACGGAGAAAGTGATGAGCAAAAGGAAGAACCAGAGCTGCTGAAACTCAGTGTGTGGGATAATGGGACTGGGGCAGGAGGGCAAGCAGCCGTGTTTCTGGGATGTCACATATCAAGAGCCCAGATGGGTATCTTACTGATTCAGACAGTCCATTCAGGCAATCCAACTAATTGGTATTGTTTGTAAAATGTTTGCTAATGGACCTGCCTCTATAAAATAGATACAATAGGAGACTATTGCTAAGTGAGTAAAGGTGCCACCTACTGTATGTACTAAGACATGCACAGCAAAGGTTTTACATGGTCAATTCTTAGCTGAGGTGGAGGATTTCAGTTGGGCCAGTGGCCGGGACAGGAGCCTGGCCTCAGTGACCCTGGGGGACAATCAGCCAGCAATCACACTCCCGAGTTATACCCCTCAGGAGAACGGCTGTGGACAGCAGCAGAGATTGGGCTTGACTATAGCGCCTCCCCACCCTTGTCAAATAGATTACTCCAACAAAAAGAATAGACGCTTTGATGAGGCTTTCCGATATTAGCACCTATTATCAGTTCCCACTGTCAGTCAGACACACAGCCGGTTTAAAGAATAATCCACTGCAAACGGACAGTGTTCAGTGCGCTCCGAGGATTTAGTTACACAAAGATATAGTTCTCCACAGTAACTAGGCCACAGGCATCCTCCAGATAAGCTCATTATAAACAGAGGAGAGCAGCACACTAGCCTACGATTCTTTTATGTAGTTCTCTATCCGCATTTCATTAATACATTTGTTGTAACAATTGGCTTACATTAGGAAGCTCCCGGATTGATTAGCTTTAGCACAAAGCGGCTGGTGCTGGTGATGGGAAACATGGAGATGCATTTGTCAGCCCAACACTTGATGCCCGTGTGGGAAAAGGACGGAAATGCGCGACAGCAAAGCATGAAATTAACACCTGTCAACTCTTAATCTTCATGCTGTGTTCTGAGGCCACAATTAACCCTCAAAGTGCAATTGTATGTTCACATGCTTGATTGATGATAATAATAACTACAATGATGATAATAATCCTTGCATTTGATATAGCACCTTATCACATCGTTGAGATGCCTCAAAGCGCTTCAGAGAATATATTGTAAAGTGGATTGACTGGGTATTTTGTAGGTGAAATTAATTGTTATGTTGTGTATGTGTGTATATACATTCTTATTTGGGGGGTGGTGGTAGTGGTGGGGGAGAGAGGAGGCTGTTGAAGATTTTTTTAAATAAGGTTGACTTCTAATAAGGTTGGGTTTGTCTCAATGATGCAACCAGTCTTCAATGCCTAGCCATTCCACTGACTGGCATCCATGGCACTTTAACATACAAGTTCCTTCCTTATGTGCGCAGGTTTGGGCAATATTGATGACAATCTGATCTGTGCAGAAAGAGCTTGACAAAAAATCAATGGCACCATGGCAATCATGAACAGAGCGCACAGGTTCAAATAACAATGTGGAAAGCGAGAGCTCTCACTAATACAGTCATGGTAAACATACACATCATCAGTTTTTCCAGACCTGAGAATCAGATAATCCAAAGCTGCCTGGAGCTGTTAGCCAAGATGAAGCCTTTGCCATTTACAATAACAATAACCCTCTGTGGATATATTACTGCTCCACCAGGAAACCATCTTAGCTAGCAGTAGTCACATTCTTAAGTTGGCGGCGAGAGAGGCCCTACTAAGGAACATATTTACCACCAACACACACACACACGTGTGTGTGTATATATATAGGCTGTGAATTAAACAGCAACTGATTTTCATTCATAAAAATAATCTTTGCATTTGATATAGTGCCTTATTTCCCTTCATTCAAATGACAAAGTGCTTTACAGGATTTACTGTTTCATGTTCTCCATTCATTCCTGCCTCCACTCAACCAACATAGGTGATCGAGCCTTCAGCCACTATGACCCTCTGTCTCTGGAACGCTCCCCCAAATCCTTTCGCCTAGTGACTTGCCCAATCTCACCGCCGTTAAAACCCTCTTAAGCATACTTTTGGTCATGTCTTGATCAGTGAGTGATCCCCACTGTCTTTGTGCAAGTGCTTCAAATCCTTCATCCGTTGTGAAAGGCGGCATTAGTATTGGTTGTGGTGAAAAGATTCCCTTTAGTAGGTCCTCTGCACAATGCGACTCTCCTGTTATCACGACAGCAACGCGAACAGTGAGTGATTACACAGAATGAAAACACATACTTACAGGCACCAAGATCTGCTTGCAACCAGAGTCCAAAACTGTTTCCTGTATCATTCTGTCCGAAATGCCACTGAACAAGATGTGTCCTGGGGGTAGACTGGCCAAGTGCAAGTTAAAGAGCCGCTTCAGCTCGCTTAAACTGAGCACAAAATGTTTCCTAAATGTTGTTTTCACAAATTCTTTCAGTTCTGTAGCCACCACCTCGCTCCGTGCCCCCGGCCACTGGGTGGCCATATGCCCGTTCAACGAGTCAAGTGAGCTCTGGGAATGAAGGCCGTTGGCTAGCTCATTGTTTGGCACCCCTGCACCATACGCAGACGTCTCCATCGGTTCCTCGTCGCTTAAAGGCTCCTCTTTGATTCTGACGTTCAGAATGTCCACCCTGGAATCCTGTGCAGACTGCTTGCTCGCCTTATGCTGCAGTTTCCGCTGCTGGTATTCAGTCTCCAGGACAGCATGGTTTTCCCTTACTTTAGCTTTGGCCGCATTCACTCTTTGCTCCCCAGGGATCACCACTGGCAAATCTATTCCAAGCAAATAGAAATCATCATTGATTTTAGCAGTTCAGAATTAAATTAAGCCAGTGGACCTTTCATTTCTATCGCAAATAACAAGCAATTTGTTTGCACAAAATTGGGTGTAAAAGTTGAAAAAGTTATGTATTTGTTTTGGGCCAGTGCAGAGTGCTTCATTTTTATTGAAGGAATAAAGTCTCATACGGTGGAGTCACTTCTGACTCCAAGTATTTTTGTCATTGTAGTAATTCTGTTCTTTTGAGTTTTTTTTATAAATCACCAGGAATAGCGTCTTTCTCTATGTGTAAATTAAGCGTGAAATTATATCGACCATCTGTTGGGTATGTAATAGGAACTCCTTCTCACTGTGCCTCTGCTCTGCTGCACACAGAGCAACACTGCAGTATCAACCTTTGGGCAGCTCCTGAATTTATACACTGTTGTCATCATGTTATCTACAAACCGGCCAAATACTCATCTAAGACATTTGAAATGCAACAAGCTAAGTGTTTACTATTAGACCTCGGAAAGGTATCACTATGTATTCACTGGAGCTGCTCAAAACCTAGATTCAGTCATCCAAATTGCTGATTAAATTGGAGTCCAGGCTCTTTTTGCTTGATTACAATATTTCGCAGCAGGCATTGCATTTCAAGTGTTAAGCATATTCAGTTGCACTCAACCACTACAATCAGAACGATTGAAGCAGGCACTTTCTATTTTTGCTATAAAATGCCAAGTTTAATTCTTCATTCAACTGCACTTGATTAAGTCCACAGCAGTGAGTAATATTTTACAAATCAGGTTAATTCCATTTCACTTTATTCACCTGGTTGACGTACTGATTTCTTTGGCATCATATCTTCCTTTGAGAGATTGTAGACTTTCTCTAACCTGCAACAGAAATGTTTGTTACACAAAATGCTTACACAAGCAGAGAAAGCCATTGGAGTCTGTGATGCATCCCCCTAGAGCTGTCTGCTCTGATCGTATTGTTGTGATCTTTTCCCACAACCATTGATATTGATTTACCTCAATTCTCTTTTAACTGCTCTGATCGACTCAGCGATAAGACTTGGCTTCAACAGCAATTTGTGATAAGACGTGCACATTTTCACCACTTTCCTCTGCGAACCATCCCTATTATTTCTGGTGCTAACTCTCAATTTATTATCTCTACTGACTCAGCAAATAACCAGAAAAAAAATGCCTATTTTAATAATTACTCAGGAAAAACACTTATTTTGACACAGTTGTCTTTTATCCCTCCCTTTAATTTTCCTGGTTATATATAGGACAATATTCTTCGAGACATCTTAAAGCACTTATATTTAAACATTTTTTTCTGGGTAACTATCAAAATAAGGTAAAATATTTATTTTTCTGATAGAAGTTTTCAGCAATGTGAACTTTTTTTTAAAGATTCTCCCCTTAACCTCTCCGCTCCAGCTAAGACATCCCATCTTCTCAAGTCTCTTCATATAAATATAACCTCTCGTCCTTGTAAGATCTCGAGGATCTCCTCCCCCTATGAAATGAATATTTCTATGAATATTATGATGAATCACTATGAATATTTAATTAGCATTTGTTGATGCTCTAATTAGGGAAAAATGAGCAGCTCATCTGAATATGAATTGCAACCAAGAGTTATTTATTCCTGGCTGATAAAATGCCCTGCGGATCCCTAACAAAAGGGTGCTAATGAGCTCATCTTATGAAATTTTAATACATAATAATATTACAATTTTAATACTAATTTTAAATATATTCATATCAGGGTGTTAAACACAAGAGTTTCTTAATAATGATTGAAAACCAATACAGGTTTAAAGTAAGAGTTTAAAAAAAACTAATGGTGGAAGCCCACAACGGGTTGAATTGAATGAGAAAGCTTGTAACAATGGATTTCCAGCAATCTTTTCTCTTACTCTTTTTAAACCTTGAATCCGGGCTTTTTTTTTTAGTTTTATTCCAACAATCTTCTTCTTTCAATCAATCCAAAGGCCCAATCTCCTCAACCCAGCATCCTGCTGAGGAAACACTCGAGTGGGTCTGTCTCTAGCAAAAACCTGATATAGCTCACAAACAAGATAGCTCTGAATGTGTGAGACGGCTCTTGAGTGTATTACACAGCAGCTGTCTGTGGGGACATTTCACATGCAATACATACAATGCACTCATTTCAGTGCCACACACACACACACCACATTCTGTGAGAAATCAAAGTGCAAAGCTGACTGAAAAGCTGTTTAATCTAAGGGTTTGCAAGCATTCGTATGTTAAATTGTGTACTCATGGCACCAATTAAAATTACCCACGTTTGAGCTGTCAATCGGTTTAACTGCACATTGATATCGGATCACCTTGGACTACAGTAATATTCCTTGTTAGGCAAGCCTAGAGCTGGGGGTTGTGCCAGCAGTCCACGCACAAAAACTCTTATTATTTAAAAGAATTCAATTGCGTGGCTAAAAAAAATAAACTCCTTAGGTCAGTGTGAAAAAGCTGATTAGAAGAAAATAAGATTGGCACGGATTTGTATGGAGGGGGAAACAATTTTAAGCACTTGGAACTGTCAGGTCAGAGCAGGTCACAGGTTTTAGGGTGACCCTTCAGAGAGTGATTATAAGAAAGCCTGCCTGAAACAAACAGTAACTCACAATGGGGATGAATACACAGCATTCACACGTTCAACTGACAAGATCTGCTGCAGATAACCAGATATGCATCACACTGACCTGTGGAAATTCACCCAAAATCCTGTTGCTCCCCTCTTCCCCCTTACTGAAGGATAATACATTAAAGAGTGATTTCCCACTGGCTGGCAAGACACACACCCACTTACCTACCTATTTGTGAATCCCACATATTCAATTGAAAGTTATTACAAGTGCTGTTACCTCAGTCCTATTAGAATAAATACTTGATTACAAATGTTCCATATTAATTGCACACCCACTGATCGTTTTGTTATGGCAGGACAATCACTGCGGGTGTATTTCAAGCTGTCCCGGTCCTCCCCATAAGAATTGGACTGTAATTACTTGGCCTGAATCCCCATCCAAAGCATGTGTTGCCTCTGGACAACATCTGGATGCTTCTTGACAAACTCAGCATCGTATGGCAGCAGGAATTCCCAGCCCTTGTTGATGCGAGGCACGGCCATCTGCTCCAGGAAGTCCTTCACATCTTCAGGGGGAAGCTGGTGGAATCGGGAGTGACGGACGCCAGGTTACATATACATAGGAATTTAGGAACAGATGGGCCATTTGGCCCATCAAGCCCGTTCCACCACAGACAATCACATAACACCATGCACATTCACAAATCCCACTTGAATTTCTACTATATCCTTTAATATTTTTGCCACACAAATATCTAGCCATGGTTTTCTTGAATTCTTTACCTCTAATTCGTCATCAATAGATTTCTGGTGCAGTGTGTTCCAAATTGTACCAGTTATTTTTGAGTGCAAGAAATCTGCCCTCATCTCTTTTTTCCTAACCCATTTTAATCTTTTAAGGTCTCGTCCATTCAATGTTTAGAGTCACTAGCACATGGTCTATGCACAATTTTATCACACTTGCAAGACCCCCCCCAAAAAATCAAGTCCCAATAAAGGCCCTTCAGGCTCTAAATCAATGAATAATAAAACTTACATCTTCATTCTACTACTCGATCAACCCTATGTACTGTACAATTCATTTGTAAATTTAGCCTCTAGTTTACTGCTGCTATTGAAACAATTAAGCAAAGCACTCAAAAATAATTATTAAAAAATATAATTCTAAATCCTAGAGGTTAAATAGCAGCTGTATTCTGGAGGTGAACTTGATGCTTTGCCAACAAAATCTCATTCAAACCATTGTCAGAAGTCCATTCTTTCAAACTGCATTCAGTTTATGCATTCACAGGAAGCCTGTTAAAAACAGAGAAACTGGGATGTGACGGCTGCTACATACCTTGATAATGGCAGATACCTCCTTCCGCACCACTAGGCGACCCTGTGTAAACTTCCACATCTTGTAGGAGAGAGAGGGAGAGGGGTTAGCACGACGCAAGGTACGATATATTCCACTTTTACAGCACTGCAAAGCAAATGGATCACTGTGAGGAAGCTGTGTGGTGGTGCAGGGGAATTTGTGGAGTGCTGGACATTTTATCCAGCTTTCAGCCTCAAACCATTAAGTTCAACTGTAGAAAGTTGGCTCTCATCCAGGACGATGTCTGACAGGCAGTCTGTCAGGACATCAGTGGTCCTGGGATCAAGGGTGGAGGCAGATAGATAGATACGGGTGTCATCCCCGTACATATGGAAGACGACCCCATGTCTGCGAATAATGTCACCAAGAGGGTCAAAGAGGAGAGGACCGAGGGCAGAGCCCCGAGGAACACTGCACGAGGGCTGGAGGATGAGCCATTTGTGGAGACAAAGTGGAGTCAATATGAGAGACAGGATCTCAACTCAAGCAACTAAGGGAGTCTACAACAAACCAGCAGACCTGTCCTCAGCTGTATTTTTCTTCTCTTCACCAATCACTTGAATTATATGACCAGCAGTGTGGATTAAAGATGTGTCAATGTATGAACCGTACGTGTTATTTGCTTTGTGTACAGTATGCTCCGTGTGTGACATGAATAACGTTTTTTGGGAGGGGATTAAGTTACTTTTTGTTTACATTTTAAAAAATATTAAATCTCACCTATACATGAAGATATATCATTTATTCACTTTCTTCTGAAAAGCTTATCATCAGATTGGTTCAGATGAAGAACACCCAATGATCTCACACTTCCAGGATACCTACCAAGATAACCTTTCTCCCTTTACACAGATCAGCACCTTAAAGTCTATTTAATTTCCAGCTGATTTGTTTCTGATGTGAGCAATATTCCACACGGCCAGCTGCAGGAAACGCCTCGAGTGGAATCAAAGAGTCTTTGGTGTTTGAACATCACAGGGAAAGCTTGTTGGATGCAGGTTTCACCTTTGCTTTCATATAAGCCTCTACTGAAAACCTAACCTATCAGATCTGCTGTGCAACTGGGAACAAACAAAATCCCCGCATCACCTGACATTTCACAACTGGCTGCTCGAGTAAATTACTGCAGCTTCCCCTCGTGTTTCTGTGTGAATTAGAGGCTGCCAAAATACACTGCCTGCCCTTCTCTTATCTTCCACATCTATGGCACTTCCTATTTTACCCTGGGAAGGATAATATTAATACCCACATGGGATATAGCGCATCATCATGTCTTCGAAACATCTCAAAACACTTCACAGAATATACTATAAAGTGAATAGACTGTATATTGTGGGTGAATGGCGGCAATTTTCTTTCTTTTTCTTTTATTACCCCCGGAAAAGCGATCCACCAATCGACTAACAACCTTCCTACTTACTCCTAGGTAAACAGAGGCGTGTGGAATAAGGAAACTTCCCCAACGGTTTGCCCTGCTGGGAATCAAACCCGGGTCCTCTCGCTAGCAAAGCGAGTGTTCTAACCATTAAGCTCCAGGACTCCACAAAAGGTAATCTGGTTATGGGGACATGTTTACAACACCCAATCTATATAACAATCGTGGGGGAGTGGGATGGTGCACTGGATTAGATAGGGGCCTCACCCCTCTGTACTAGCCCACACTGATGGGATGAAATCCCATTTGTTGGTTGAAAGCGTCCCAGATGATAAAATAGTTGGAGTGCTCTCAACCCAGTTCCTACAGCGCAGAAACTACCTTTAATTCAGCACTAATGGGAAATTTCACTCAGACAAGTTACATGATTCTTGACCACAAAATTAAAAAATATGCAGGAACAAGCTCTGGCAGGTGGGTCTGATGGGTTTTGCTGGTGTCAGCCCAAAACTAAAATTAAATCCTAAACATAATAATAATAATCCTTGCATTTGATATAGCGCTTTTCACGTCGGGAGGACGTCCCAAAGCGCTTCACAGAACACACTGTAAAGTGAATTGACTGTATATTTGTGGGCGAACGCGGCAGCCAATTGCGCACAGCAATGTCCCACAAACAGTCATAGATTGAAAATGACCAATTTATTATTGTTTTTTGTTTTGGAGGGATTATTATTAGGCGTGTGGAGTAAGGAAACATACACCTCTTGGCCCTACATTTGTTTATTTTACAATAATCTATGTGGAAAAAAATCTTATGCGTCAAAGCATCTGGACGCATCACCCACTCTAGCTACCGTCAGTCTCCATAGCCAGTGAAAATCAACCCAACATTACCATTAGGAAAGCTATGCATGTAGACTCCTCTGATGATTAAACTAATAAAGCCATCATCTTGTCTGAAACTCTACAGATTTCCGTACAGAATCGAC
This sequence comes from Callorhinchus milii, assembly GCF_018977255.1. Lineage (NCBI taxonomy): Eukaryota > Metazoa > Chordata > Chondrichthyes > Chimaeriformes > Callorhinchidae > Callorhinchus > Callorhinchus milii. The sequence continues at coordinate 9,263,627 of NW_024704757.1, forward strand.
ATAGTCTGTGCTGAGCAGCTCAGTTTCCCTGAGTTTGGGGGAGGGGGGAAAAAGGATCATTAAGAGGGAAAAATTCATCAGGGGGGGAAGAGACACAAAATAAAATTCAGGCACAGTTTGCCTATAAAAATACAATCACTACACATCACGGTGAATCTCATGAAGCGCTTTGAGACACCCTTTCCTAGCGTGAAAGGCGATTTATCAAATGCAAGGATTAGCTATTTAGTTTCTCTACCTGATCACTATCCAGTTGCCTCTACTAGAAAATGAGCAGGGTATATATCAGGTGAAGAGAGGATTAAGCTTGGCTGTGATGTCCCCTCCTCAAATAAATAGACTGCCTTGACTCCAACATGAAGAATGGCCACAGGTAAAGTCTGTAGGGTGGCCAGCAGCTAGTCAAACCGCAGCCCAACTAGAGACACCGTGTTTGTGAGAAGACAGTTAAAGGCTGAGGTGAAGGAAAGTTGTGCAATATGCTCCTAGAACATCAAACGTCTAAAAGAGAGTTAACTTTAATACCATCAATAATTTGGGTATTAATTTACTTACAGCAAAATCTCTGCCCCTGCAAAGTACTTCAGCTGGAACTCCACTGTAAGAGCTGCAGGTATCTTTCGGGTACAAGACATCGCTGTTGAAGACAGAAACAGTCAGATTTACCCCCCCAAAAAAGTGTGCCTGAAAGAGAGGAAGCTTTCGGTGGGTATCCTGCCCTAGGCGCAATCCTCTCTTCTTGGTTAATAGTTTTCAATCGTAGGTTTCTTACATTTGATTTGTGTAAAAATTTGACCACAAATATTTTAGGTGTTTTTACACTGAAAGCCATTAAGATTTCACCACTGAAACAAGCTTTTCAGAAAACACTGTTGCCCCAATTTCAGTATTCATGCTGGAGTGGACAAAGCAACAGCAAGCGTGTGAGAGTGACAGCTAGCGAATGAGAGAGTGAACACGCGAGAGAAAACACATGAAAGGTCTGTAGGAAATACTTCAAACAAATTATAACCTCAGCAACATTTACAGAAAGAATGAATTAAATGCCCAGGGCTGGATTACCAATCTCTGATGGAGTGACATAATTAAGTGAATATGTGGGTGGTGGTGGGGGGGGTGGGGAGGGGAATAAGGAGAAAGATAACTTAAGTACATGCAAAACCGACAGGAAATATTCTACTCGAGCAGGAGTAATAATCTACTCCGCCAGTACAAGCTTTTGTTAAAATTCAATCTGCTGTTGTGTAAACCATCAGTACATACCTTTTGATGACCCAGCAACCCTGAACTAACATGGCCACTTGCTGTATGCAGCGTAGGACAGCGGTTGAATCGACTCCAGATCCCAGGAGACCCATCAGGTTTGCAAACTGGATGATTTTAACTGAGGGACAAGCAAGTCTGTTAAAATCCAAACGGGTTTTGGCTGCCACATTCACCCACAAAACACAGTCACTCCATTTTACAGTATATCCTGCAAAGTGCTTTCGGACATTCTCCAGATGTGAAAGGTTCTATATCATATACAATGATTATTGTGATATTATTATGTTTTGACGTGTCCAGGTATAAACTAAGAGAAGATCTCACTTGGTTACAACTAAAAGATTTACTGCAACAAAACTGCTTTTTCACCCAGACGCAAGTAAGACTGGTAACAAGGAGCTACTAGAGTAAACAGAATAAAGAATCCATCTTATATATAAAATTGATCCACGTTTTACTTCCCTCCTCTAATATCTATTTCAGACATAACTGGCCCGAGGAACAATGAGGCAACTTTCCCTCTCTACCTGTGAGGAAGTACCCCTCCTCCCCTATCTGGCATCTTTCTGTGTTGGAAATTCTGTTGGAAAGTCACACCTTACAATGTTAAGGCACCAAGGCTCCGCCTGAATAAGTAGATCATTTGCCCACAAATACAGTGACTATACGTGACAGGATGCACCTATGAAGCGCTTTATTGCTGTCAAGAGGAAGATTAGACAATAAATAGGCCAATACTAGGCTGTGCACAAGTATGTAGAACAATGTACCAAAACACGCAAAATCCAAGAAATGGGCGATGCTTACCATTCTTCATCAGGGTCTTTACTTGATCTCCAAGAGGCAAAGTCCGTAGCTGTGCCATAGAGAGCACGTTGTTGGGAGCCAGAACTTTAACCCTGCAACAAAAACAATGCATGTTAAAACTCAAGGCTCAGGTGAAGACATTACTAGAACTTCATAAACAAGTCCTCCCCCATGACGCAATGAGCTTCTCAGCATCCAGAAAGGGACTGTCCTAGGTGTGATCTCTGGTATTTGCTGATGTCAGCCAGAATGACACCAGCAGTGCTGGGTTAGAGAGAGGGAAATCAGTTCCCGTTCCAGATCGTCATCTCTAACCCCAGGCCGAGCTAAGATGTGAACATCAGGCAATACCATTACCACGATCCCCTGCCAACACTCACTATCAAGACTCAAGGGGACGAATGACCAATTAGACAAATAATATAGGAACAGAAGTAGACCATTCAGCCCTTTGAGCCTGTTCCAGCATTTTATTAGATCAGGGCGGATTTGTACCTCAATTCCATATCCCTTTGCAGCATATCCCTTGATATCCTTACCTAACAAAATTTATCCCCCTGAGTCTTGAAAAGTTGAATGGATCCAGCATCCACAGCCTTTTGGGGGAAAGAGTTCCAAATTTCCAACAACAACAACTTGGATTTATATAGCGCCCTCCACGCCGGACGTGTGAAAAAGTGCATTCTGATTTCACTGCTAAATGGCCTAGCTCTCATTTTAAGATTATTGGAAGGCACCAGTGGGACCACACCCCAAGAAGAAGGAAAGAAAGTTAGCAAAAAATTCTGAAAGATATATGGCTTGAACAGAATGTGTTCATTGGGGGTAATAATTCCCTAAAAAAATAATAAATTGGTCACTTCAAGCCATGATTGTTTTTGGGACACTACTGTGCGCAATTGGTTGCCATGTTTTGCCCACAAAATATACAGTACAGTATATTCTGTGAAGCACTTTGAGATGTCTCGAAGACATAATAAGGCGCTATATGAAATGCAAGGATTACTATCATATTCCCACTGGGTTCAACGCTCAAACTATTGATTTTGTAAGCAAAAGATTTTATATGTGAACTGTGTTATATTACTTACAATTTTTCTTCTTCAACCGGAGGCATCAACATAGACAAATACTCGCTGTATATAAAAAAAACAGAACTTGAATAGGTGAAAACTAATACGTTTCAATGATATTTGCAATTTAATTCAAAACAAATTTCCCTCTGAATATCAGGGGTATTCTCTCTTATCAGCTCCATTTTCTACCAATATAAAAACAATTTGAGAACACTCAAAATTCTTAATTGCTGGAAAATTTAAACAGCTCAGAAAAAACATTATAAGAACATAAGAATTTGTTAGGTCAGTCTCTCGGCGCGTCTTGTCCCAAACTATATATTATAATATTCAGTATAATCGTTAGGATTGATTTTATATATTGGCCAAAGTTCAGCACAATCTTAAATTTTAAGAATGACTATTATTTTAAAACGGAATTTTGGTATCATTTCCATTGCAGAGTAATCCTATTTGGGACGTACCTTGGAGATTTGATCAGTTCTGACGTCTCCACCATTCCAGTTGCCTGACTGAGGAGATACTGGCGCTCGTGTTCAGAGCGACTGTCCTGTGTGCATAGAACAACCGTCAGCACTGGCCTTCACTTTCACAGGCAAACACTGTCCCCTTGTGGACACTGCACAGCTCTGAACTACTCGGGTGCAGGATTACACATTTTACTCTTTCACCAGTATTGGAGGTCGTCACCAATATTCTTTCCATTTAGTGTCAGGTGTTTCTGAGTATCACACGCCAGAAAATGTGCCTTTTACTTTGACCAGGGCTGAGAGGTTTGAGAACATTATTGAAGTCTAGAACAGATTTGGGTTTCTGCTAAGAATTGTTCCTTAATTAGCTACCAAGACCTTAGGCTTGAAGAATTTAACTCACAAAACAGGAGAATTGCACATAGGCGACTGACTGGAAAGATTCCTTAAATACACAATCTTATTTGGAAGAGAAGATCATTGAAGGGTGAGAAATGTCATTTCCTTGGCAAAATAAATCTGGCGAAAATGCCGGCTGAGATTTCAAATTGAAAGTTACTGTGGCTCTTAAGCAATCTGTAACAAAATAGTAATCTTTCCATGGGATACAGTGCCCACAAAATATCAAAGCTTTCCATAAAGTTTCTGTGAAGTGTAGTGATCACCTATTTTAGGTGATATCATTTAGTGTTATCTTACCTTAACGCTATGATAATGTAGGTGAATCCAAGGCTCTTCTGCCTGTTTTTTCTGCAGGAATTCATAGGACTGTATGCGACGCTGTCGAGCCTGTTCACTCTCCGGGCGTGAAAAGCGAACCTAAAATACAGAGTCAGGCAAAAGTTGAGTTTCTGGTTACAGGGGGACACAGACAACACGACGTGTAAACACAGAGTGCCAGGCTTATAAATACACAGAATTAATATTCTAAACGGCGGTCAATACTGAAAGACTGAGGAGCTACGTCATAATCAAAGCCTGAACATTGTATGACTTTACTCGTCTGCTTCATGTGCGTGACTTCAGGTATGAAATCGTAATGTAAAAGCACTCAAGATTTTTTTTGGAACAAAAAAACACACCATCAACCATGGATAATGATAATGTTATTCTTCTTGAATTCGATATATCTTCTTCCACATAAGTATAACATCTCAAAGCGCTTCACGGTATCTACTGTAAAGTGCAGTGACCATATATTTTGTAGACAAATACGGCAACCAAATTGTGCAAAGCATGTCCCACAAACAGTCACAAAGCAAGTGACCAATTTTATCTGCAGGACGCCAATGGAACTCTTTTTTTCTTTTTGAATAATGCCATGAGATCTTTAATGTCTCTCTGGTCTGGAACTCTACCCTGCATGAGGGATGCTATGTAAGTGCAAGTTGTTGTTGTTGTAGGTTGTCTACCTGAGCCGGCAGACAGGCCTCAGTTTAACATCTCACTTGAAAGATGGCACCTCCAACAATGAAGCACACGTCAGCATTGCATTGGAATGTCAACTTTTGAAGCGTGGCTTCAAAATGGTGCTTGAATCCATACCCTCCTGACTCAGATGCACAAGAACCCTAGGCTAAGCCACGCTGATAACAATTAAACACTTAAAACACAGAAATACAGTTCTCAGAGAGACAGAGAGATTCAGTTTACTCCTCTAGTTCTGCCTGTCCTGGAGTGGAAGACTCCACCCATTATCTTGATTTGTGGGTTTGTTTATCTTAGTTTATCTATAAAGAGGACTCAATGTTCACTTATCAGGTCAAAGGGTAACAATTATACCATAGATTCTTAGCTTTATAGAAAGATAAAGATCAGCAGCAATAGATTAATATTGCATTCATTACTAACCAATAACCCATCAATTAAACAGATTAGTTAAAATAAATGCAAGGCTCATTGGGTCTGTATGGCTCAACTTCACACTTGGGAGGAGGTAACTGTTATTATTTTGCATGCTCCCATGAAGATGGTGCTTTTGTGACTAAAGAATGAAAGATTTTCCACACACCCTGCAAAAATGCATGGGGAAACAGCAACTTGCATTTATTTAGTTCCCTTCATGCAAGGTCGTGTCGTGTCTCGAAGTACAGACAAGATCACGATAAAAGTAACAGATGATCCTTCTTCATCCCTCTTTATATATATATAAAGCCCATTAATAAAGCCACCATCATGACCATAACCTTCTGTGTACAGTATACAGTGGAGCACTAAGGTATATGCACCATATGCAATTACTCACGTGCTTCTGTGCAACTTCAACTGGGTCAGAAGCAGGTGAGCTAATAGGTGCCCTCAGGATCCCAAGACTGAAGGGGAGGGGGAAAATAAATAGGAAATCACTATGAAGTGCCTTCTGTTGTAAAGCATATGTGAAGACATCCAGTGAGGACAGGATCAGGTTGCCATGAACTCATGGTCACTGTGTGGGTTTCACATCTGGACAAAAATCTCTTGGATGAGAGACTGGAGTGTGGCCGATATTAGTGAAACCAAAATTCCAGATTGAGATGGTGCATTTTGACAAGAGAGAACACTGATTAGAAAGGGGGACAACTTACGGTTATCTGCTTCACGTCGTCTTCAGCCTCGTCTTGAGAAGAGTCGCCAGCTGCCAGAGAAGCGAAAACAAGTCGGATTTAATCCAATACCATGCTGGATTCACCTCACTGCACTTCCACAACACAGGGACTGAGCAGCTTTCACATCAACTCGTGCTTTCTCAGGTTAACAAAGGGCTTCCCACTGAGATCAGGTGTTGGGAAATCAAACCCGCCTTTTGGTTACACCCAATAGCTCAGTGTTAGATATTCACACTGGGTAACACTAGATCAACATGTGGCCTTACTCCTGGAAGTTACTGTGTCAGGAATGGCTTCTCCCAGCCACTTCAAGTCATCCTGTACTGCAGTACCAGACAAACCCATGGGCCTGATGTATCCCGTCAAGCTCCAAACTGCACTAAGACTTTTATTGGATGATTATATATTGTGCTGGAGATAAGCTGCAATGCACTGAATCGAAGAGCTTCACAGGGTAATTGAATCTATTCCTGTGAAACTCTTTTAAGACATTTCCTTTTTTTAAGTCAAAGTTGTTGTTGCTTCTGTACCTTCGTTTGCAGCCTCTCTTTCTCTGTGTTTTGCATCCGCTTTATCCAGGTAAGAAAAGCTTGGTCTCATCTGGAGAATACCGTGTAAAGGGGTAACGTGCAGCTCACCTGTCGGGAAAGCAAAGGTACTTACATAAGTCATCCGCTGCCTCGAAAAGGTAAGTTTTACTTTAGCACTTCTCTGATTTATATACTACAGAGCTGTAATACACAAGTGGTAAAATTGGTCATTCACATCATGGCTGTTTACGGGATGCAATTAGCTTCTCCATTTCACCCACTAAATCTACAGTCAATTCATTTTATAGTGTATTCTGTGAAGAGCTTTGAGAGGTCTCAGTGACGTGATAAGCCACTATAAAAAATGCAAGGATCATTATTAATATTGGCTAACATATTCGCCTATAAATACACATTACATTTACCCCCACCCCCAACTTGAAAGGTGCCATATCAAATGTAAGAAGTATTCATTATTAAATCACCTTTCCTGTAAACAGCAACAGCGTAGCGGGAAGTGTTGGTTGCAGCCTGGATGGATGAGAAGCTTTGTTTGTCCATGAGTTTACTAATGATTAGAAAAGAACAATGTAAATAGTAATAAACCCTGAGCTTTCACGACAAAACATATACACGCTAACACAGTATCAGACTAAAACTAAAAAGAGACTCCAAATATGGAACATTTTTGGCCAATCTTCATCTTTTTCTCCTCCCTAAAGAGCACCGTAGCTTGGCTGGAGATACAGTCCAACAAATGCCCTCTCTAGTAATGCCCTCTCTCAGCAAAGCGGCTTTGTGTCAAGTATTATCCATGGCTGTGAGTGTCGGCAGCCTACTTGACCCAAGAAGCATCACATCTGAGCCCAATCCTGTCTTCACTTTACAGTTGGGTGGTGGTGTGGGCAGGGAGGGGGTGGGGAAGGGTTAATGGACAGAGATCAGAAATAGAAAGACTGTCCAATTTCTCCTCTTAATCCAAGGCTCTAGGGCCAATGGTAACCTCAACTGCAACCCTGCGACTCAGAACAAACTGGGAATTCAAACATGTAATCTTCTGTTCTATATGGCTACTGCTGCACCACTCCTTTAGCCACGAGGCCATTACAGGAGCTCCAATATAAATGTAATGTCCTAAACCAAATACACAGAGCAATATGAAGCCCTCTTGCTGCCCGATGTTACTTACGATGCATAGGTACTTCCAGAGTCATCGGTGGAGGTGCCATCTACATTGAGCGCAATCTGCTCCCCTTTGCTTCTGCAGTAATTGGGACTAAGTGTATCAATAGCAATCTCGAGCTCAACCTGCAAAGGAAAACCAGTTATAACAGCTTCTCTAGTGTTGTCCTCTCTGTAACCCAATACAAGTAGGTAATAGACATGATTAAACAAAATATACAGTTAATTCACTTTACAGTATATTCTGTGAAGCGCTTTGAGACATCTCGAAGACGTGATAAGGCACTATATCAAATATAAGAATTATTATTATGATGATAGGAGTGTGACTTTATCTAAATAAAAATAGCTGTATTGATAAGAGATAAAAATGTGAGCTATCAGAGGTTATGGTATGTTGGGGGCGTTGTACAGTTACTCCACCTGTCTGAGAATCAGATCCAAGAATTGTATTTTCTGGCCCTAACATTTCACTATGACTGGGACAACTTGAAGACTAAACAAGGAACTGGCCATCAAGTCCCTTTCCTTCTAACAGGTCACACCAGGATTGAGGGAGTCACATTTCTGGGTAACAATTACAGAAAGAGCAAACTCTTCGCATTTGGCCTTAAACTCTTTGGAGATAACTTAGCAAAACTCCTGGATATCAGACATTATTCAACTCGACTGCCTGCATTTTAAAGATGACATTCCCACACCCCCAATGGGACCAGTGTCTGTGTACTATTTAATCCAATTCTAAGATAGGACATTGGTGTTTTACTAAAAAGCATTCACTGACATTAACTATGACATTCCAATGCCTTTTTGAGGGGGAAGATGATCAAAGATACTGTAAATGAACTACAATCAAATGCCTTTAGGACTGCTTAATGACAACTTCAGAGTGATGAGAGACTTTAATGAAAGGTCAACAATCATGCGCAAACCTGCTGCTTCTTTACCTTAGTCACCTATTGTATTCCAACACTTTATTGAAGTTACTCCGATTATGGTACTTGTTTAGAAAGGACACGGTCAGGTTCAGAGAGTAAAATAATCAAGAGGACGGAGGTAGGAAAAGGCATCTTTAATACACATACGAGTCTTACTTTCTGTTGCTTTGGTTTTATTCTTGTTGCTAAGTGGGTGACGTCATCATATGTCATCGTGGCTGGACGCACGGGATACTGAGAGTGGAGAGGAAGGAAGAATCAACACCTTTATTCAACAACAATTTGCATTTATATAGTGCCCTTCATGCCGGAATGCATCCCAGAGTGTTTAACAGTGGCGGAGCATGACTCTGAGCCAGCGGGAGGGGGAGGTGACCGTAGGCACGATCGAATAGGAAGGTTTTCAGGCATGAACTGAAAATGGGGGAGGAAGGGGCAAGGCGGGGCACAGTGGCTGAAAGTGCAGCCACCAATGGTAGAATGGAGGGCACAGGGTATATGCAGAGCCAATCCAGGGTAAAGAGCTGTGTGTCAGACATTTAAAATGCACGCAAGTGAATGGATGGAGAATGGAGAGTACTTACCTGGAATAGGTATAATTTCTCTGCTAGACTTTTTGCCAGGTACACCTCAATCTTAGAAAAAAAGACATGGTTAGGATTATAATACATCCCATCAACACATTCAGTGAGTCTCGACTAGTCAGGCACAATTTCCCTTTCCCTCCTGGCGACACTTGAACTATCTGTACCCAAAATGGGCTGCCACCTGCTCCCTCCCCAGGACAGCTACCTACCTCTTCTATGATTGGGTCATCCTCTTCACTTGCCATGCTGAAATGACAGAACGATGAGGGGGCTCGCTGGTCTCAGGACTCCTCACAACCTAAAATATCAAAAACATTTCAATTCAGTGGATATCTCCTCCGCACCCTACCAACTAAAAAAAAACAATCCTTGCATTTGACCTTGTGCCTTATCACGTCAAAATACACCGTAAAGTGAATTGTCTGTGCATTTTGTGAGGGAAACGGGGTAGCCAATTGCATATCATGGATTGTTTTTCCAAATCTTTTTTAGGAGAAAGGGATTATTACTCCTGGAAAGCAATCCGCCAATCGACTAACAACCGGGTTCCTATTTACTGATGAGTAAGGTAACTTCCTAATGTTTCACCCTGTCTGGGAATCAAACCCAAGTACTCTCGCTTGCGAGGCGAGTAAGCTAACCACTATGCTACAGGACTCCACTCAGAGATCTCAAAACATTCATGGATCTAAACCCAAATGTGAATAAAATATGAAAATTTAATTCACAGGACATGCCAGAGGTAGATGCAGGATGCCTCCCAAAACTCTGAAACGCTGACAAGATGGGGCATGAGCTATATATAGTAAAGATTACTGAAAATCCAGTAATGGTTAGCTCGCAAGAGGTAAGACAAATGGACAATAAAACACTTTGTCATGCAAAATAGGCCACCACAATGGTTTGTAAACTATTTAAGGATACTAACTTTCACACCCTCCCTCCCACGTCACAAGCGGTAAAAGCATCACCATGTGCTGAGGAAGTTGATTCAGACAGGCAGAAGTAGAGGTATTATAAGTGGCCTCAACATCTTGGGGATGGGAAAGGAAGAGAAGAAAAATCAACTAGGCTTCCTACTCCTGACCACAGTTCAGTGACTCTTGACCAAAAATGCATGTACACAGACAACCGAGATCAATTATCACACTAGTGATAGTCTTCACGTCAACTACCATTGTGGAACACTCTTGGTGGGGCAATTCACATGAGAAGAATGGTAATGTTTTGTTGAGTCAGGGAACACCTGACAAACCGTATCTTAGCACCCGCAGATGGGGAACAGGGAACACTCTTATTTTTAGGAGAAATCTTCCTGGAGATACTCTCACCAGGATCATCTTCAGGATGAAGTGTTGCATCAGCCACACTGCACTGGATGATTCACCTATATTTCCTCAAGATGGCTCCTAGATTCCCAGCCCCGTCTGGAGGAGTCGTACCAAATGAGCAACATAATCAGATACAACAAACTCATCTCCGTGATATTGCAAAATCAGTTACACTAACTGTATTCAGAGACCTCCAACACATCAAAGGAAATCAAGTATCGAATATTCCTCCATTCCCACATTTCTAGTGTTAAAAAATGCAAACGCCCATACATGCACATCATTTTTAGTCGCTCCCCATGATTTGCCCCAACCAATAGGCAGCACAGAAATCACTGTCTTTCGTCTAGTACATTTTCAATTAAAGATCTCTCTATGATCGTCCAATATTGCATCTCAAGCACATATTAATTCAGCTATTTTATGAAGGAGTTACTTTTATTGAATCCATTCCATGCATCCGCTACTCGTGGACAGGCAGAATTTGGTTGGTCCTGTTTAAGTATCTTCCTATGCCTCTAGTTTTGGTCTTACTGTGCAAATTAAGAAGCTGAATGGTATGGCTGAGTGTAGTTAAATGGTATTCAAAACTCCGCCGCCCGCATTCTCACCAGCATTAAATTTCGCACGTCCATTACCCCAATCCTCGCCGAGCTCCATTGGCTCCCTGTTACAGAGTGGATCCGTTTCAATATCCTCACTCTTGTATTTAAATCCTTTCGCGCTCTGGCGATCTCCCCATCTCTCCAACCTGCTCTCTCTCCCTAAACCACCACCTGCCGCCTCCGCTCAACTGGCTCCGACTTCCTCCTCGTCCTCCGGACCCTCCGCCCCGCCATCGACGGCCGTGAAGGTGTATTTCTGGTCCTAACCCCCAGAATCACTGCAAACCACAATCTTGGCTGTACAACTTGTTGACAACTTCTTGTGGTTCCCCATTGCCCAGTCCCGTCTACAGAAAAGGTGATGCCATTTGGATCGACTTCAATGGGAGTTTTTCCTCCCACTCTCCACCCCCCCCATCGAGTTTGAGGGGGTAACTGGACTGGGGGTGGGGGGGGTAACTGGACTGGGGGTGGGGGTAACTGGACTGGGGGTGGGGGGGGTAACTGGACTGGGGGTGGGGGGGGTAACTGGACTGGGGGTGGGGGGGGGTAACTGGACTGGGGGTGGGTGGGGGTAACTGGACTGGGGTGGGGGGGGGGTAACTGGACTGGGGGGGGGTGGGGGGGGTAACTGGACTGGGGATGGGGTGGGGGGGGGGTAACTGGACTGGGGGTGGGGTGGGGAGGGGGTAACTGGACTGGGGAGGGGGGGGGTGGGGAGGGGGAAACCGGGGGGGGGGGGGGGGGGGGGGGGTGGGGAGGGGGTAACTGGACTGGGGGTGGGGTGGGGGGGGGTAACTGGACTGGGGGTGGGGTGGGGAGGGGGTAACTGGACTGGGGTGGGTGGGGAGGGGTAACTGGACTGGGGGTGGGGTGGGGAGGGGGTAACTGGACTGGGGAGGGGGAAACCGGACTGGGGGTGGGGGGGGGGGACTGGGGGGGGGGGGTAACTGGACTGGGGGTGGGGTGGGGGTAACTGGACTGGGGTGGGGGGGGGTAACTGGACTGGGGGTGGGGGGGGGGGGGGGGGGGTAACTGGGCTGGGGTGGGGGGGGGGGGGTAACTGGACTTGGGGGGGGGGGGGGGGGGTAACTGGACTGGGGGTGGGGTGGGGGTAACTGGACTGGGGGTGGGGAGGGGTAACTGGACGGGGGGGGGGGGGTAACTGGACTGGGGGTGGGGTGGGGGGGCTTTTCGCTGTGGCGGCTGAACTCACCCGTCGGAGCTTCTGGGACCAGGCGCCGGGCTTCGCTGCGCTGCTGACCCCTTGCACCGGGGGGGATGGTGGGGGGGGGGGGGGGGGGGCAGCCTCTCATAGGGGCCTCCTCCTCCTCCTCCTCCTGCTGCTGCTGCTGCTGCTGCGGCGGCGGCGGACCGGCCGATGAACTCGCTCCTGGTTACAAGCCCCGGAGAGGGGAGCGGAGGGCGGAGGGGGAGAGACGAACACCGCGGGGGTCAGTGATTCAGCAAAGCTCCGCGCGGGGTTTAAAAGCCCCACTGTTAACCGGCCCCGGACTCCAGTACCGCTGCGCCCCGTCTCCCCCCCCACTCCTCACCCCTCACCCCTCTCCTCGCCTCACGTCGCCGTCGCCGTCGTCGCCGCCATCACCATTCCTCGTCCACACGTACCTGCCGGCACCGACACTCAGGCTGCAGCCATGGAAGCGACACGTGGGGCCTACTCATGCCCACAACCCCCCCCCTCCGGCCTCGCCACAGCGCCCCCTGTACAGGAGGAGCGCACCCTACAGCGCCCCCTGTCCAACGGGGGGAGCGCCCTTCCCTAACCACCACCACCACCCGCTACAGCGCCCCCTGTCCAAGGAGGAGCGGCCCTGCACCGCCCCCATGTGTCCAGCGAAGGGGTTCGTGAAGGCTCTTCAGAGGGACTTGTCCTGCAGGGGGGGGGGGGGGGGGGCTGCGTGGATCCGACTCCCTCCACCCCCCCCCCCACCCACCCCCACTCTCACTCAACCCCACCGACTGCCAAGCGCAACGCGCAACGTCTGCTGCGCTGCGGCACCGTTGCGCGTTGGCGCAGGGCGGCGTCTCGAGAGCGCTGAGCGGCGGTTGAGCCCCGACGCCGAGCCAAGGGGGGGGTGGGGGGAGGTCACCGTAAGCACGGACCAAGAGGAAGGTCCCCCCCCCCCAGTCGTGCTCTTCGCTCGCTTTGCTTCGCGGCCCTTCACGCACCACGGAGAAAGCTTAGCGAAGCGGGCGGGTGGGTGTCTGAGCCCCCTCCAGCCCGGGCCGTCTGGCGCCTACGTCGACTGCCCTCCAATTTTTTAAGGGGCGACTGCTTCCCACTGCACCGAGAATAGGTCATTGACTTCTTGGCTGTTGGGGGGGGGGGGGGGGGGGGATATTGGCTGCTCTATTTGCCTGCAAATACAGTCACTACACTTTATGTGTCACTTTGTGTGCCAGCCCAGCTCACTGGATGCGCTCTCAACTCTGCATCAGATGGTTGGGATCAAGCCCCAGGATTATTATTATATTATTATTATTATGTCAGGACTTGGATCTCATACCGTCTAAGATGACACTCCAAACACCATTGTTTTGAAAAAAAATGCAGGACAGAAATAAACCAGACACTGAAATGAAAAACAAAAACTTTATTTTTGCCAAGCATTACAATGCGACTCCCTCCCCCTGATCTCTTAATATATTGCTCGAATGCTTTCAAATTCTCAGCTGCTGCAAGTCAAAGGGCTTTGCATTGGGACACGGTTATTTGTTTTTCAGGGTTACATCGCAATCACAACACTGACGTAAAATGAAGATCATCATAGCGTCTGGCATGAAAGGGGCACTATATCATACAAAGTATTTGGCAAAGTGTTTTGCTTGCACGATGGGGAAATATAATGGGAAGAGTGTTGGGACCATGGAAAGGCCACAGAGTAGATTCACAGAAACAAGCTAAAAGGCTTTAATAAAATCTCTAGGCTATATTTACAGGAGCAGAAAAGGTTGAGGGGATCCTACAGAAAAGTTTCTGATAAGGTAAGAGAGGTAAAATAGAGAAACCTCTATCATTCCCACTGGTGGGTGAATCGCTAACAAGGTAACATCAATTCCAGACTACTACCAGAAGCGTAAAGCAAGATGTAAGAAGACTATTCTCCCCCTCACAAACATCTTACATTTGTATAGCACCTTTCATGCAGAGTAGAGTTTTGGAGTGCTTTACATAGCATGTGGAACACATTATCGCAAGTAGCTTTTGAAGTAACATTGAAGTAACTTGATTGTAAGGAAAAAAAAGCAAATGGGATCAGAGTGAATCACTCCAGTGGGGAGGTACCATGTTAAAGGATGAGGAGCCAAATAGGCTCTTTCAGGGGATTCCATGATGATTTACACACTATGCTGCAATAAATCGTAGTAGCATGACTGAGGCATTGGATTTAGGCTCCAGTCATTTCGATGTCGTGGGTTCGAATCCCACCGCTACCAGTAATTGTTCGCACAATATATAATTTGGGACACAACATGTCATGCGACTGCCAGGATGGTGGAAAGTGAACTGGATGGACCATGGTCTTTCGTCTAGCAAATTCTTACGTTCTTATATAAATCATTGCCGTGCATTTGTAAATAGACAAGAAAGGTTTTCCCAAATACTTTTTGCATAATGATAGTTCCCTTTCAACTTGTAACTGCCCCCCTCCCACTTTTTAAAGCACATTAGTTTGTAAACACAGTTGAAACATACATGCTTGTAGCACCATGACCTCCTTCCTCCATGCAGCAGATCGGTGCGCAATCATCATATGGTTTTAACACAAACGCTTGATAATTATAATTTTAAAAAAATTTGTTTTGCTTTTGCAAAATAAACCGAGCAAACGTCTCATGTCACACACAATATTTCAAAAGTACACTAAAATTCGTACAGTTATCTGTGATAACAGCACTAGAGATAGCCAGTGCATGTTAACCCAGAACGGCTTACAATATTATTCGCAATCTCTGTGAAGGTAAAAATGCATTTAAAAAATCCTGAACATTCTGCATGGACACAAAAGGATACAGCCTGGGCGCCCAAGTTATTTAGTAAATGGTAACTTTCTGGCTAAAAGAAACTTTTGGTTTGCCGGTGGGGTCTGAGTGGCTTGGAGTTTCATTCCTCCATCATTCCCCAGGCTTCCTCTGCTCTCTCATAGTACTGAGTAGCCAGTCTTCCCTTCATGGCCTCCATCGCTGCTTCCGCTGCTTCCGTGAAGAGATCTCCTGAACACAACAAGACAAAGTTAATGGGCAGGATCTTCACTCAGCACTTCACTTCAGTTCAAAGCAGTAAGTGCTTGTTGAGTTAATCAATCCCTATCACAGGAGCTACAATTGGTTTGAGTGTTCTCTTAGATTTTTTTGTGTGGGGGAACAGACGGAGTTCCATCCTGACCCTTATCCAGGATGCATGACCCATGCTGGAAAGGTACAAGCCCTCAAACAAGGCAAGAACAGAATCAGGTTCAGCTTTGATATAGTCATCCAGCTGGATGGAACTCACAGTGCAGTCGCACACAAGTAAAATTATTTCTTTAAACTGGACAAATGCAAATTAAGATTATTAAGCCAGTTTACCCCAGGACCTCGCTTAACAGGCCAGTCTTCGTGCGTGAACCTTAACAGTTAAGGTTGGTGGGATACAACAACAGCAAGATTCCATTTATAGAGCGCCTTTCATGTCGGGAGGACGTCCCAAGGCGCTGACTACAAGGGTGCACCGCAGCCAACCTTGAACCTATTCTCATTGTTCTAACTCACATTCCTTCCAGCAGAGGTGAGTGACTGGTGGCCATGAGCTTCAGCCCTGGCTGACTTTCCTTTCCTAATGCAGGGAGATATTGAGACTAACTCTAGTCCTGCCCCAATCGAGAAGCTTCTTCAACTTACCAGATCTCTGTGGGTCTGGCTCCACACTAAAACCTCCCATCATGTACATTTCTGCTTCTCGGGCAAGCAGATGATATTTTGGTTCATCGCCTGTCCCGTCATATTCTCCGCCCTCGTCGTAATCCGTCATGTTCAGAGCAGCATTGTACCAATGCAGAGCTTCTTTCCAGTCCTGGGTCCTGCACGGCCAAGAAAAGCGAAAGGAGACAATTTTAAAGTTAGATAGGAAAACCCAGAGTTGAACAAAGAGCAAACTTGGAACCGGTGAACAGCTTCCATTTAACAATCAGCTGGAGGCTGACTGGCCTCAAATATCCACAGCACAGCGAGAGTCAGTGCCTTCAGGAGAGGAGGGGAGAATGGAATACACACCTGTCAGGCCCTAGATACAAGCCAGTATCAAAGGCCCTCGCGACTAAAATCATGGAAGGTCGATCTCCCGCTTCTGCCGCTATTACTAAGCTGTCAAAACCTTTCTTCCTGTTGTTCTCTGTATCCTGTTGATAAAGGCAGAAAAAATTATCACCAAAGGCCGATCAACATCTGTAATTTCCCTACTCGGTGTCCATCACTTGGAGGCAAGACTTGCAGATGTTCGTTTATGTGAAAAACGCTATGTACGTTGTCTGTAAGGGAAGAGCCACACATACCTCTGCAGTGACGTCGGGCAGGATGTGATGAGGTAACTGAAGATAAGTGAGACCAAGGGCAACGATTGCTTCCAGCTCCCCGCATAGGGCAGCGTGTTCGAGATGGAAGAGACCAGACTCGCGATCCCACTCTTCCTCCTTGTTGCAGAAGCGACCGGCTTCGTGATAACGTACCATAGCCAGGTGGACCTGCAAGGAATGTGAATTACAACCAGCTCCCCAGTCATCTAAAAACATCACATCTCTTACTACAAGAAGCCGATCCATTTCGGCATTTAAAAGGGAATGGATAAACGTGCAAGAAAAAATATTAAAAGGCATGGGGAAAAGCAGGGGAATAGGATTAGAGTCAATAGCTCTAATGGGGAAGCTGGCATTGCTCCAGATGGCCTCTTCATGGCCTGTAAACAATCTATGGTGCTATGATTATGTTGTGATCTGTCTGTACTGCTGGAAGCAAAATGATTGAAAGTGGGAAGTCTGATTAATACTTCCCGCATTGGGACTGGGAAGGGGCTGAGAAGTGGCAATGCATCTAAATGCTTCAACGAGCTCTCATACAAGCTCTTCACAGCATTTCTGGCATCATCCATTGAGTGGCTATAGACAGCCTCTCCGAGGATTCTAGAGCTATGTTGGAGATACTGTGAGTCTTTTCAATGTGAATTGCTCCTACATATATTTGCAGAATAATTTAGCAACGTATGTTAAAGAGATACTATGGCAAACAGTACAGATCCGTGACTTAATCCTTAGGCTAGTAAGATACTCATCACCTCAGAATTACCTTGCCCAGTATAGACTTTCCTATCTTCTTCTCCTGGCTAATGGCATTAAGTCTTTGTACCTCGACGGCCACACATGAAGGTCGGTGCATGTGAGCCCTGGAACTATGATAGTAATTCCATTTATCTTCACAAAGTAAATCCTAAATGGCAGAAAGTCACAGTGTAAATACATGTTTTAGAATTTTTCTCTAAATGCAAACTCAACTGAGTGGCACTAGAATAAGCAAAGCATTTGCTTGTTCATTCGGCAATTTTAGGAAACGATTCCTCGCTTTTGATTTTGATCATTGCAAGATTCATATATGCAAATGGAAGTCCACTGTCAAATTCTAATTAAAAACTGCTCGGACCAGTTTGCTGCATCAGTGACATTAAAATGACATCCAAACTGAAGAGGCGCTTTGGTTAATATCAGAGCACACAATCAACAGGCTGACATATGCTGAGCTTGAAGAAAGATGTGATCTTATAGTGCATTATTTCTGCATCTTATTTTCACCCGGGCCTGCAAACTTCAACCAATGCACATAAGCAAAAATGCAAGGAACAAGCAACCATGCATGATCACCAGCTGCGTCTGAGGGTTTTGTCTGTGGTCGATTAAAGGTTTGTGCACACTTGGACTCGCTTTACTCTGATTGGGAACAAAAGGGTGAGGAAAGAGAGCATGTGGTAAGCAACAGAAGGCTGAACTCAGTAGAAGGAGGAAAACCTTTGAGCATCAAAAGAGATGGGACTTGAAATAAAACAATTATCCACATACCTGGTGAATACTGTCCTCATCAGACTCAAATGATCTTCTGTTATGCAAATTCATCTAAACAGAAATAAAAATTAAGACACTGTTATACAAACTGGCACACAAACCAGACGATTACATTACCTTTGGTTATAGGCATCATGGTGAATTCTGGCAAACAATTATTTGAACAATTTACCCCTTCTCTTAAGAAGCTGTAACATTTTATACTAAAGCAATGGAAAAAGGTGCTACTTTCTGGGTTCACGACAGCTGCTGTTTTAACTGGGCCTTCGTAGTATTGAATTTCCTCAGCTAATCTCAGTAAGAGACTCAGTCTAAAGCCCTGAATTTGAAACATCAGTTTAAAGGTACCAAGTGAAGGAGAACATGATGGTGGATGATGCTCATTACCCTGTCCAGATGGTCCACTTCTGACTCACTCCTCTTCTCACTCGAGCATCCGCTGTCACAACCATTTTCAGATGCCTGGTGGCAGAAAATGAGGTGGATTTACAAACAGCTACATGTTAAACACTAGTGAGAGACGTGACTAAAGACTAGTGATATTTGTGAGCTGTCCTGTGACTGTTAAAGAGTGAGATTTACCTTTAAATGGTTGCCATAGACCTGAGTAGCTCTGACACATCTAGTTATCACAGATTTGGCTGCAGCAGTGGTAGAAACACAAAACAGCTGATTGCACAGGTAGAGTTGCTTAAAAGCCACACCTATCTTTCTGGTTGTTTTGGGGAATAACTGTACTACGGCCAGAAACTGACATCTCAGCACTGCCAGAGGCTCTGAAGATGGCAAAAGAATGACTGGTGCCTTCATTGGTAATTTCCCACTTAAGGAAGTTTTAGTTAGACTGCTATTTTGGAGGAACACACATGTGCAGGTCATTACGTCTCTATAAATACATGTACTGCCATATAAATCAAGTCTAGGTCATGAGCTTTGCACTGGAGGTCAGATCCAATTTTTAAAAAATTGGGATTCTAACAGAACGCAGTTTCAGAAAGTTTCATCAAGTTCGAGGGAACACTCATTAAATTGTGATAATTGTTACACAAAACAAATTCACTTTACAGTGTTAAACTATGTAAAATGCCCTCAATATTACAATATGAAAAAACTGAAAATCTCACCCTTCTCTCATTCGGTGAATCATCTCCCAGATTATCAAATTGATTAAACATCGTCCATCCTGACAGAAAAAGGAGAAAAAGCGATACAGGTCATTTAAAGATGAACCTAACAAAATGAATAGGAAACAAAAACAGAAGTTGCTAGGAACACTCAGCAGGAGTGTTGAATGAATAGGACACTATTTCTAACTCAGTATGATTTGGGGATACTAAAACCTTGAAAATCCCTTGTTCCTCTTCATTACTGAATGATCATACTTGAATTTGATATAGCGCTTTTCACATCAGGAGGATGTCCCAAAGCACTACAAAGGATTTTACTGTAAAATATAGTGATGATGTAGCCAATTTTGTACACAGCATTGTCCCACAAATGGCAATCAGTGAATGACCAATTTTGTTTGAGGATTGTTGGCCAGGACATCAGGAGAAATTTCCTTCTCTGTACGAATAATGTCGTGGGATCTCGAATGTCCACCTGAAAAGTCAAACAGGCTTCGGTTTAACATCTCAGCTGAAGATGCTTTTCACCTTCAACAATTCAGTGCTTCCCAACACTGTATTGGAATCTCAGCGTAGACTGTGAATTCAGTCTCAAAGTGGGCTTGACAACACAATCTTCTACTTCAGAAGTGTCAGTGATAGCATCTGAGCCAGGCTGACACCTAAAGCATTAGTTCCAAAACAGTTTTAGACTCAGCTCTAAATAGAAGACATTTCCACCTTATGGAGATGCAGAACTACCAACGGCCTGTACCACCTACATTTATTCCCTCAGGAAAGAAAGAACATTTTTGTGGTCAAGATATGTCAAAGTGCTGCACAAGCTGTGAAGTGCATTGATATTGTCTGGAAGCAAACAGGACAACTGTTTGAGCATAACAAGGAAAAACAGGTTATCTGGGGGAATTGTTGGCCAGGAGATGTCTTGCCATTTATACTTGAGGCATTATACATACAATTACACACAGTATATTATAAACCCCATTTACTAGTTGAATTTAGGAAAGGATTTACCCATTGGAGATTTCCCCAAGAAATCTTCCTTGAAGCTCAAAGATAATGGGGAGCAAGGCAGAGAGTCAAATATGCTGTCACTCATGCATTCATCAGCAGAGGTTTCGGAAAGTCGTTTCAGAAGGGGCGGTCTGGAACCGGAGGTGGTTCTCACTCTGGAGCTGCCGCACACTTCCTCGGTGCCACGGAGAACAGTTTTTGCTGTTTTCTGATCAAAAGGAGAAAAAGCTTTGTTAAAAGGCAAATTGTTCAGGGTTAAAGAAACTGCAGCACAGAAGGCCATTTGCCTAAAGAGCCTTAAAAATCTACTGCAGTTCTAAATTGCAATTCAAATTCTCAGCTGTACCCCCACAACTTTTCATATTATTTCATTTCAAATGCCTTTTAAATATTATTATAGTTTGAGTCTCAATGGTCACTTGTGGCAAACCAATCTATCTTCCAATGGAGTGCATTCTCAACCCCCCCCTTATCTCTTTCAGTGACTCCTTCATTCATACAATATAATGAGCAGAGGAAAGTCTGGAGGCACACTTTATTGACCAAGTTGCCCATTGCTTATAAAAATATTCCTTGAATTTGATATAACCGCCTTATTATGCCTCAAAGCATTTCACAGATTTTAATGTGGAGGATATCTGTAGGCAAAAGTCTTATTACAACAAATTACCAAATTTGTATAGTGACTGTAATGTTAGTATTATTTCTTATTTGGTGTCGATAACGTTGTGTGTCTCAAAATGTTTCACAAGTAATTGTTGTCAGCTGTAGTGACTGTGTATTTTGCAGGCAAATGTAGCATCCAATATGCACACACCAGACATGGAATGAACAATCAATTTATCTGTGGGATTGCTGGCCAAGACCAGGAGAAACTTCCTTGTGTTTTCGAATAGGATCATGGGATCTTTAATATCCACTTGAACACATTTTTGGAATATGTCTCAATGGGAGAACCAAACAATCTCTGCCACCTGATTACACAATACAGACAGTTTTCCTGCACGGCTCATCTTGTGTACGGATGGCACTGACCAGCAGATTCTGTGCGTGTTCTAGGGCTGACTTTTCCTTTGTGGCCAGATCAAAGTGCATGAGTCCCATCTTCTCACAGATGGTGTTACAGGCGTGAGAATGAAAAAACAGAGCCATTCCTCGAACACCTGCAGGCAAAAACGTAGGATCAGCATCGACTTTTGATAAGCCTCAATGGAAGTTCAGGGCAACCCTTTTGTAACACAGTGGTCTGAGTCCATAAGACTTCATGTTAAAATGCAGCATGACAAAACTGTTGCCACTGACATCCTGCACGTTACACCCATGTGCAGGACGTGATGTCAATGGCGACCTAATGATTTAGCACAGGAAGCCATCTAACCAGTGAGTCTAGGGCAGCAGAAGCATAATAAAGGAAACGGCTGTTCAGTGCCTATTGTTCAGGACTGGCCAGTTATAATCAAATAATGTTTACAGAAAGGCTATATAGTCTTTTGTATCTGACCTAGAGCAAGCTCCCCCACTGGAAATATCTAGTCCCACCCGCTTGCTAGATATTTCCAGTCCCACCCCTTCAATATATCTTTATTCATCAGAAATGGACATTACCCAGGTTGCCATCTCCAAAGTCAGTGCCACTGAATGTGTGGATTTGGGGGTCTGTGTACAAGTCTCCCACACCTTGGATGTCAACAACAATCAGCTGATGTGCAGAGCGTTCAAAGGTGAAGTGACTAAATGCCTGTAAAGTATATAGTAAAGGACAGGATGAGGTGCAGTTCATGGGATCGGATATTTTCTGAATATTTACACTTAGGGAGAAACAAAACACCATCCTGTTAACACCTGCACACGAAAACATAGGATCAGAATTAACGATTGATGAGACAAAACAGAAAGTCTAAATTCCACGTACACCAGCTCCAGACAGAAACGATATGCTGTCACTGTCAGATACAAATGACATATGGATGGCATTAATAGAGCAGTAGGTCCAAGTGTACTAACTATCTCCTGCCTTGGCCACAAACTCAGAACAATCTACTCCTGCTGACCAGGATCTTGTCCAAGTGTATTATGTGAGTTGTGATAATCATAATCAAGCATGTGTCTTATACACCAACATATGTAAACTGTATAAACATAAATTTACAGTGGGAATTACAAATGCACTTTGTTATGTATTAACAAATAATTCAAATATTTGTTTGTTAATTATACAATGAAGGGCACCAGTAATTCCCTCTGCAAACATGCATTAACATACGGTTTACATATAGTGCATAACACACATGGCACACAATATGCAGTTCATTTTTAGTTATGCTTTACATATAGGGTATAAAATATACATGCATTTACAAATGCCATTCAATACACAGCCTTCGTATAATAGATCTCTACTTCTCTTATTTAGCTGGGACCAAGTCAGGATAGCTACCGTCCTCATCACCAGTATCAGATATAACCCAACTGGTTATCTGTGCCACGATTCTGCTCCTTGCTGACAATTGGCCAACGGTCTGGGCTGTGGGTGATGTCTCACCTGCGGGGTTAAGCGGAAGTTTTCATCTCTTACGAAGCCTGAATTTGAGTTGTATTTGATGTATTTCCCCTCTATGTAATGCTCCAAGTGATAAAGAGGCTTTCCTGGTCGGTCTCTCATCTCCAGAATACACATCTGCATGATGTCAACCTGCCATTCAAAACAAACAAACAGTTAAGCAAAAAAGGCAGCGACAGCAATCATTTTCCTTAAAATATTTTTAAAAAGACCAACGAGGTTCCCATATGGCAATGTGACAAGGAACAAGGAATTTCAATACCTGTGAGACTGTCCTCCCGCCAGAAGTTAAAGAAGTGGAGAGGAGGGGAGCAGCTGTTTGACTCAATTGCTTCATTTGACATTTGCATGATAATTGGCGGCAATGGGAATCTATTATGTGGCTGGCAACAGGTTACACTCGGCGCTAATAAACCCTAGTATGCTGTTACCTGTTTTGGTGGCTTGTGCCTGTTGTACTCTTCCCCCCAAAGCTTTGCTTCCATCTGAAGTCGCACGTCTTCAAAATACACATCCCGTTCCACAGCCTCAATGTAACGCTTTGCAACGTAATTAGAGGCAGATTTCCAGTGCTGATGGCGGGTAAAGTTGGAAGGTTTTTTCCTGTTAAGATAAAAAATATAAAGTAAATAAAAAGCTGCATCTTTAGTACAAGAAGTGCTGAACTCGTCAGCAATCCCTCTGTGGTGGTTTGAATTCATAAGGTTAATGTGCTCTCTTGTTTAAATAAAAATCAATATCTGAACCAAAAAGAAATTTTCAAACGCGGCTGACGCCAATTCAGTGATAATCAGTAATAGCACAGATTTGAAGTGAAGAGTCTTACTTTGTAGTTACGTGAAAGATGTTAGATAGTAAATCAGAGCACAAACCACTGCTGCATCACTTCTTGTCATCACTGGTGTTTTGTTTCATGTGCTTGTGTTTTGTTGTGCTGTGTGTTTGTATTGTGTTGTGTGTTTATTATAAGTGGTGTTTTGTGCATATACATGTATAATGTAAGAGTTGTGTGTTTTGTGTGATTCTTTGTGATTTGTATGTGGTACGCCCTGTGTAGCGCTCTGAGACATTACCCTACATGAAGGGCGCTGTATGAATACAAGCTGTTGTTGTTGTGTATGTGTGTTTTGTGCTGAGCATGCATTTTATGTTGTGTTTGCGTGAAGTGAAAATGCACAATATCTTTCTCCTTCCTGCAATTTTCATGGTTACACAAGCAAAGCAGCATTGAGAGACTCTGTACACAACCGTCTGTTAAAAATGATTTGAAAGTATCTCAGTTTCCAGACAAGCAAATACAGTAAAGTACGGAGCAAACACTCTGAAACAGTTTTAGCGTTCTCAGAAACTGTTCTCGGAGGAGTCATTGTACCGCACACGCTCAACATTCGCTGTGTGTGGGAAACGTGTAGTTATGCGTCACTAGCAGTCGGCTAAAAATAAAAAGTCATTTTTAGAAAGGCCCTAATTTAGCTGAAATGTCCTCTCCTAGTACTGCAAAGGTTCAGTGTTTCAGGGAGAGTTCATCCCATCTGCTCACAGGGCAGTCATTGCAGACAGACTGCCAGATAGGAAATAAATCTTCGCTCTGGCCACATTGCAAAACACTTACAACAAAATCAGCACAAATAAAACTGTAACTATTGGGTAGAACAACTCACATCACAAAGAAATGACAGCATTTGGTTATGGTCCTTACACAGGTTTAATCTCCCTCTTTTTTCCCCAAACATACTGTCTGCAATACCCTTGTGGATAAAGGCATCACTGGATCATATAGACTGGATGCTCTAGGTTCAAATACCACAAGTCTGTGATGAGTCTCAACTGTAGCAATATTTGGGGCACTACAATTGACATCAGTGCCCCTGGGTTTGGGAGGGAAAAACACAGCCAGTGTTCCTACTTCTGATCGAATGACGCCAGCCTGTGTGAATAGGATCAGACTTGAGTGCAATACTTGCCACAGTCCAATAGGGGCTCAATGGACAGTCCAACTTGTATGTTGGGTGATGTAGGTCAGGGTGGTGTGCAATAACTTGTACAGTCAAATAGTCTGCCGACACTCACTGTCTAATCTCACACCTGAAAGGCACTTATGGTGAAGTACTAAAGACTGGCCACAGGTAGTCTTTTTAGAAAAAGGGGGTAAGAAATGGTCCCAAAAATATTTTAATATATACAGAAGCAACTAAATAAAACTTACGTTCGATAACATTCCCTCATTGCGCCACGGCCAAAGGGCTACAGATATAAAGAAGAGACAGTATTATTTCATATGTTGGTGTGGGTAGCATCTCGGAACGCTAAACAGTGGTGGAGCTTGATGCTGAGTCCGGGAGGGGAGATGACAGTAGGCACAGTCAAAGAGGACATTACAATTGACCTCAATGCCCCTTGTTTAGGGAGGGTAATCCTTTCCCGTCTAAAACCAGGCTTGGGGACCCCAAAATGTAATTTTACAAAGTTGTGCTAATGACTCTTAAACTGAAATGGGGAGGGAACAAACACTTACAGCAATCATTAATTTACCTGATTTGCCATTTTGACAAAGACGTTATCTTCCACCCATTTTCCTGAAATGGCATTGTACCTGGTAACCCAAACACAGACAAGGGAAGGTGAGATTGTTTTGGTTCTGAATAGTTTTTCTTCATTGTGTTTCTTTTGCACTTTGGAGTCCAACGTACAATTATGTATCTTGCTTGATACAGGACGTTGGGGCAGAGGTGATAAGGTTATTAGTACCATTCCACAGGAGGCAGGTTTTAAAGCGGATAAGCCTTGGAATCTCTGACAGGACTCTTTCCTTTCAGGAGCTTATTTATACAAATCTCCCTTGAAAGTTAGGGAAAAGTCAGCACAAAACATTTAGCTGTGATTCAGAAAAGTGTTGATTTGTAATCCAATTAAAGCACAAGTCACAAACTGTACCCAGGAAAACAAGAGAGCTCTTTCAGACAGATTCCAGTGATGTGCCAGCAACGATAGGCTTACCGATTTGACTGGGCTGGAAGGAAACCAAATTCAATAAAAGATGCGGAACACTTTGTGCTGTTATGTCTATGAGACCCACCAACTCAATTCAAACGTGTTATTATCTGGGCACTGGATCCCTGAGCGCCAAGGTTAATAATGCGGGGCGGGGGGGGGGGGGAGCTCCTCTTCATGCCTCTCGACTTGTTCACAACCTGTGCAGCAATGGGATGTTGACCAAGCTGAGTTTCAATGCCATTTCCTCATTTTTTGAAGCAAGAGGCAAGGGCATTCCTGTAGAACCGGGTAAATCCAATACAACAATCCAAATTCAATGGAACAACTAAAAGGGTAATCCTATGTGTTCAAAGTAAATCATCTCTATGGATAAAGTAAAGCTATGGGTTCTAACCCCCCTCTTCAGATGGAACGTGTCCATTCCAGTTAACACAATAGAGGCTTATTATGTAGGACAACATAGACATGTGGATTGAAACTGCTGAGGAACAGACCTGTGACGAGTCGCAGGCTCAGCCTCGATTTCCTCCAGATGGAACTTTGCCCAAGGATCAGGCATTTGTTTCGCTTTTTCAATTGCATGTTTCCAAGCATCCTGTAAGAAAAAGAGCAAAAGGCTCACTCTCCTTATCAAAGTGATGGAGTCAGTGATGGGTTTAATTACGCAACGATTATTCGAGACTCTAAAATATCCTGAATGAGCTACTATGGGCATTTAGCGTAGAAGGATACAGCACAGAAATGAGCCAATCAGTCCATCAAGTCTGTGTTTACTAGCCCTGCTTATTCTCCATAGCCATATGTTGCGTTTTCTTTAAGTATCTACCCTCTTAAAATAATTGATGAACTCTGCTTCAACAATGGATTGGCAGAGAATTCCACATTCCAACAGCCTTCTGTATAAATAAATGTTTTTTAACTTCCCCTTTAATTGCCTTTGGCCTGTTTATTTCTTGTTCTCGGTCTGCTGCGATGTGACCAGTGTACATAGATTATGTAGATTTGACCCTAAGTTTATATTAAAAGGAAAAGAAAGTGTTCATTGTTGTTTTAACAACATTAAGCTCCTTAATACCTTGACTAATCCACGATTTAAAAAAAACACATGTTCAAACATAGACTTGAAAAATGAATTAGAGGTCAGACTCTGCCTCCAGCAAGCGGCAGGGGCTGAAATCCGTTGAGTTCAGTAGGTTTTTGCTGCATCATGTTCATGCGCTGAACATTCAGGTAAATATCTAAGCTTGGCGCAACATTCACATCCAAATACCAAGCAAAAAGTACACAGCAACAACAAACTAGTCAGCTAAAACCAGCTGCAAAGCTCTTTCTGTACGTGCAGCCTGACATTTCATTTGGTTTGCAAAATACACTGCAATAAATTAAACGTTTGCTCGCCATAAACAGATAGTTATCAATTCCGTCTGGGTCTGCATGTTCTCATGTGGAGTTTAGACCCAATGTACAAATGCTGTTGAAATGCATTCTGTACTTGACTGACACACTGCAATATTATTAATGTGTTTATTCTCTAAAACTAATTAACTTTGCAATGTATACTAACCAGCTGGTCAATAACCAGATTTGGAGATAATGACTTGAGATATTGCCATTCCAAAAATGATTAATGCTGTAGTGACTAAACAGATTTGAAATAGTCTATAAACAATGAGATACTGGATCATATTTAGCTCTATCAAATTAAGTCACTCATATGAAAATGCACTGTGAAGTCATTGTTTTTTCTATTCAGTTTTTCTCCACACCCCTTCTCTCCTGAAGCTGTCACCTCCCTTTGCACACACAATGGAGAGGAGGTAACTCATCTACAGGAGTGGACATTATTCATGTATGAGCTAAACAGTGAGTGTAAGCAGGTTTATTTGGGAAAACACTGGAATTGTGCAGTTAAAATCATGAAAGTAAAATTTCTGATCAGCATTAAACACAGCACCTTTGGTGTTATTGACCTCTAATGGGATTTCCCATTATATTTGTGCAAAAGTGCTGAACAGAATTACACTAGTGTTGTCTGAAACTTATCTGTAAAGAAAAATACCAGTCAACATAGATCATTGGAGAACAGTGGAAGAAATTAAACCGTCCCCTAAAAGAAGATTAGAAATACAAGCTGAAAATGTTAGGAAGTCAGGAAAATACAAGAAAAAATTAAAAATGGTGGGAATTTGCCACCAGTCAGCATCTAAAAGATAGAAAACGATTCAGAGACTAAAGATTCCATCACTGGTTGTCTTCATGTGATTCCGAGACTTTTCTGACTGTTAAGGAGATGAACGGCCTGGTTATGCCATGAGTATGCAATGTCCTGTGCACTGGAAAATGTGAAGGGAAACATATGGCCCCACTACAGGCAAAAACACTAAATAGAAGATGACCACACCAGAGCACTGCATCTCTGCATTGTCAGAATCACATGCTATTAGCCAATTCCCAATACTGCCCCAGTTTAATCCTTCAATGTAGACCTGCTAATTCTGTAGGTAAATACCAAGACATATGACAACCCTACCACAATCTGTAGTAGAGCAATATAAGAGATCACAGTTCAGTGTTATTGGGCCAGATAGCTTGCATTGTGAGTAATATGCATCATAATTTAAGTCAGATGTTTTTTTTTACAATGCATCCTGATATCCCTTGTGCTTATCCTATTTGCCACATCATATTTTATTTACTTTGTTCCAGCAACAGCATTCAAAAAGGCAATTGGATCCATACTTGATGAAAAGATAATATTAAAGGGTACGGGATTCGATCTTGCTGTGGAAGCTAGTGCCAGCACACGTGATGGGCCAAATAACTTCTGGAGTTGGCGTAAACTCCAGGCCTTGAATTTCCACCATTATCCCTACCATATCAGAATAACTCCACAGCTGTACTGATAAATAAATTAGGTTTTTATCAGTGTACCACTAAGCAAACAGCCTTCAGCCCCAAATCTGATAAAACTGGCAGAACAGGCTTGATGGAATGAATACCCTCTCCTGTTCTGATGTTCCAAAGACAGAAACTTTTGAATAAAAAGTAACCACAGTATTTGTCCAGCAAAGACTACCGTACCCATTGGGGCTTTGGCTCTCAGCGCTGTGGTCACCTCTACAGATCAAGCCTGTCTCAGTCAGTTGAACCGCAGGCCTTCTCAGAAACCAGAAAATAATAATAATTCAATAAACATTGCCTTTGGTATAGCGTCTTATCATGTCATTGAAATGCCTCAAACCACTTCACAGAATATATTATAAACTGAATTGACAGTAGGTTTTGTGGGCAAAACGTGGCAGCCAATTGGGGACAGCAGTGTCCCATAAACAGTCATGGATTGAGTGGCCATGGATTATTACCCTGCCCCCCCCCCCCCCCCAAAAAAGTGATCCGTTAGTCGACTAACAACCAGGTTCCTACTTACTGCAAGGTAAACAGAGGCGTATGGAGTAAATAAATTTGCCTGAGGTTTCGCCCTTTCCACTTTCACTTTCCAACGCTCTTTTTCTAAATAAGAAGGATTTGTTGTAGCTCTTTCCTGCTGTAATTTAAACTGCGGTAGACTCTGAACTATTGGCATCATTCTTTACGTTCAACCCTTCTTCAGGTTGTTTACAAATCTATTCCAGTCAACTCCTCTTGCGACCTTTGACTTTTCTGCAAGGCAAGCACAAGATACTAAGGATAGATTTAAGCAAGGTAGAACATGTCTTGTGTGTATCTTGCCCGGCTCATCTCAAATACCAGTGTCAAGTGACTGTACATACGTTGTGCAATAGCTGCCTCAAAATCCTGCTTCTTCACTTCATGGAATTTTAAAAAAAGATAAAATCATTTCCAGTGAATCAATCGAGAACGCCTTAAAGCCCTTAAAAAAGTCTTAATGGGACTTGCGTCACAAGGGAGCTGAGAGGGTGGAGGGGAGAGGAGGCTGCTTTCAAATCTCACCTAAAGGGGTCGATCCTTAAGTGAGATTTGAAAGCAGAGAGGGGAAGGTAAGGAGGAAGGATTTCAGGAAAGAGCTCCAGAGGGACGGGGCAAAGTGACTGAAGTCTCCGACAATGGTGGATCACAGCAGATGAAGCAGGCAGTGGAACATTGGGAATGACTGGGAGTGGGGAGAGGCCACAGGAATTTGCAGAGATAGGATGACACATTTCAAAGCGAGAGGAAGGATGTTAAAGTTTATCCGCTGGGGGATAGGATGTTAGTGAAGTCAAGCGAAGATAGAAAAGAGTTTGAGCAGGGTAGAGCTCGGGAGGTTAGACAGTAGGGAATTTCAAAAGTTGAGCCTGTAAGTGCCAAAGGTGTGGATGAGCGTTTGGGCTAAACTTGGATAATAATAATAATAATAATAATAATAATCCTTGCATTTGATATAGCGCTTTTCACGTCAGGAGGACGTCCCAAAGCGCTTCACAGAACACACTGTAAAGTGAATTGACTGTATATTTGTGGGCGAACGCGGCGGCCAATTGCGCACAGCAATGTCCCACAAACAGTCGTAGATTGAAAATGACCAATTTAATTATTGTTTTTGGTTTTTTGGAGGGATTATTATTAGGCGTGTGGAGTAAGGAAACTTGCCCAAGGTTTGAAGGGATGAAGTAGTAGCAGTAATGTTGTGGAGTTGGATAGCAGTTCTGGTCAGATTAAACGTTTGAAGGAGAGTTGAGGGTTATACAAAATGCCAACAAGGCTCTGTGAGCTGCGAGGGCGATACAGTCACTGCCTGAGATGAGGATATGAATAAACAATAGGAATAAACAAGGGAAGGATGGTTTAGTTTCAGATTACATGGCAAGAGTAATTTCATATATAGGACCTACCCGACCTTGGTCAGTTAATGAGCCACAGTTAGCAGGTGTCTGGAGAGTCTGAAGAATATATGAAAGATAATTAAATGAGAGTTTGTAGTAATCATACAGTGGGAAAATGGGAAAGTCTTCTTGAACAAATGCATCGTCTCAGCAGTACAGGATTACATTCCACTCTGTCAAAAACACCTGGTGTCTTACTTAATTCTAGAATTACAATATTTGACTTTCATCATCTATATTTTTGGTCCCTGTTGCCCAGAGTAGAAAGATTACTCCAGTTTAAAAATAAATCAGCTGCACAAATTCAATTTCAGACACACTGCAAACTGACACTGAAATGTTTCACTGTCAAAGGATTAAGTTTCTCTCCATCGATTTAATACCGAGTGGTCAAATTACAGCACTTGTCTTTGTTGTGGAGGATTTCTGTAATTAATGTGTTAAATAATATCTCAAATTATATTTGCGATGTTTATATATTTGAGACATATGATCAATCTCATATGAGGGGAGTCAGTTATGACTAGCTTCGAAGAAGATCCTTGCTCAAGGAGGAGAAACAAAAGACTGCTTATAAACAACAAACTGTTTCCATTGCTGATCAGGTATGGTCTGTAGCTGGAGAGAGCTGTGTTGCATTTGTGTTTACAAAGGAACCATTTTGCAAAAGACAACAGGTGAAAGATTACCTAATCAACAGTATAAACGGAGATCGATTTGAAAGAGAAGGAAGAAAATGGAACTTGAAGTCGTGAACCATATTCCAGCTTCTAAAGAAGGAGGATCAAGACTACGATTTAAACATTACTAAACGTCCAATAACACCTGGATACTTTTGGGTGATATCGAACTGGAAACCGTACAACATTACTTGGCTACCTTTTTTAAGACTTATACTTGGATTCAAATGGGACATTAAATTGGACATTGCTCCTCTATCTCTCCCGCAGCATTTGGTCAACTTAAATCATTGTGAACTACAGTATACGTGGAGACGTAAGCATAATTGGATGTATTCTTTTAGTTACTTAAAACCATTATAATCTGAATTAATAAACCTTGATTTGTACAACATTTGTGTCAGTCCTTACTTCACCGCAGGGTCATGAAAATAAATGAACCCTTACAGTTGGTAATCAAATATATCATACAAGACAGATGCTGGTACTTTGTACCATATTACTTCTTTGAGCCGTCTCAAAGCGTCTCACAGAATATACTGCAAAGTGAATTGACTGTATTTTGTGGGTGAAACTCGGCAGTCAATTGTGCACAGCAGTGTCCCACAAACAGTCGTGGATTGAGTTACCAAATTATTATTGTTATTATTCATTTATTTATTTTGAAGGGATCCGTCAATCGACTAACAACCGGGTTCCTACTTACTGCTAGGTAAACTGAAAAATGTGGAGTAAGGAAACTTGCGTCCTGTCCGTAAATCAAACTCAGGCCCTCTCGCTTGTGAGATGAGTGCTATAACCAATATGCTAACGGATTCCTTTTGTTTTTATAATAAAAGGGTTAACAGGACCTTTGCCCAACGTGTCAAATCATGATTAGTTTATGGCCAGCAGTCCTTTCAAATATTTCTTGGCAGTCCAGTGGTACATTTGGCAAGCTGATCTTTGTTTACAAGTCTAACTCTGGAATGGAGAACACCATGTAAGGTTTCACAATCCTTGGGATGACACTTTTGGCATATGATGTATAAATATAACTTCTATCTACACAGAGGTTCACCTACTGAAAAAAATAGTGACCACACTTTATAGTAAATCCTTTGTAGCACTTTGAGATGTGCTCCTGACGTGAAAGACACTACAGCAAATGCAAGGATTATTATCATAAATTTCAAAGAATGTTAAGGGATTTGCCATATCAGTGTAGAGATGTTAGATCTGGTGAATATTTAGGAGCAAATCGGGATAGCCAAATCATTCCCTATTCTGAATTTTGCATTGTCCCAATTCCCCAAATATTAGCAACCATCATGAGACAAAGCACCCTAAGATTTTCAGAAGTCATTGGACTGTTTTGGAACAATTGCAAAGGTGCCATTAAACTGAATTAAGGCAAATCTCACACCAACCGTCACAACCGAGGCTAACCAAGTTACTTGCAGGCTGACCTGTGGCAGGGTTCAGATGTAAACACATCTAAGTAAATAGCAGTACCGATTTTTACAAATCTCAACCCTGGATATCGGGCTTTTCAAAGGGTGTGCTCTTTGACCTCGGCATTCTCACAGATCAATGTTTTCTTTACTTATCACGGTTATTGCTACAAATGCGGTCAATGTTAGTGCAGGCAAGAGACCGAAAAATAAACAGCGTATATTTCCACACAGCGGAAACAAATGGCTTACCTTAAAACTAAAGGAATGCTTTCCCGGGGAGCTGGATGATCCGTAGAGGTCATTCTTCATAAAATTCCGGTTGCATATTTTTCTGCCCTCACTCGGCTTGTTTTTGCTGACATCGTAATCTGTAATAGGGCAGATGAGGTACTGCTCCTCATCATCACTATCGTTTTCGAAGCCCCGCTTGGTCTCGCTCAATCCAACCCCTTCAATATTGAAGATCAATTCGTCCTCGGCCATTCTTTAGCAGCAGATGCTCTCAATCAGAGGGCTTTGCCTTGGAAATGAGGTTCACCTGGAAAGAGCATACAGGATTATTAACAAAGCCCAGTACTGGTTAGGTGGAGGTAATTTTAGACGAGCGTGGGAGATGAGGATGGGGAAACCTGCTACTGAATGAGGGAAAGAGCTGGCAGTTAAGTGCTGGAGGGGCCAAGTCAGCTGGTTAAAATCAAAGTGATGCTGAGAAGGGAACAGTGTTGTACATTTTTTTCAAACCGCCCATTGCAGACAATGGAGGGGCACAGCACATTGTCCTGCTCCATTACATTTTAACTGCTGCCTGTGTTGCATGGAGAACAAGGAGTGACTGTACTTATGGCTCTTTTTAAAAAAAATGATTTGGTCAATCAATCCATGACTGGATTGTGAGACACCACAATGTGCATTTGGCTGCTGCGTTTTGCCCACAAATATACAGTCAATTCACTTTACAGTGTATTCCGTGAAGTGCTTTGAGACGTTTAGCAGATGTGCAAAGCGCTATATCAAATGCAAGGATTATTTTTTTTTTAATTTACAAGAGTTCAAAAGGGGATCTGCCATGAAGGTAACCAGAGAGGAGACTAATGTGTTGTCAGCAATGCTACCCGAATTATTTCTTGGGGGCAGAGGGTTTATTTGACCATTTAAATCACTTTGCATCAGACCCGTTCAGCGAGAATGGTGTGACGAAACTGATCGCAGTCTGATCTGGAGCTGCCAACTGAAGCAACTGAGCTGGAGCAACAACTGCCTCCTCAGGAAAATCAAAGGGAACGAGTATGAAGTAACACTATATTTATGATCCCATGGTACTGTAAAAGTAAGGGCAAAGGGCATTTCTTATTCTATACTGTACTAGCTCACACCAAGCATCGGAACACTTATTTACAACAACAACAAAGAGGGGAAGATTCCAGAGGAGTAAGGGGATAGGCCGAGTGGGGACCAGGAGATGAGAGCCACTCCGCCACCATGGCGGTTATGTCGAGGGGTATGATGGAAGGTGTAGCCGGGTGGTGTGGCCTCTGTCAGGGGGAAGGTGTCGCCTGGAGTGATCCAGATTTCAGTGAGGGCAAGAATATCGATGCTTGTTTATCGTCGACAATGTGTTTTGGATGGTGAGTGTTTTGTTGGGAGAGGGATTTTGTAGGCCGATGCGGAGGGGAATGTGGGGTGGGGGTCGATCATCATGGGGAGAGAGGAACAATCTTATAGTCAGAGTGAGTCCAGGCTGAGAGATTCAAAGGTGAAGTCACAGAAGAGTCAGCAATGGCTCGCGGCTCAGGTAGGTGGGCCGCTTGGCATTTACGCTTTGCTACTATACAAACACTCTTGTGACTGCAAGAAAGAACTTGCATTCATAGCACCATTTCTGATGCTCGGTCACAAGAAACGATCATCAATTGTTTTTATGTGCAAAATGGTCGCTGCCACTTTGCATACAACAGCCATCGTGTGACAGACTTAATTTGGAGGATTGTTGGTCTAGGACACTGGGCAAAACTCTTTTCAATTCGTGCCATGGGATCTTTAATATAATAATAATAATCCTTGCATTTAATATAGCGCTTTTCACGTCTTCTAGATGTCTCAAAGCGCTTCACAGTGAATTGACTGTATATTTGTGGGCGAAACCCGACAACCAATTGCGCACAGCAGTGTTCCACAAACAGTCGTGGTTTGAAGTGACCAATTTTTATTATTTTTTTCTTGAGGGATTACTATCAGGCATGTGGAGTAAGGAAACTTGCCCAAGGTTTTGCCCTGCCGGGAATCAAACCGAAGTCTCTCGCTTGCTAGGCGAGTGGTCTTAGCACTGACCTACAGGACTCCACAAAATATCCACAAAAATGGCAAAAATGAGCAAAAATATTACAGGTCACACAAAGCAATAACTAAATTAAACACTTATGTGCATATGGTTCTGTATATCCATGTCTAACTGCCAGACTGTTGCATAAGCTCTTTCCTAAACAAATATTTTGGATCAGAAAATCAATGTTTCACGCAGCAGTAGATTCCTAGAGAAGGCAATTAAAACTGGGTCATTGCCTGCAGAAAGGGTGAAGGAATTTCTGATGTGAAAATATTTAACAATAAAACACATCTTCCTCTTGTCAAAAAATGTTTTTAAATAGTCCTGGAAACACTTTGTAACAATAACTTTACATTTGTGCAGCACGTTTCATGTCAGGAAGATGACTCAAAGGGCTATTGTTTTTGAGTAATGTTACACAAAAACAAAAATCAGCTTCAGAGCAGTGTATTGTCAGCTTGATACAAGTTGATTATGTTTTTTTAAAAAAGAAGTCTTTATCTGGTCAAACCATATGGACCAGGAAGGTCCCCATTTGAGGATTAGTCAGTGTGTATTGAGCTGATCTGAGGCAATGTAATAATAATAATCCTTGCATGGAGTTGATGAAATGAATGGACTGTGTATTTTGTGGGCGAAACGTGGCAACCAATTGCACAGAGCAGTGTTCCAAAAACAGCCGTGGATTAAGTGACCAAATTTTAGATAAACAGAGGTGTGTGGAGTAAGGACATACGCCTAAGGTTTCGTCCTGCCCAGAAATCGAATGTGGGTCCTCTCGCTTGCAAAGCGAAGGTGCTAACCACTTCGCTATGGGGCTCCTGTACCGGGAGTAGTATTGGCTATTCGTTATCTGCAGGTGTGAATGACAGATGGAAAATGGGCTCCTCGGTGACTCCCCTCTCTCCTTCACCCCGGGCTCCTCTGTGATACCTTCAGCTAAAGCGGCTAAAAGCAGCACACACACCAACCTCTCAGAGAAATGTGTTTATCTCTTATGCTTGCAAGTATTTTCCCTCTTCCCTATCCTGTCCAAAATATTTTGGAGCTCTCCTCTGTTGAAACTTGGCAAGCTACGCAAAGGAGTGTGAGCAAACTGAACAGCGCCAACACCCCTCCGGCAATGTTAGCCCGTCAGCATGTTTACAACGCACAGATTTATGGCTTGCAAGGAAAAATACAGATCCACTCACTTTATAATTCTGTAATGATACTATGCATTGGTAGACGGACTTTGAAATGAGTTCATGTTTCTTCCCTTCCCCCATCTGTAAAGAGAAGTCAGTCCACTTCTCTATACAAATGGGAATCAGTTACTGTAGCATTTTCACTTCCCTTTCAGGTCAGGTCTGGTCAACTGAGACGAACTCACACTGATGTCCATCGATCCCAGATGGTGCAATCACTCCCAGTATCTCCATCTATGAGGACCCAGCAGCGGCTACACAAGGAGCGATGCTCAAGACTTAGTGGTTCCACTCATAGTATATAGCCAGAGAATTCATTTAAAAGAGGATTCATCACATGGAGGCCACTCTGGTCAAAGCTAATGAAGGAAATTCTAATGAACCAAAAGCAATGCAAACCACATTCTCATCTTGTTTTTCTGTACTCTGGATGTCCTGAGCAGTGGGCCCTCCACACAAATGAGTCATTCACCTCATGACAGCTTTGAGATGCTTTGACGTGAAAAAGCACCACAAAAATACAATTTATTTTTCAACGCTGTTTCTTAATCAGTTATCTGGTTAAATTCCTTTTTGATTTAAGTTAACTGAAATGTTATTAACTATTTGCGGTGTGAGTTCACACAATGCATCTAAAATAAGGGCGAAGGGGAATTTCCTGCAATTATTGCTCACTTGAAGTTTATCAAGTCTGTTCTTGAATCCATTTGATAATCAAAGCTGCGTTCAGTTTATGGATTAAGATAAGATCCCATTCTTATCTTAACCTGAGACATGTGCTGCCTGTTCTTTGGGACAGAAGTTCATCAATACAGCATTTTGTTGCTGTCCTATTCACTGCTTTGAGATGAAATCAATGTTACAGTGATCGAGAACATAGTCCTCTTCCCTCCCCTGCCCATTTATTTTATTTTTCTTCCATTTCAGAGCTATTTGCAAGACCTCATTGGCGCAAATGGTTGCCTACAAAAATAATATGCCCACATGACAGTAATTACTTGAAACACTCAAAAGGCAATTTAGACTTGCTAAACTGCACTGAAAATGCAAGTTTGTTCTTTCCAATAAAATACCGCTCCTTAAAGCTGTCCTCACAAATCAAGGCTCTAAAGCCTCGTTTTTCTCGAACACCTTAATATGGTGAAGACAGAGTACCCAAATCTGCATACACTATTCCAAATATGGCTTCTTCAGTCATCCATATGAGGTTAGAATAACATCTTTCAATTTCAGAGAAACACAAAATGCAAATTGCCCCCTTCTGTGTGATAAAATCCTATGATTTTATGACTTGTCAATAAATGTTGCCAAAATGTGATCTGGAAACTTTTAAGCATGGTGACTGTTTTCCACATGTGTCAGTCTCCCAGCTGTCCAAAAATAAAGTACTTAATAACTTTGTAAAAACAGCCTGACCTTGAATGGAAACCTTCACTTAAAGATCAATATTTACACCCTGATCCTTTTCCTTCACCGCTTCTGATACTGTGTACAGTAAATAAAAATAATCCTTGCATTTTATATAGCGCCATCACGTCTTCTTTGTAGCTTCTTTTTCCTCAACTTGCACTACCTTACGTTTAGCTAAATCAAAATCAATCTGCTATTCCATCACCCATCTGCTTCAATTGGACCACACCTGCCTGAATGTTATGTGTAATAAAATGCGAACAAGAAAGCATGAAAAGAATATTTTGCCCACAAAATATACAGCCGATCCACTTTACAGTAAATCCCACGTAGCGCTTTGAGACGACGTGATAAGGTGGTATATCAAATGCAAAGATTATTGTTGGCAGCAGTGGTAGTAATGATATTACTAAAATTAAATCAATAGGATGCGCTCATCGTTTTGGTCAACAAACCTAACAGCACTCTTAATATACAGCACTGCGTGTAAAAGAAAGCCGACGCTCCTTCCTACACATACTCACACAGTAAGGGGCAGAAACCTTGGTAAGGGGCAAGTTTCCTTACTCCACACACAGAGCCTCATGATAATCCCTCCAAAACAGAGAACAATCAATAGTAAATTGGCCATTTTCAATCCACGGCTGTCTGTGGGGACGGGACGCCGCTGTGCGCAATTGGCTGCCGCGTTTCGCCCAACAAAAATCTGCAGCCAATTCGCTTTACAGCCTATTCTGTGAAGCGCTTCGGGACATCGCGAAGAGGTGAAAAGCGCCGTATCAAATGCGAGGATTATTATTATTATTATTATTGTTATAGTATTACAGTTGGAAAGGCATTTAACCATCTGGCCTGGGGGGGGGGGGTCCTTCAATTGCACATCATACTGTGTACGAATTTTGGCATCAGAGAGCACCAGGAGGCCATGTCCATGATGTCCATGGTGGTGCCCACGATGGTGCCCGGGCGGGTGGGCACGAGTTCCCTTACTGGAGCTCTGCACAAGTGCCCCCACCCCCACCCCCACCCCACCCCCTCCCCCTCCCCCTCCCCGGGCCCTCGGGACAGTCGCGACAGCGAACAGCCGCACTCTCACCCACTCACCAGCGCGAAGGGCGGACGCGGCCGCCCCGCGACTGCAACGATCCGACACACAGGTCTCGACAGCAAACGCCGCATTGGCCTCGAGATCGGCAACAGCGCCGCGAGTCCCACCGCCGCTCTGCCCACTCCGCCCCTCTGTGCTCACTGTCCGTCCGCTCTGCCCACTGTGGTCACTGTCCCTCTGCCCACTCCGGCCGCTCTGTGGTCACTGTGGTCACTGTCCCTCTGCCCACTCCGGCCGCTCTGCCCACTCCGGCCGCTCTGCCCAGTCTGGTCACTGTGCCCTCTGGTCACTGTGCCCTCTGTGGCCGCTCGAGGTGCCCCTGAAGTCCGAGCTCCCGCCGAGAGAGAAAATGTGGGGCTGCGGGACACGAGTTGGCGAGTACGTGGACGTGTAGATTCCTCCTCCGTTATCCACCCACTCACTCACACACTCACTCACACACACACCGCGCGATCCACAAGACCACGTCAAAATGCGCCGCACGTAAATCACGTAGAGCGCGAAACCTCCACTGGAGGAAATAAACAGCACATCCACCGATCACAACGTCCTGTACGTGACCTGTCACTGAGAAACACACCCACAACACACACACAACTACACCCACACAACACCCCCCCACACAACACACCACACACCCACACACACCCACACAACACAACACACACACACAACTACACCACACGCACACAACACACCCCCACACAACACACACCCCCACACAACACACCACACACCCCCACACACCCCCCCCACACACCCCCCCACAACACACACCCCAACACACCCCCCACAACACACACCACACACACCCCCACACAACACACCACACAACACACACCCCCACACACACACCCACACAACACAACACACACAACACACACCCACACACACACAACTACACCACACGCACACCACACACCCCCACACAACA
Organism: Callorhinchus milii; assembly: GCF_018977255.1. NCBI lineage: Eukaryota > Metazoa > Chordata > Chondrichthyes > Chimaeriformes > Callorhinchidae > Callorhinchus > Callorhinchus milii. The sequence continues at coordinate 9,303,709 of NW_024704757.1, forward strand.
CAACACCCCCCCCCACAACACACACCACACAACACCCCCAACACACACACCCACACAACACACACAACACCCCCCCACAACACACCCACACCCACCACACACCCACACAACACCCCCCACAACACACACACCCAGGAAGGAAGTCAAAGTCCTTTCACCACTCTTTATTCAGTGCCAAAGATTTGGCACTGTGTGACCATGTCCCTTTGCCTTTGTGTTTCATTGCCAGGCGGCACGCGCAGGCTTTCGAATATGTTCGTGAAATATTGCACTATTATTCCTGGTTAAAAAAAAATTATAATGGGCTTTCATAGATAATTAGGCGTTTGCCCACAAAATACACAGTCACTGCACTCTACAGGAAATACAATACAATGAGATGCTTTTGCGGCATTCTCCCCGCACGAAAGGTACTGTATCTAATGTAAGGATTATTATTATTATAATTACCGGCATGTTTTTATAAAGCGGCCATTTGCACCCAGCAAGGTTCCACAGAACAACAAGGAGGGGAGATGAATTTACCGGAAATTCTGCTTCTCTTTCTAAAGAGTGAAAAGAGAATGTAGTCCATCCCGGTGTTCTGGCCAGCGTCCGTCCAGATAAGCTAATCATTCAACTCATGGTTATTTTTTGAAACTTTGCTTTTGAGCAAAATGCCAACCGTATTTAACAACAACATCACCACTCGGGACTGTGATCCCTATCTTTTTGATCATGTCTTTGGTCAGCGCCCTTAAATTCCCCTTCCTCTCCCCTCACTGCTTAGTGCTCCCTATCATCCACATAAAACTCTTCAAAATGTTCATCCTTTGTGAAAGGTGCTATATAAATACATGTTGTTGCTGCAGGTCAAGGTAAGGGAGTCGATAGATCCACTGAGAGATGCGCCGGGTAGAATTATCAAGATCTCTACAGAATGGATTTCACTTCTTCACAAAGTAAGCCAATACCCTTTGCCGTCCAGTTCTTCTCCAATGCTTGCACATTACATGAATAATAAAATTGACCTCATCCTCCATATTCCCATTATAAAACACCCTGTTTAATTCAGAAACAATGTCATTTTTATTGCACCTCATCACATTGACATATCGCCAAACTCTTTGCATGTAATCACTGACAAATGCAGTGTTTGTTCTTGTCCGCTTATCGTCTCTCTCGAGAGCTTGCCCTATGCAAAGGGCATGATATAGATGCAAGTTGTAGTTGTTGGATAGTGTGTGGCTGTTTACCAGTTTATTAAGAGTTAAATGTAAATAGCATGTGCATGTCCTCCTATGGCTTTTGTGTCTGTGTACTTTTTCTTCTCTCCCTGGAACAAGGACATGCACGATGATTTACACTGTAAGGGTTATTCAGCTTTGGTCATTATTATGCTGAGGTTGCAGTATAACTAATCTACCAAATGCTGTTCATAATGAGAAAGAGTGAAAGGAACAGAATAACCCTCTTTATCTCTGTTTCCCACATTGTATCTAATTAGCAGTGTAAAATTCAGGATGTGATCAACAGCCTATTGTTCGAATGAGGTTCTTTGTTCTAACATCTTGACGAACATGATGAACATGTACCAAGCAACCCGAGAAAGATAAGCACCATTTAATAATCTTTACGTTATAAAACTTTGTATCCTTGAATCTTTGCATCATTGTCACTGGTGTTTGGTATAAATCGAACTCAAAACAAAAGAGTAGAAAGCCTGTAAAGTCAGAACAACTTACACTTAAAATATTTACTAAATCAATAAAGCTTTTTTTAAACAAAATGTATCCATTTATTTGTTGATATATATTTACTCTCGTCTCAGACAGTATCAAACCCATTCGAGGAAACAAGACGCAACATGTTATTATCCCGTTACAGGATGCAACAGACCCAGCCCCTTGTGGCAGGGTTGGGGGGGGGGCACTGCGCACTCCACTTTGGTGAAGGGACCAAGGCTGCCCTTTGGAGGGCGCAGATACAAATGGGGTCTTGTACTTCCCCTTCCCCCTTCTTAGTGGGGAGTGTAGACAGGATCGCAGCACACAGGTTGCGCACACATTTTTTTGGGGACACTCCCTTTAAGATAGTCAGGAGTTGTCCCTGTGTGCACTACATTCATGTTTGCGCTCACACACACCCTGATAAGGTGCACTTGCTGCTTTCAGATGACGCCCAGATGTGCACCGTATGCACACGTTTACCTAAGCACACATAAGGAAACCTCACAAATACAAATCCATACACCTACATTATATACCTGGCCAGTCCTACCCCAGCGTACCCCTCAGTACGTGGTCCCTGATCATAGAATCATAGAATTATACTGCACAGAAAGAGGCCATTCGGCCGATCGTGTCTGTGCCGGCTCTTTGAAAATGCTATACAATTTAATCCCACTTCCCCACTCTCTACCCATAGCCCTGCAAACATGTCCTTCCTAAATAATTATCTACCTTTCTCTTAAAAGCTGTTATCGAATCGGCTTCCACCACGTTTTCAAGCAATGCATTCCAGATCCGAACAACTAGCTGCATAAAGAAATTTCTTCTTACCATCTCTCTTGTTTCTTTTAACAACTATTTTATATTGGTGTCCTCGGGTTACCGATCCACCCGCCAGTAGTGGAAGTAGTTTCTCCTCGTTCACCCTGTCGAATCCCCTTATAATTTTGAAAACTATTTCTATTAAGCCTCCCCTTAACCCTCTCTGCTCCAAGGAGAATCCCAGCTTCTTTAGCCTCTCCTGATATCTGAAGTCCCTCATCCCTGGTACCATCCTGGTAAATTTCCTTTGCGCCTTCTCCAATGCCTTGACATCCTTCCTAAAGTGTGGTGCCCAGAACTGAACACAGTATTCCAGCTGAGGGCTAAACACTGCTCTATAAAGGTTCATCATAACTTCCTGACTTTTGTACTTTATGCCCCTATTTGCAAAGCCTAGTATCCCGTATGCTTTTTTACCAGCTTTATCTACCTGCCCTATCACCTTCAAAGATTTACTTATATGAACCTCCAGGTCTCTCTGTTCCTTCAACTCCTTTAAGATTATATCGCCTCTCCTCATTCTTCCTCCCAAAATGCATCACGTCACATATCTCCACATTAAACTTCATCTGCCACGTGTCTGCCCATTTTACCAGTCTGTTTATGTCCATTTGCAGTTTGTTACTATCCTCCTCACTGTTTACTACTTTCCTAGCTTAGTATCATCTGCAAACTTGGAAATTTTACTCCTATACCTAAGTTCAGGTCATTTATATAGATCAAAAACAGCAGTGGTCCCAATACTGACCCCTGGAGGACACCACTACACACTTTCCTCCAGTCAGAAAAACAACAGTTCACCACCACTCTCGTTTCCTGTCTCATAGCCCCGTTCTCTATCTATGCTGCCACTGTCCCTTTAATACCGTCGGCTTCTATTTTGCTTACAAGTCTCTTATGTGACATTTTATCAAATCCATATAAACGACATCAACTGCACTGCCTTCATCCACCCTCTCCGTCACTTCATCAAAAAACTCTTATCAGGTTTGTTAGACATGATTTCCTTTAACAAATCCGTGTTGGCTGTCCTTTATTAACCGACCCCAGCATGCCCGAGTCTGAGGCAGGCCCTCTTGGTCCCCTTGTTCCACCGGAAGACCACCTATACCAATTTTATACTGCAGGTTGTTGGTGCCAGCCCTCCTGTCCTTCAAGCCTACTGAGGCTGGCTCCTTTTTCTCCACTCCACTCTTGTTGTTGTGTGATAATGATTTCCATTTTTGTCACGTGCAGAGTCCTATGAGGGATCATTTTATTCTGATGCAATATGCCTTAATAACAAGCACAGGAAAAAGCCCAGTGCAAAGTCCGTGCATGAAACATAGCCACACCTCCCCTCATTATTATTTCAATAATTTATATGTATTCATTAATTAATTCATTATTTATTATAGTCGGACTGGAAAAAACAATTCCAAAAGTCTTGTGCTATGCTTAAGATGTCACCAGACCACCTATGTGAAAATGTTTTACATTTATGTTCAGGCCTGGAGCAAAAAGCAGGAAACCTCCAGATTATTAAACAAAACAGATGAAGCTGCACCAAAGCAATGGCAATGTAAAAGCAGACATAAATGTTTGTATGTGATTCAAAGATAATCTCTGCTGGCACTCGGATATGCAATTGATCAGTAAGACAAGGGCACAAGAATGACACAGGCAGAGTGTCAACTGCACTAGTTGATATTTACCTAAGTATGAATAAGCTAAATATTTATTTCTTACTTATAAGCTCTAACATCTGCATTCTTTCCCGGCAGAGTGAAACTTTGGGCAAATTTTCTTACTCCACACGCCTCAAGAAAAAAAACAATAATAATTTAGTCACTCAATCCACGACTGTTTGTGAGACACTGCTGTATGCAATTGGCAGCCACGTTTCGCCCACAAATACACAGTCAAGTCACTTTACGTATATTCTTTGAAGTGCTTTGAGATGTCTTTGAAAAGCTCTGTATCAAATGCAAGGATTATTATTATACTATTCCTGCACAGTATTTCTTGTTTCTCCACATACTAATCTACAAGCCAAACTGAAGGATATAAATAACTTGAATTTCATAACACTTTATCTCATCAAAACGTCTCAAGGTGCTCTTCATTGTCTGAGTTCTAATTACGTATGCCACCCATTCATGTAAATGTCCCCATTTCTGGAATGGAATGCGCACTCTCTCCCTGGAGGGACGCACCCTATTTGCCTCAGTCCAGAGAATATTTGGTGCAGGCTGGCAAAAGCCAAGGCTTGGGGACCCCAGAGTGTGCTGTGCAGTTCTGTTTAACAATGCTAACATGCTAAGACCCATTGAGAATCCTATATGACAAATTTCTCACTGTATGTAGATGGGACCATCCAACTCGTTAGAGCTTTGGCTTGCAGCGTTAGCAGGAGCCAAGTGAGAAGAACAACAATACAATTACATTTGTATAGTACCTTTCACATCAGGAGGACGTCCCAAGGCGCTGGACAGTAAGTGTTTTGCACCCAACCTGGAGGTCAGGATTAGGGAGGGTGGAAGTCAGAGGGGGAAGCAGGGTGATCGAAAGCACAGGCGAAGAGAAGGGTCTTGAGATGGGTCTTGAAGGAGATGGGGAGGGGGCGAGGAGGAACTGTGGGATGGAGTTCCAGAGGGTAGGGGCAGAGTAGCAGAAGGCCCACCTGCCAATGGTGGGGCGGGTGAGGGGGGGAAGTGAAGCAGGTCTGAGCCCGCTGAGTGAAGGGAGCAGGGGTTAGGAGGTTGCAGAGGTAGGCGGGGGGAACAAGGCCATGGAAGAATTTGAAGGTGAGGACCAGGATCTTGAACTGCATCCTCTGAATGATGGGAAGCCAGTGGAGTCGGGCAACGGTTGGGGTGATAGGGTTATGGAGCCTGATGCGGGAGAGGACACAGGCTGCAGAGTTCTGGATGATCTGCAGCCTATAGAGGGAGGAGCTGGGGAGGCCGACAAGCAGGGAGTTTCAAAGTCAAGTCTCGATATAATGAAGGATTTCAGCGGACTGCAGTGTGAGACAGTGGCAGAGCTGGGCAATGTTGCAGAGGTGGGGGAAGGCAGAGCGAGTCATGGCATGGATGTGGGATAGAAAGGATAGTTGAGGGTTAAACAAGACGCCAAGCTTCCGGACTGGTGGAGTGTGCAACCATGGATGGTGATGTTGTCAGCGCCTGAGATGTGGAGGCGCTGACGGGAGCCAATCGGTCTTGTTGACGTTCAACTGAAGAAAGTTAGCTCTCATCCAGGACTTGATGTCTCACAGACATTCTGTCAGGACAGCAGTGGTCCTGGAGTCAAGGGTGGAGGCAGAGAGGTACAGTGGGGTGTTATCCGCATACATGTGGAAATTGACCCCATGTGGAAAAGAATACCCCCACTTCCAGGTCCGCCCCTCTTAAGTCACGCCGATGAGACGGGTCTACTTCAATTATGCATCGATGCCTTCTGCTTTGCCCAACGGCTTCTGGCAGCAATAATAATAATAATAATAGTATAACTCCACATTCTCACCACCCTCTGGTTAAAGAACCTCCCTCACAAGAGCAGTTTGGATGAAGAAGGCCCTTCGGCCGACCTGATCTCATTCGTCCAGAATAGCCTCCTAAACCCTCCGTCAGACCCGTCAAGTCACCCTCTTACATTCAACGCCCCTGCGGTGCGGACTTTACCAGGGCGCGGAAACCAACCTATTAGCGTTTCCCCCCCCCCCCCAACCCCCTCCTCCTCTTTCGGAACACCTCCGATAACTTTTAAACCGCCTCCGTCTTTCACCCCCGAAAAGTAAGACAAGCTCGTCCGTCCGCTGTCCGGCCAGCGGCCGCATGTCCGGCGAAGCGTATCTGCAGGGAGAAACCTTGGGCAAGTTTCCTTACTCCACACAGAGCCTAATAATAATCCCTCCAAAACCAAAAACAATAATAAATTGGTCATTTTCAATCTACGACTGTTTGTGGGACATTGCTGTGCGCAATTGGCTGCCGCGTTCGCCCACAAATATACAGTCAATTCACTTTACAGTGTGTTCTGTGAAGCGCTTTGGGACGTCCTCCCGACGTGAAAAGCGCTATATCAAATGCAAGGATTATTATTATTATTATTACGTCGCGAAGACGGGACGAGGCACTGTATCAACTGCAAAGGTTATCCATAAAACACCTCCATCGGGTGCCCACCCCCACCCCCACCCCAATGGTCTTGTCTCGGGGTGGGGGTGGGTGGGGGGGAAGCTCTCTGACCTCCTCCTGACCATTCTGGCAGCCCTTCCTCTCGCGGTCTTGCGGTCACGTCCAACTCAGGGCCCAACTCTCCGCGTGGGCCGCGGCTGATCCTCGTAGCCATGGCGACCGCAACGGTTTGGCGGGTCCTCCCCCCCCCCCTCCACCGCCCGCCCACCCACCGCCGACCTCCTCCTCCTCCTCTGGCGCCTCTCTTCACGCTTCTCTCTCGCTTGACATCAAGTTAAAAGCCTTTCACTGACTCTCTCTCTGTGTGTGTGTGTAGCGCCGCCTCCTTCCCCACCACCGGCCCCGCCAACATGTCGCCGCAGTGAAACCGGGGTGAGGGGGGAGGGGACACGCTCTCGAGGCCCAGCCGCGAGCACGAGACAACATGGCGCCCGCGCCCTCCCCCCCCCTCCACCGCCGACGCAGCCGCGTTCCGTATGAACGGGTAAAGACCGGCCGAGAAAAGCTTTCCCACCGCGGTAGCGTGGCCGAGTGGTCTAAGGCGCTGGATTTAGGCTCCAGTCATTTCGATGGCGTGGGTTCGAATCCCACCGCTGCCAGCAGTCGGTTTTTTTTTGGGTGGGAGGGAGGGAGGGGGGGGGGGGTTGAGATTTACTGAGAACCCCCCCCAAAAAAAAATGAGGACAAGACGGCTCATCGTTTAATAAATAAAAAAAAAACGACAATTTGCAATGAGGGGCTTTTTTTTTTACAATCCACCCCCGTTATATATTTTTTTCTCTCTCTCTCTCTCTCTGGTTCGCTCTCTCTCTCGCTCTCCGGCCCGAATGAAATTGCCCGCGCGGGCCACGTCGCTGGTAACGGTCCCGCGGAGCCCCCCCCCCCCGACGGACTTCCCGCTCCCCGGGGAGCGGAGGGAGGCGTCTTTCCGCTTGTGCGTCAAAAGCCGGGAAAGGGAACGCGGAAGATCCGGGGCCGGTTCCGGGGGCGGCGGTGGCCATTGGCGGCGGCGGTGGCCATTGGCGGCGGCGGCGGCCATTGGCGGCGGCGGCGGCCATTGCCGGTGGCGGCGGCGGCCATTGGCGGCGGCGGCGGCCATTGGCGGCGGCGGCGGCCATTGGCGGCGGCGGCGGCCATTGGCGGCGGCGGCGGCGGCCATTGGCGGCGGCGGCCATTGGCGGCGGCGGCGGCGGCCATTGGCGGCGGCGGCGGCGGCCATTGGCGGCGGCGGCGGCGGCCATTGGCGGCGGCGGCGGCGGCCATTGGCGGCGGCGGCCATTGGCGGCGGCGGCCATTGGCGGCGGCGGCCATTGGCGGCGGCGGCCATTGGCGGCGGCGGCCATTGGCGGCGGCGGCCATTGGCGGCGGCGGCCATTGGCGGCGGCGGGCGGTGGCCTTTGGCGGTGGCGGCCGGAGCGCGGTGCCGTTCCGTTTCGCTGTCGGTTTTTTGTTTCCGCCGCCGCCGCCGCCGGAAATCCGATCGGTGTCGTCCATACTGCAGACGGCAATTTCCCGGTGAATTTCTCCGCTCCTTCCGAATCGTTGTCGTTGAGGCAACGTTTGCAGGACGGGAGCAGTGGGTTGTTATTGCGACAGCTGCGTGAAGCGCTTTGAGTCGAGGTGAAAGGTGTTGGAGGTAACGCCCCGTGACGTGAAGATTAAATATAAATTGTTATTCCTTTCCCCCGACTGACCCTTTGTGCCAAGAAACTTTACGAGTGAAGATACGTCATTAATAATAATAATAATCCTCGCATTTGACGTAGTAACCTTATCACGTCGTGGAGACATCGCAATGGACAAGGTCTCAAGTGACTTGAGATGCAATGCTTTGATATTGTGTCCAGCATTCAGAAGGCTACGGTTCTTCAGGCACCAGCAGCTCTCCAGCATCTCGTCCATCGCTCTCATGTCAACCTCGACAGCGAGTGACCAGGGAGAGGTGGCGAGAGGGACAAGGGGCTCAACAACAACAACAAGATTCCATTTATAGAGCGCCTTTCACGTCGGGAGGACGTCCCAAGGCGCTGGACAGTTGGGTCGGGACCCGAGCCTTGGGGGGAAATGGTCAGGGTGAGGGGAGGGAAGGGAGGGAGCGAGGAGGGGGTAGAGAGTCGAGAGGGGAGCTGAAGGTACGGTCAAAGAGAAAGGTCTTGAGACCGGCCTTAAAGGAGGAAAGGGAGGAAGCGAAGGCAAAGGCACTGGGGGATAGAGTTCCAGAGCCTCGGGGCTGAGAGCCCGGCCACCGATGGTAGGGCGGTTGGGGCGGGGGATGTGGAGCAGACCGGAGCCAGAGGAACGGAGGGTATGGGCAGGTAGGTAGGGGGATAGTAGGTCGGAGAGGTAGGAGGGAGCAAGGCCGTGAATGGCCTTGTAGGTGAGGGTGAGGATCTTGAATTCTGGCCTAATTTAAGCCTCCGTCACGTGCACTTTCCAGCAGTGGTCACTGGACAGCGATCGGGAGTGGGAACCATGGCTCGTTGCTCTCCCTCCCTCTCAGCCCCTTTCACCAATCCAAGAAATGTTACAGAGTCAATTTTCCAGGATTTCTTAAACAAAAAAAAACACAGCCAAGGACCACTTCTGGCAACCACAATCCCATCTGGCAGACTTGAGGGAACTGGGTTCTGAAGAGAGGTCACGTTGGAGCGGAGTTCCCACCGCCCACAAAATACACAGTCAATCCACTTTACAATATATTCTGTGGAGATATAATACGGGTCATTCACAACAAAATAACATGGTGACAGAAAATGTAAAAGGACCATCACTCTGGTGAAAAACTCAAGTGTTAATTTACTATAAAAGTTTGTGGTGCTAATTCGTAAAAAAAAAAAATGCACCTTAGTTAAAAGACAAGGACATTACTTGTGTCAGAAATCTTGCAGTTTCTTTCAAGGAAGAATATTGAACGATCAGATCTGAACCCCCGTTTGGGCTAACCATGTTCAAACACTTACAAGCACTTAACTTCATTGTCATATGAGCCTTTCTTAAGTGCTTAACTTAATTATTATTATGTAACTAAACACCAATGCAAATGGTTTGTGCTGCGATTCTGTCATTTTTTCATTGCTTGTTGCAAAATTAAGGGTTCAACCTGTACACGGTTGATCATTGTTAGTCCATGGGTTACTAGCCCCAGATTGCATTTTAAATCCCATTAGCACCTTTACAAACCGGCCAAGCAGTCATTTACAGGGCGATTGACTAAAATATATATTTTTTGGTCAGCTAAGTATCTGACACATGCTTAAGAGCATCCCACCTAGGCATGGAAAATCCAGAGATAGATTGTCGGAATGGAATCCAGAGATAGATTGATGGATATGGAAGTGGAACAAAGCTTCATCGCTGAGTTCCATCTGGCAGTGAGATTTGACTTGATTTGAAATGTTTCATTGTAAACGACTTGACGGGGGAGGTGGCTCTTTCCAGGGCTGGTTTATTTTTCAGATCTGGGTTTTGGAAAGGAACTTGGACATTTGAGAAACAAAAATGCAGAGTAAAATGCCACTGAGGAGAATCATCACTTTGAATAGGAGAGGGCTGCCGTAGTCCTGCTTGCATCTGGTTTTGATGTAATGCTCAACAGAGTCAGCAAAATTGTACTTTTTTGGACAGTATCCCAGATGTTCTTTGGCTTTGTCTATCTTGAAGGTGTGTGTCACAGCGATGTTCCGGACCTGAGGGCATCAAATGCACGAGATACAACAACAACAAAATTACATTTGTATAGGACCTTTCACATCGGGAGGACGTTCCGAGGCGCTGGACAATCAGTGCTTCGGACCCGAGCTGGGGGTCGGGATCGGAGAAGGTTGAGAGCAGGAGGGAAGGAGGGTGATAGAAGCCCTGGTCGAATAGGAGCGTCTTGAGACAGATTGTGAAGTAGGTAAGGGAGGGGGCGAGGCAGAGGGACTGCGGAATGGAGTTTCAGAGAGTGGGGGCAGAGTGGCAGAAGGCTTACCCATTAATGGTGGGGCGGGCGAGGCAGGGGACATGAAGGTTGGTAGGGGGTTAGAAGGTCGCAGAGGTAGGGGGGAGCAAGGCCATGAGGGGCTTTGAAGGTGAGGACCAAGATCTTGAACTGTATCCTCTGGGTGATGGGAAGCCAGTGGAGTTGGGCGAGGATGGGGGTGATAGGGTCACGCTTATTTTTGTAGGCAAATGTGATAGCCATTAATAATAATAATAATAATAATCCTTGCATTTGATATGGAGCATCGTTGAGATATCTCAAAGCGCTTCACAGAATATATTGTAAAGTGTGTGTTTGTGGCCGAAATATCAGCCTGGATCATGAGTTCAAGTCGTGATGTTGAAATTGAACCTGTAATTTTCCGACAGAGGTGAGAGTGGAACCAACTGAGCCAGAAATGAAGGGCAGTTACCAGGTGCTATTCCACTCTGGCCCAGCAGGTGGGGCATTAACATATTACTGTACATCTGTATTTGTGGATATCAGTGCAAGTTGCTGCTGTTGTTTGCCATTAAAGATTATATTTACTGTACTTCTGCATTTCACATTAAAATGCTATTTGCCAAAAGACGGAAAAGAAGTCTGAAAGTCGCTAAATGTTGTGAAGATCTTTTTATTAATTCTCAAAATGGCATTCTTTTAATTGCCAATATGTATTACTGTTACTGTCCGAAAAGGTTCTTACCTCATTCCTGGTTAGTAAGGGAGAGATTTCCACAATGGGTCTCAGAGCCATATGAAGGTATTCCATTATTATAGCTACAGAGGAATCACGAACAGTGATTAATGCAGGTTAGGACTAATGACGTGACTAACAGTGACTAATGAAGTTAAAATTTAGCCAAAATGATAATAATGCTTGCATTTGATATTGCGCCTTATCATGTCCTCGAGACGTCTCAAAGCACTTCACAGAATGTATTGTAAAATGAATTGACTGTATATTTTGTGGGAGAAATATTGAGCCATTTAAAGCAATTACAAGGTAAAAGTTTCTTAGCTGGGGACATTTACTTCTTTACACAGAGACTAAACAATGACTGGAATGAAATACCAGGACGAGAGCTTGGGCCTGGAATACTAGCCGAAGAAACACCTCGTTACTGGAGGATGATATCAAATTCTTCAAACAAACCTCTCCAGTGATAACTATCACCTCTGGCTCCTGGGTTTGAATTGATCCCATACTGTAAGAGTCCTACAGGCAAGGGATTTGGCCCAATCGTTGATCCAACCAACATTGGGCATGACGCCCCCCACCCACAATCAACGCGCGGAGACTCATGCAGTTGCCATGGAAAATGTTGTGACATTGGAATGGGCTAAAGGAAATTAGTGGGTCAGTGATGGGAGAACTTTAACTTCCTGGGAGCTTTTCATTTCAACATTGGGTCATTGATATGGGGTTGCTCTGCTCCCTCAACAGTGCACTGGGGTAGTGTGAACTTGTCTGGATTACTGAAGCTGCCACAGAGCATTGACTCGATTCCAATGTTCTCACACCAGGCACATCAGCTTGGAACCAACTGTGTCTCCAAATGACATTCAATCCTGGAGCTCTGATAAGTAACGAGATATAAGGAACTGTACTTTGCAATACAGGATAGTACATTGTAGGAAGGGAGAACTTGTATTTGTTTAGAACTTTATCACCTCAAAACATCTCAAAGTGTTTTACAGTAGGAATACGTGACAGCTATCGGGCACAGCGAGATCCCACAAACATCTATAATGTGAACGATTGATTAATCTGGATTGTTGACCACGACCCCGGGAGAAACTCCCTCCTATTTTCGAATAGTGTCACCAGGTCTATAACCTGAACAGGCAGAGAGGACAATGCATTCCCCATCACTGCATTGCAGTCTCAGTTTATAAGGCTTAAGACTTGAACCCAGAACCTTTTGACCCATAGGCAAGCGTTGCTACAGCCTGAGCCAAATGACAAAATGTATTATTATAAGTACTGTACCTGCTATGTAAATAAATTGCACAGGCAAACGGATCCATGGCCTGTATCCCAATTTCACAAACTAAGAGATTTGGGAGAAAAAACATGAGCTTGGAATGTTATGGTAAATGAACAAGCACAAATTTGAATTCTAGCATTTGAAAATAGGACGATCTAAATCCTTCACTTTCAACCCACAGTCACAGAGAAATTAACACAAGACCATGTTTAACAATCGCAAGGCTTGAGGAGATTGCAATTCTTTATTTCTCCTCCTCTTTCAAAGGGCTGCCTCACGCTGGCAGCTCTCCTGTACCTCGCCTATGGGAGAATTGTTCATGTGTGTTGATCGGCCTGTGAGATGTGTCAGGTCATTCAATCGCTGAGGTCAGCAGCTGAGGCCTTGATCCAACATCCATAAACAGAAGGCTGCTGGATACAGTCAGGAATGGGCACACCAGTAATAACAATCCTTACTTCTGACATAGTGCCTTTCGTGTCAGGAGGATGTCACAAAGCGCTTCCCAGGACTTACTGGAAGGTACAAGCCAGTCAAATACCTACCAGCGGTGTTAGCCAGTCAAATACATTGACGGAATCTCCATCGTTGATGTAATAAACTTGGCCACTCTGAAAATAAGGCAAGAATCTGGACTGCATTAAATCATTCAGCTCAACTGAAATTCTCCAGCTTCTTAGTGAATTCATCAACCGAAACCTGGGTGAAATCATGCTAAGCAAAGGCTCTTCAGTCTTGGGAACAGATGTATCAGAGGGGACCTTATAAAAGGTATATAAGGTACTGGCTATATAGGTCGGAGGAAGTAAATCCTGAACACTGGTTTCAGATACACTAAAACAGCAGGAGAGGGCACAGGTCAGGGTAATAAGAGGCAGTTTTAAGTCAGACACCAGGAAATGTCTCTTTTTCAAGTCCGAAAAGGCCTAGTTTATCCAATCATTCCTCAGAGCTCATCCTTTAGTTTGAATTCATGTGTGGAATCATCGTACTTAAGCACAGGTGATGGTGGCACTCATCTCTCAGCCACCAGCTCAAGATCCACCCAGCGACTGATACCTTAATACAGCCCAACCCCATTCTAATGTGATATTTTGAGTGAAATGCTTTTGAGACACAACAGGACTGTGTCAAATACAACTGGTATTATTTGACATTTATTGACTTACGACGGCCAAACATTCACAGCCAGGTCTCCATTTGATTGTTCCATATCAGCTCTCCCGAGTATTGTGAATCAAAATTCACTGAGTGTTGGTCTGTTCAGCCGCTACAGGGATGGGGAGCTGGGTTTAGACTATCGAGAGACAGGTGAGTGGCCCAATGCTAAAGTTTCACTGGCAGCCCTATCTCAGGGATGGGAGGGCTGGGATCGGCACTTACTGCTACGTGACCTTTGGTCACTGTTAGCGCTTCTGCGGCCAGAATATGACCTTCCACTAGATTGTCCACGTGCACCCAGTTCATCCTGGCATTAGGGTTTCCGAAGCTGAAGCTGAACAATCGTCTCTCAATGTTCACCTGTAAAGAGTGTCAAACAACGCGTCATTGAGCAACTGTGAAGTGCAGCACCGCAGGTCTGCGTTCTAATGTCACTTCACTTTGCACTGTATTTATAGAGGTACCGGGTGGTGATGGATGTACCCAGCAGTTTGTTTTATTGTTGAATGAGGTTGAGTCTGTTCACCCCCATTAATCAAACTAGACCGAATACGTTCCATACGTTTTTCATCTTGAACTGTATCCTCTGTGTGATGGGAAACCAGTGGAGTCGAGCGAGGTCATGGAGCCTCTTGCGGGATAGGACATGGGCTGAGGGTTCTGGATGATCTGCAGCCTATGGAGGGAGGAGTTGGCCGACAAGCAAGGAAGTTCAAAACAAGAGTTGACGGGGTGGTTAGCAAAAATGTTTTCATTCAGAAGGTTATTAGAACGCAAATGGCTATAATAATATCTGCATTTGTGATGGTGCCTTATCACGTTGTTGAGATGTCTCAAAGCGCTTCCCAGAATATTCTGTAAAGTGAATTGACTGTATATTTGGCAGCCAATTGTGCACAGCAGTGCCCCACAAACAGTCATGGATTGAATAACCACATTTTTTTAAAAAGGGATTATTATCCCCAGACAGCAATCTGCCAATCTGGCAAGTAACTATCAACCGGGCTCCTACCTACTGCTAGATAAACAGAGGATTGTGGAGTAAGGAAACATGCCAAAGGCTATTGAAGCTAAGAGAATAATGTTTTATATAGCACCCTTCAATATTGTTTACAGTAGCAGGGTTAGACACTGAGCAAGGGAGAAGGGGAGATAACCAGAGTTAATTTTCCGCTCCTTACCGCAGGCAGGTTCAAGGTCAATTGTAATGCCTTGTTGCCACTCCAGATATTATGGGCTGACTCAACACACAGGAGGAATTGAACCTTCCTGAACTGTGTGGGTTCAATCATACGCTGAGCAGCAAGTGAGCATTTGATGGGGTGAAGAGAAACAATACAATTGTGGTGCATCTTGTGTCTCTCAAACAGTGCGTCAGATAGCTCATGGAGCCATCATCACTGTATAGGTGAAGTATAACAGGTGAGTGTCAGCTTCCTGGACGGTTTGCGGACTATAAAGGTAACTTTGAATTTAATAGCCTACTTACCACCACCCGCGACAAATGGCGTTGTTCTTGGGGTCCGTAGATCCCTGGTGGACGGAGCACACACGTACGAAGTGTGTTTCCCCCTGTAAAAGAACATCCCACCTTCTCATTTTAAGGAAACAGTTTTGCTTTAGTTGCTAGGGTTATCTAGGATTGCTAGGCAATGTCCTCTCAGAAGGTTGTGGATCAAGCCGCATGTCAGGACTTGAGCTAACAGTCTAATAGTCTAACAATCTAACACTCCAGTGCAGTGCTGGGGGGAGCGCCTTATTGCTTAAGGAGATGCCATCCTTCAGACATAACGTTAAAACCGAGCCCACAATGAAGATGTTAAAGATCCGAAGGAAGTTACTCCAGGTGTCCTGACCAACAAGCCTCCAGATAAATGCATCCGCACGCACACACCCATAACACGCACCACACACACATATATATATATATATATTTATATGATTGGTCATTCACTTCGTGACTGTTTGTGGGACTTTGCTATGAGCATACATTGCTGCTGCATTTGTCTACAAATAGGTAATACACTTGACAACAATTTCCTGTGAGGTGTATCGATGTTACAGGCTCTATATCAAATGCAAGGATTGTAATTATGAAATGGATGGCTGTGTTCTGCCTGGAAACAGTTACTAACATTGCGTGACTTATAGAAATGCATTGGATTCAGGTACTTCAAAGTTCATATGATCTAAAATCATGGAATGAATTAAGGAACAAGCCGGATCCCAAGCCTGGGATGCTAACTGCAGAAATCAATGGCGGCGAGTGGGAAGTTAGGAAAGTAAAACACTCATTTCCCACACTGTTTAAAATCCATTATTGTGGCTGCAAAACATGTCGAATGGCATGGTTGATCCTCCGAATAAATGCTAATGCAGTGTCATGTTAATTGATCCTGCTATTTTGCTGCTAATTTTAGCCCGGCTATCACAGGACCCAATGTATCAAGTTGCACATCTGGATAAATTAGATGACAGTAATACTGTCAGCTAATCGGTGTGCAGATAGGGTTAAGCGTACACCATTAGGTAGCTGTTTCACAATGGAAAATTCTCAACAGCGTTAAAGAAACGTGGCTCTCGCACCTCCGAGGTCACCCTGGGAAGTGCAGTTATAACTTAGGTACTGCCAATAACATTCCTAAACGGCATAAAATTCACCCAAAAGGATTTTAAAAATGTTATATGTACATAGATAACATTGCTTATATTATAATACAACAACATCAACAAGATTACATTAGTATAGCGCCTTTCACGTCGGGAGGACGTCCCAAGGCGCTGGATAGGGTACAGCATTTCAGATCCGAGCTGGGGTCGGGGGGGGAAAAGTAAGGGGAGGGGAAGGGGGGAGTGGCCGATGGCACGGTCGAAGAGGAGGGATTTGAGGCGGGACTTGAAGGCGGCTAAGGAGCGGTCGAGGTGGAGTGACTGGGGGATGGAATTCCAGAGGTTGGGGGCAGAGTGGCTGAAGGCTCTCCCGCCAATGGTGGGGTGAGTGGGTCGGGGAACGTGGATCAGGCCAGAGCCGGCTGAGTGGAGGGAACGGGCGGGTTGGTAGGGGGTTAGGAGGTCGCAGAGGTAGGGTGGGGCGAGGCATTGGAGGGCTTTGTAGGTGAGGACCAGGATCTTGAACTGGATCCTCTGAAGGATAGGGAGCCAATGGTGTTGGGCAAGAATGGGGGAGATGGGGTCACGGAGTTTGGTGCGGGAGAAGACACGGGCTGCAGAGTTCTGGATTATCTGCAGTCTGTGGAGGGAGGAATTGGGAAGGCCGACAAGCAGAGCGTTTGCATAGTCGAGCCTGGAGGTGATGAAGGCATGAACAAGAGTTTCAGCGGCCTGAGGGGTGAGGTAGTGGCGGAGTCGGGTGACGTATAATAATCGTTGCACTTATCACATTGAAATGTCTCAAAGTGCCCCACAGGTAATTGCTGTTGAGTGCAATGACTGTATATTTTGGACAAATGGGGCAGCTAATTTGCACATTATAAAGTTGCACAAAACAATCATGTAGTGAATGACTAATATATCCCACACACACAAACGCACACACGCATACACATAACAAATTGTACTTCTATATTGCCTTTCACATTGTGTGTGGGTGTCATATCAAGCTTCTAATTGCTTGTCTTCAGTAATAACTAAATGATCACTATTTTTACAAATCAATTGATAACATATTGATTGATCCTGTCAATACTCACTGTTTTGGGTCCATAAGATTACACACAAAATTAACTTTTAGCTGTTAACTTCAAAATCCACAATTGACAAGTAAAAGAAACCACATTTGATAACATTCTGGTGGAAACTATATCCAGTATAGACTGAAGCTGCTCAGGGCTACATTCATTTTTAAAGAGGACACTTGCTACTTTCTTTGCTTGTTTATTAGATTTAGTTTTTGAAAAGCTATCGACATCCAATCTATAAACCCTCCCAGGCAGATGCACCACAGTGTTAATTTACTGAAATTAGTATTCCATCCAAATATCACATTTCCTCAGGAGAAATCCGCATAAAACATACATAAGTGGGAATGGATAGCATAGTGGGCTCCATTTCATCTTTGGGGCTTGAGGTCAAATCCAGGCGAAATCTGATGGTAAAAGGTTTCTTCTTGTATGAAATTCAAGGGTCAACAAGAAAATCTTCCAGTGCCTGACTATCCCACCTATAACCCCATTTTGTGACAGAAAGCAATGCTGTGGCTCAATGGTACCTACCCTTCATCGGGGTTCCGTCAGCGGCTAGTACCATCTGGTCAGCAATAGCTTTGGTCCTGGAGTAATGGTCGACATGCTAAAGTAAGGACAACAAGACACAAGTTATCTAAATGTTCTTGCTTTCCTGGTCTTCTTTTCACACTGTGCCTTTATCAACCGAGCAATTGGGAGACCTGGCAAATGTGAACCTGTCCCATCCTCACCTCATGTCAATACACAAGCTCTTTCCAATAGAGCGATCAGGCTTTGCCCCACACTTAGCCTAGTCACACGGAGGTCAATTGTAGTACCACCCCAGAGTTTACAAAGAATGTACAGGACGGAAACAGGTCTCTTGGCCCAATACGTCTGTTTGGGTGTTTATACTCCACACGAGTCTTCACCCATTCCTTACTCCCTCTTATACCCTTTATACCCCTCTCCCTCCTATGAAGGTCCAGCTTCTACTTCAGTGCATTTATACTATCTGATTCAACCACAGCTTCAGGTAGTGAGTTCCACCCTCTGTGTGAAGTTGTTCCTCCTAAGTTCTCTTTTAGATCCCTTAGTCTCCATCTCATTTGTGCCCTAAGCAGTGCAACAGCCTATTTATGTTAACCTTATCGAACGCTTTTATAAGGTTCTGTGACATCAGTATGAAATACCTTGTCCAGTGGTACATATGGCACAGTCTCCTCATCACCCTGGACTATCTGTTGTCCTCCAAAAACCACATTCACAGTGCTGGTGTATATCAACCTTGGGATATTTCGATGAATACATACTGGAAATTAAGAAGGCATCACGTGTTAACTTTACACGACTCAAAAGGCATCAGTAGAAAAATTCTTCTGTCTTGTGTAAGGGCTCAGAGTTCCTCTGAGTGTGTGCAGAATGATCAAAACACACTGTTGAGTTGTGCAAAGGAGCATCTTCTTGGTCAGTCAGGTTAGAAATTCCACTAGGTTTACTGTAACATGAGGAATTTGGCAACGTTTTTTGAAGGTTACAGAAAATTGGCTTGAGAGTTAAGGCTAAGTTCACTAACCTGCCAAATTCTACACAAATCGAGTAAATCTGACCCAGGTGGATTGCTGTTAGTTATTTTATTGGGTGGTATCCATGAAATGATAACATTAAATTAATAAATTAATTCACAGTGCACACTGTATTAAGATGACAGTTTAGTGTTCAACAACAGGCCAAAAATGTGTTGCATCCTTACCCTCAATGACGCATTTAGTTCCACCAACGTTCACTGATTCAATTTGCTCCTTTTGAAGCTGTTGGATAAATGGAAGCAGATGACTAGAAAATAATGGCATCGCGCAGTCACTTCATAGACAATTTCCCAGGCACTGCCCAAACTTCGCAAAGCCATCAGAATTGAAGCGTGTCTACCGACAAACACTCGAAGCGATCGTTGCAAAGATCTTTGAGACACTCTGATTTCATGTAAAAATTCAAGTTCCCTTTCTGTCAAAGCATGAGTTTAAAATAGCTTTACGCAACGGAATGTATCAAACAATATCCAGAAATGCTATCGTGTTGCTTCAGATTCTGGTCAGAGCTCTTACACTCTTAAACAGCGCATTTCCAGATCTTCTGACGTTAGTTATTTTATTGGGCGGTATCCATGAAATGATAAAATTAAATTATTAAAGTATTTAGTGACAAAGAGGATTAGTTGAAATTGGAACTGATGGTCAGGTGCTGAGTTTGGCTGCCTATAACTGAGATGCAGTATGGTAGATCTCTTATGGCAGACACATAATAACACAGACACCTTATCATAGGCTAGTGCACAGATTAGATACAAAAAAAACCACATAAAAACAGCAAAACATATCTAAAAGCAACACGATGGGGAAAGTGGTTACCCGACTCTTAATTAATTTAATCCTTGCATTTGATATAGCGCTTTTCACGTCGGGAGGACATCCCAAAGCGCTTCACAGAACACACTGTAAAGTGAATTGACTGTGTATTTGTGGGCGAACGCGGCAGCCAATTGTGCACAGCAATGTCCCACAAACAGTCGTAGATTGAAAATGACCAATTTATTATTGTTTTTGGTTTTGGAGGGATTATTATTAGGCTCTGTGTGGAGTAAGGAAACTTGCCCAAGGTTTCGCCCTGTGCCTGGAATTGAACTCAGGTCTCTCGCTTGCAAAGTGAGTGCTCTAACCACTGAGCGACAGGACTCCACGCCTGGTTTAGCCAAGACAATAATACAATACAATAATACACCGAGACAGTAGAACAAGAAGACATAGGTTTAGAGTGGCAATTTCTTGACAGAGACCAGGATGATTTTCTTTACCTAGTAAAGAAAAGATAGGCAGCCCCCCGGGCAGTGAAATGGCGATATAAATCGATTTGTGCTCCGCTTAGAAATAATCCCTTGAAAGTGACCATCCCTTTAATAATTTGAAAACAAGACTAACACTTGACATCGGAGTTTTGTGCTAAATTAATGCTCGTCAGCCCCGAGCCAATAAAAATAGAAGCAATAATATAGATCACTAAACCTGCAGCGATTTAGTGCTACAGTATTCAAGAAATGCAATGGCTCCATTCAACACGCAATAGGAAGCACATCTTCCTGACGTGAAATGCACAAATTTTGTATTGTATTGCAATAATAATACAATAATAAAGTACCATAATGATACATAACAAAAATCATTGCATTTAATACAGTGCCTCCTGCTTTGGGAAGACGTCTTCACAAGGATTCACAATAAAGTGTGGTCAGTGTATTTTGTACCATTGTGCAGAGCTCAGACTACAGCCTGCGAATCACTCAGGCCTCTTGACGCTTACAAGACAGTAATCCCTCAGATAATGAACAAATGACATTCATTACCGCTTACCGAGTGCCAGAAATAAATGTAACAAAAGCAGTTTCAAGCAGACTCGTGCGAAAAGCTTTGGTTTTCTATTCTGTGTTAGATCACTGCAGGGTGTGCTGGGAACTATTCCCAAATCAAACGCAGCTGAAACTTTCTGCCAAGTTATTGCTGCTCTCACTGATGACTCTAAAGTGGGGCGATGATGCATGGTTGCTTGTGATAACCAAAGTAAATCCAATTCCGTTACACACAGGCGTCAAACTGCTTCATGCGAGTTGCACATGCTCATTTATCGCTCTTTCCCTACATCGGTGCTGCAAATGCCATTGTAAAATTAATCCACGACTGTTTGTGGGACACTGTTGTGCGCAATTGGCTGCCGCGTTTCTCCCACAAAATGTATACAGTCAATGCACTTTACAGTATATACTGTGAAGCGCTTTGAGACGTCTTGAAGACGCGATAAGACGCCTTAACAAATGCAAGGATTAATATTATTATTATTGTCCCAATCCAGGTGTCACTGTAACTAATCGCAACCTCTGGATTGCGATGGCAGCAGAGAAATGGTGCGTAAAACCTGAGATAAATTCCAGATTGGGATTTTTCTTCCTGAATTTTACAACAAAATCTCATAGTGAATTTGTGATGTCATTTGTTATCAACGCAGCAGCCTCAGGTTTGAGAATAACACACTTTCATCCCCATCATTCTCTTATCCAAAGAGAGAAATAGAAAAGTTTTGCTTTCGTTTTGCTAAAGACGATGTTCGTCTTCAGCAAAACGAACATTCGCTCAGTGATATAGGCACTGTCCAGTTTGGAATTGAGCCATACAGCCCAGGAAATTCCAGGTTCAGTGCTGACTTAGCTGATATCAGACCTCGCAGTAAAAACAATGTGACAATTCAGAAAAATTACAGCCAAGCTTCCGCTGGTAAACTCTGACCCAGGCAGGAATTCATTCATTCATTATGATTAGCAAAGAATTCAGAATTCAACAGGTGCTCGAGTGACTCTTTGCCTCCAGCAGCATCAGCCATTAAATTATTAAACTTTATTTTCTAAAAGCATTTTTAAAGTTGCCCTTGTTGCAGAATTGGTAATTCCAGACCTGTTGACATTAAAGTTTAATGCATTTTATTTGTTTCAGACCATGGTATATAGCTTGTGTAGAGTGTGCTCCAAGCAGGACTTTCCTCAATCTGAATTAATAATAATAATCCTTACATTTGATCTAGCTCCTTATCACGCTGTCGTGACGTCTCAAAGCACTTCAAAGGATGTACTGAAAAGTGAATTGACTATGCATTCTGTGCACGAAACACGGCAGCCAGTTGTGCACAGGCAAGGAGTGAGTGACCAATTTTATTTGGAGATTGTTAGCCAGGGAGAGAAACTCCCTTCTCTTTTTCGGACAGTGCCATGGGATCTTTGACACCTGAACAGGTGGACAAGACCTCGATCCATTATAATTTGGTTCGAGCAATTTCTGGTATATATCGCACCCGTTTGCCTCACAAGCAAATTAGGCTGACAAGAGTTTCTTACAAAATGAAAAAAGTTTTCTGCACTTTGAAATCAAAAAATATTTCTTCACACAGAAAGTGTGAAAGTGCCAACACAGATGTTTCAGAATGCCATCGAAACAGAATCAATGGGGATGTTTAAAAGGGAGATAGATGCTTAGGAAGCAAGGATCATAAAGGGTGTGGATAAAAGGCAGGGAAATGGGATTAAAAGATATTCTATGATCTAATAAACTTCCGGATCTGGTTTGACAGGCTAAAAAGCCTTCAGCTTGTTAACTCTGCAGCAAAGAGACAAACATGTCTTGTGTTTTCACTCCTAAAATACCACAACATCACAGGTTCAGATGAAGGAGGCCCTTGGACTTGATGAAATCACAAGCTTCTCAAATACCAACCCTCCTGTCATCCCATTACAGCACTGAGCCGTTTTGTAACATGAAATCAGGCATTAAAGTAAAAAATATGGCGTTGAAAAGCTTTCGTTTACACGAGGAGAGATGTCAGCTAGGAGCATAGATCCTCACCTGCTCTGTGCCCGACATGCCATAGGAAGCAGCGTGGAAAATACAATCAACCCCCTCGCAGGCCTTATATAGAGCATCATAATCCCTGATATCGCTCTGTAAGATACGAAGAGAACATCAGTACTGTATTGTCTACTTGATTTTCTGTCCACTTGCTCTAAATGTAGCTACAATGGTATTTTCTCATTGAGGAGCACCCTCCCTGTTTAACACAGTATTTTACAGGATTGAGAACACATCAACACCTCTAGGTCTCAATATTGAGTGATATAGACTGTTCACAACAACCTTCCTTGAATTATAATGGAACTGCCTGTCTCTGGGGTCTCCAAGGCTTAAGGGTTCTTACCATACCTGCCCCTAATACTTTCCTGGATTAGGTGAGCAAGAAGTGTCTTTCTGGGGAAGTGGGCACTTCATTTAAGACAAAGGAAAATTTTGATGCATATGTGAAATATACGCCTTTCAGTCTGATTTGGATACTCTTAAGCACAATGCTAGGTTTCGAGATGTGTTAGATACCAGGCTGACCAAAAAAAAGTTGAACCGACAGGATTGTTTGTGGCTTTGGTTTCTCTTTTCTATGATATCCAATATATGGTTCATTTCATATTGATGTCAGTTGGCAGTGTGTATGTTTATGTATATTATATATATATATATTGCAATTGTCCCTTCTCCCATAGACCATTGGATGCCTTCCTGGACTCACTGAGACTTGTTACATGGGATCCTCTAAACATTACTATGGTTATACTCTATTTCTGTCACTGGATACTAACACTAAGCTCCTCTTACACTCCAGTGGTTTCCAATACCCAAGCTTGCCATCACCTAGTCCCTCGTCCCAGACTACTCATTTTCTCTCCTATTCTTTTCAGTCTTGGAGGTGTCTGCATTTCTGCATTATATGGACCTTGGACATTCATTTGCCTGTCTTTCCAGCAAACAGAGTGTCAATGTGCCGGAACAAATGAGAGGTTGTTTGTTCTAATGCAACTTCTTCTGATAGACTGTGCACTGGACTGATAGTTTAGTGAGATGCCTCAATATTTCTTTTTTACATCAAACCCTCCGACTGCCTCTCTCTTCATTTCCTGACCAGGAGGCTAACCGGGTACTGTACCTCCTGATACATAACGTATGCACATGTGTTTGTTGCACTTGATGCAATTTATTCCACGGATCAAGTCAGTAACAATGGGGCTCATGTTAACAAATTGAGCTTCATGGACCAAGTAACCTCTTTCTGTGCTGCAGTTTCTATTGTTCTATTGTTTAATTCCCCTGTTGTTTAATTCCAGGAGTGATGGTAACAGAAACTGGGATCTGAGAATGGTGCTGTGTATGTTCTAGGGATTCTGAGCCTATATAACAGAAAGGTTCAATGTTTCATCCCTGGTCTGTGCCCCATAAGCTGATCTCAACTGGGGCAGCAGTGGAGGTGTTACAATTGGCTTCTGTGTCTTTCGGTTGATCACTATGCAATGCCCCAAGTTGGACATACCTGTTGGGGGTCAATGGATAAACCCACTGAACAATTGGGTAGGGCGGGTGGGGAGGGGAGCAGGTTGCTCCTATGGACAAACTACCAAACAATGAACTTGAGTGCCTATTTACGTGCAAAGGAAATGAGGTGCATTGAATGAAGGTTACACTGGCAGGTGAAGAAATCAACATACCTGGAGAAAGACAGCTCCTTTGGGGATAAACCACCTCGGTTTGTTTATGTCCATTAAGATGACGGACACACCAGAGCGGACAAGAGCGCAGCCCAACCTGAACCCAAAGTATCCTCCACCTCCTGTCACCAGGGCTATCATTGCATTCTTTCCATTCACTTTCCTCAGGTATCCATTCCGAGTGCAGGTGGATGACTTATGCTGGTGCAGAACCTCTCCGTTTGATCTGCGATGGGAGTTGTTGCCACAGAGATTCCCATTTGGAATCACCCTGCATAGCTCCATGTCAGTGCTGTCTGGCTCCCTTCAATATAAAACTCGCCAAGTGAGGCTGCAGAGAAGGGACCTGAAACTTAGCACAAGGTCATTAACTCCATCGTCCACAACACGCAATACAGCGGTTAGAAAAATGCTTGTTAACCCAGAGGGTCATTAAAACGTTACCAACGACAGCTGCCGAATCCGAGTCTGTAGCAACATTTGAAAAGAATTGGTCAAATATTTCAGTAAGAATCATATTAGAGTGTAGAGTGAAAGAGTAAGGGAATGGGAATGTCTGTGCGCTAGTGGGGAGCTGGCACCTGCACACGCATGATACAACAACAACTTGCATTTGTAGAGCGCCCCTCACGCTGGACAACGTCTCGGAGCACTTAATGGCGGGCTGAGTGGTTTCCCCCTGGTGCTATAACTGTGTCTCCTTCGTTCAATGTCGCACCTTTCATGTAAAACACATCTCAAGTGTTTTAAAAAATAGACAATTTAAATTCCGGTCTTATGTTTTTTTTTGCTGATTGTTTTTTTTAAAAACTATTCGCTGGACTAACTTTGCATGAACTGAAGATGTATTCCATGCTTTGGTGACTCCACTTCACCCACAAAATACACAGTCAAATCACTTTACAGTATATTCTGTGAAGCGCTTTGAGACGTCCCAAGGCGCTATATCAAACACAAGAATCATTATTATTATTACACAGGCTCTTGGGTGAAGCCTTAATCCACCGTGGCAGTGGGGAGGGGTTGATACAAATGAAGTTGACTTGTCCGGTGTGGGTCGAAGATGTGCTTATCTGGGCACATGCAGCTTCTCTCTCCCTCTCTGTCTGTCTGTCTCTCCCCCCACATCCCCAGCTACAGCCCTGCTGTCAGTGACTGCCCTTCGTATGTTCAATAGAAGAAATACGCTGGCAGCAATTAACCTGCATTTTCACTCTCAAAGTCCCAGTCAGTCTGCATTCATACCCAGTTCTACCAACTGACAGGTGCGCAAGATCCAGCAAGGGACTAAACATTTATTTGCATTGGGTCAGGTAGGCAGGCAGGGTTTGATTGCAAGGGGGTTGGGGCTTGTACCTACAAAGGTAACGCAACATCACAGCACACTGCACAAGAGAGCGGTCAGTTACAATGTCAATTTCAAGCAATGCAAAATATAAAGCGAAATACAAATACAACAGTGATATTTACGCACGACTCGAGGGTTTCTTCCTAAAGAGAGGTGCTAAAAGCTTACCCGTTTGGCACCTGGAATCCGAGGAGCTTGCGGATGAAGCTGGAAGAATCTGAGTAAAAGCGGTGCTATGAGCTGGGAACCACAACCACTTGTTAATGATCGTGTGTGTGAGTGTGTGTGTGTGGAGCTGGGAGACTCCTGTTCAACTCACTCACTACCATAGCTCACCTACAAACAGCACTCATCGCTCTCTGTAGCACCGTCATGAGGAGGTGATAATTCACCGTGTTCTGTACATACGGTAATTGCACTTGCAATTGAGCTTCCAACCTGTTTTTCTCTGCCATTAATAAGTATAGGTACTGAGACCACTTTATTTATATGCAATGAATCAGAAGCACCAAATGGAAATACTACCAAATAATGGATATAGGGATAATTCATCCAAACATCCATATTCTTTGAATTATTATAGTAACTTTTTAAAGGCATTATGCCACAGAGCTCGATATTAAGGCGTTTCTCATTTTGCATTGAAAACACTACACAATAATAATAATCCTTACATTTGATATAGCGCCTTATCAGGTTGTTGAGACGTCTCAAAGCGTTTCACAGAATATATTGAAAAGTGAACTTGCTGTGTATTTTGTGGGCGAAAAGTGGCAGCCAATGGCACACAGCAGCGTCCCACAAACAGTCGTGGATTGAGAGACTACATTTTATTGAGGAGGGATTATTAACCCCAGAAAGCAATCTGCCAATCGACTAACAAACAGGTTCTTATTTACTGCGAGGTAAACAGAGGCATGTGGACTGAGGAAACCTGCCAAACTTGGGTCCTCTTGTTTGCAAAGCAAGCGTGCAAACCACGATATGGCTCAGCAACCCCGAACCAGCCCCAGCAAACCCGAACCAGCCCCAGCAAACCCGAACCAGCCCCAGCAAACCCGAACCAGCCCCAGCAAACCCAAACCAGCCCCAGCAAACCCGAATCAGCCCCAGCAAACCCGAACCAGCCCCAGCAAACCCGAACCAGCCCCAGCAAACCCGAACCAGCCCCAGCAAACCCGAACCAGCCCCAGCAAACCCGAACCAGCCCCAGCAAACCCAAACCAGCCCCAGCAACACCGAACAAGCCCCAGCAACACCGAACCAGCCCCAGCAAACCCGAATCAGCCCCAGCAAACCCGAATCAGCCCCAGCAAACCCGAATCAGCCCCAGCAACACCGAACCAGCCCCAGCAAACCCGAATCAGCCCCAGCAAACCCGAACCAGCCCCAGCAAACCCGAATCAGCCCCAGCAAACCCGAATCAAGCCCAGCAACACCGAACCAGCCCCAGCAACACCGAACCAGCCCCAGCTACACCGAACCAGCCCCAGCAAACCCGAATCAGCCCCAGCAAACCCGAACCAGCCCCAGCAAACCCGAATCAGCCCCAGCAAACCCGAACCAGCCCCAGGAAACCCAAACCAGCTCCAGCAAACCCAAATCAGCCCCAGCAAACCCGAATCAGCCCCAGCAAACCCGAATCAGCCCCAGCAACACCGAACCAGCCCCAGCAAACCCAAACCAGCCCAAGCAAACCCGAACCAGCCCCAGCAAACCCGAACCAGCCCCAGCAACCCCGAACCAGCTCCAACAACCCCGAACCAGCCCCAGCAACCCCGAATCAGCCCCAGCAAACCCGAATCAAGCCCAGCGACCCCCAAACCAGCTCCAGCAACCTCGAAACAGCCCCAGCAACCACTGTTAAGTGCTCCGCCATTGTTAAATGCTCTGCCATTGTTAAGCGCTCTGAGACGCTACCTTGCGTGGAGGGCGCTGTATAAGTGCAAGTTGTTGTTGTTTGTGGGACGCTGCTGTGCAATTGACTGCCACGTTTTACCCACAAAACATACAGCCAATTCACTTTACAATATATTCTGTGAAGTGCTTTGAGACGTCGCAACGACGTGATAAAGTCAAATGCAAGGATTATTATTAAAGAAATTGTGCGCTTGCTATTTGTGAGATGCCTCTGCACAATGTGCTTAGCAAAGGCAAACTTGCACGGGTTGATAGGCAAAAACACAGCATAAATTCAACTCAAAATTCATAATTCTAAATTCAACATCGCTTGTATGGAAAACAATATTTTCTGCTTACAAGAGAGGGGTATTCTTCTAGATTGTGATAGAGTGGAAGGACCTTTACTATGCCTCTAATCGTCCTATGCCAATACTGGGGCAGAGTGCAGAAATGGGAGTTTTCTATTTCCCAACACTGCAGCTTAAGAAGTATAGAATTCAGTCCAAAATAACAATAAGCCTTTATTGCTAACCCATGGTTTAGAAAAATGATTTAATGACAAGTAAAGATTTTCTCCATTAGTTCTTTGTGGTCGACGAGGGAGGGAGTTCCAGAGGTTTGTAAGCAAGTTTAGCAAATAATTACAGAACACAGCAGTCCTATATAAAATGTGCATTTGATGAGGCGTCACATCAAATGTATTACGATAGTAAATGCAAGCATTTTTATTGTGGACTCATTACAGGTGCAATGCTGAATTACGGAGTTATAGCCAGAAGATTGCAGCGTTGGTCTGTGTCACCCTGTTGGAGGTCCCTGTGTGGCCAACATCTGGCTGGATAGAGTCGGAAAGTCAGGAGATGGAAAGCCTCGGTCCGGAGGTTCATAAATCCAATGCAGTTGAGCCAGCTTCATGGAAGTCCTCATTGGGAATGGTGCCAAGGATTCACCACTGGCACATCAGGTGTATCTGATGTGATATCAGTTGTGAAACGACCCACTTATATAAAAAAAATTGACACAAGCTACTCAAATGTTATATTCTTACCAGCCTGCACTTTACCCCAAACTCCAGTTCCCATTTGGTGGGGTTTCATTTGCTTTTCCAAAAGTAAAGCTCTGTTGGGAATGAAATACAGGATGTTGACCGCAGCCTAGAATAACGCTGTATAAAGAGCAGCATCAAATGGGCGACATCAATGGCATGCAACCACATAACAGCCTCCGTGCTGAATTTCCTTCTCTGACCTTCAATGGCATGGGTTTGGTATTTGCACTGTTGAACTGGCAAATGAACATTGCAAAGTGCGACATACCTGAAGGATCGGGCTTGTGTCAGGAACCGCCTGGCTTTGTTTATTTCTCCTGAGAGAATCTTCAAATCATCACCCTCAAACACAGGGAGACTCAGATTCTTGAAATGGAAAATATTGAAGTTTTGCAAAACAATATCATATTATCACCTCATCCAGAAACAGGCGGAGCAAATTAGAAATGAATATTTGCAACAACGACAACAACAAGATTGCATTTATAGAGCGCCTTTCACGTCGGGAGGACGTCCCAAGGTGCTGGACAGTTGGGTCGAGACCCGAGCAGGGGGGGAATGGTCAGGGTGAAGGGAGGGAAGGGAGGGAGCGAGGAGGAGGTAGAGAGTCGAGAGGGGAGGTGAAGGCACGGTTGAAGAGAAATTTATTAACTAAGAGATTTATTAACTCCATCACTTGCAAAAATATAAATATGATATAAATATATCAGATATTTATTCGTAGAATGTTACAGCACAGACGCAGGTCATCTGACTCACCAAATCTCCCCTGGCATTTTCTCCATTAGGCAATCTAATCCCACTCCCCTGCTTGCTTCTTTAATATTCCTTTATCAAATATTGATACTCAAATCTAATTTCTTTTCAAAAGAACTGACAGATTGCTCAAGCCATGGTTTGAGGCAGAGAATTTCTCATTCAACCGTCATCTGTATGAAGACGTTTTTTCTAACCTCCCTTTTAATCCCTTTCGTCATACCTTAAACTCCATTCATGACTCACTAACCAGTGGAAATAATCTATTACTATTTATCTCACAATATCCCTTCAAAATCTCGAAGACCTCTATCAGGTCACCCCTGAACCTTCTCAGCTCTTTGTGGAAAAAGCCCCAACTTCTAAACTCTTTGCACAGGTGAAAACCCTCACCTCTGGTAACATTCAAATGAACGTCAGTCACATTTTAGGACATTAGAACAAGTAGTTTAATAGAATTTGGTTGGGAAAAAGTGAACAACTTACATCTTCATCTGAAAAACCTTCGGTCAGCATTTTGTGGGCGACCAAGTGACCATCCGTTGCTCCATGGCAACGGTGGTAGCGACCTCCCATGTGAGCCGCGAGCTTCTTCAGGAAATCATTTGCTGCACTGTTGGCAAGGAAAGCTAGAACATCAGGCTCTTCCAATCCAACACTGGAAACCAAGAGATACTGGGGGAGACTTCAAGGCAGCAATCTCAGCCTCCAATACAAATATACAGAGCAAAACACCAGGGCACTTGCATTTATATAGCGCCTTTCATGCGGGGCTGTCTCTCAGAGCTCGTGACCGGGGTGGAGTCTGACGCTGAACCGGGGGGAAGAGAGGAAGTGGCCATTCTCACAGTCAGGCAAAAAGAATCTATGATTCAAGGTATGAGAATTCAAATTTTGACCTGTGACGTACCTGTCCAAACAGTTGAAAGAAATGGTGTGAATTCTGGTTACTTTCCTCTTCATTTGTTGCATTTCCTTTAAGATCAAACTACAGCTGGTGTCTGGTTTCCCATCGGTCAACAAGTATATACCCTGCACATCTGGATACTGAAAAGCCTTCTGCTTATGAGAAACGTGAACAGTGAAATTGCAGGGATGGGATCCAATACTTTACACAGTTATGGGGGTGGGGGGTGGATGGGGAGTGCCCTGGTGTCTGACATAAGCAGAAATCCATCGCCATGATTAACAGTCTCCAAACCAAAGTACTGAGAGTTACGTGTGTGTATAGAAGTTTCTGATTCAAAATGTACTGTGTATTTTATGGGGAAAACACGGCAGCCAATTGTGCACAGCAATGTTCCACAAAAAGTCGTGGATTGAGTGACCACATTTTTTTGAGGGATTATTATCCATCAATTGACTAACAACCGGTTGCTACTTACCACTAGGTAAACAGAGCCGTGTAGAGTAAGCAAACTTGCTAAAGCTTTCGCCCCCCTCCCCCCGGGAATCAAACACAGGTCCTCTCCCTTGCGAGGCGAGTGCAGTAACTACTACACTGCAGGATATAGTGACAGACGTCAAAAAATTACTGAGTTTCCCAACTGGCAAAGCACACCAAGGTGGGGAGGGAGGAAGGAGCATGCATTTTTATAGCACCTAATCACAGCAAAAGGTCATGAGGTGCTTCACTGTAACCTTTGGGAATGCAAACCTGACCTTCAGAGCCTGGAGGGTGCAGGTGGTGCCCTGGGCGATGACCTTTGCTACCCACTGGACTGCATCCTGGCACGTTTCGTCTGTAGCTTCCACCAAGCCATCCTGCCAAGCCTCCACGGACCCAGAGAAGCACAGCAAGTTAAAGCTAGAGGAAGGAAAATGCAACATCATCAAACTGAACCTAAAGTGGCGGGAGGAAGCCCTCTTCACATCCACCTGAGTCCCAAAGCCAAAGAGACCGAAATTACTGATTCAATCAAAAAGTGGGTGATGGTGATGATAATAATAATAATCCTTGCATTTGATACAGCGTCTTATCATGTCTTCGAGACGTCTCAAAGTGTTTCACAGGATATACTGTAAAGTGGAGTGACTGTGTATTTTGTAAGCAAAATGCGGCAGCCAATTGCACACAGGAATGTCCCACAAACAGTCAAGAAGTGAATGACCAATTTTATTTGGGAGATTGCTGGGGAGCTGGGGAGAGAGCGGGGAGTAGGATTTATTTGGGTAGCTCTTTTCAAAGAGCTGGCACAGATATGATGAGCTGAATAGCCTCCTTCTGTGCTGTATAATTCTATGATTCTATGAACCCCGGACACTGGGATAAACTCCCTTCTCTTTTCGAATAGTGCCGTGGGATCTTTAACCTCCTCCTGACCAGGCAGACGGGACCTTGGTTTAATGTCTCATCCGAAGAATGATCTGCAAATGACAATAAACTAGTGTTTAACACAAAAGCTTTACGTAGAAATAATGGTCTCCATCATGTTCCTATTTTGACTAATGTTCCGAACTGGCCTCCTGTTTCCATGGTACTCTGATTATTATAACATTTTAACATGTTCTTAACATCCCTTTAAATCATGTTGGTTGTTCTGCCAGCGATTCCACACCAGGCTTGCAAAGGCCTTGAAAATACCTGATAGATCCCCTCTCTCCAGCTCACCTTACGCTGTATTTCCTGAGCTGCTCCCAGATCAATGAGGTCAGCTCCTTCTTCAGCTCTTCCAGGAAAGGATCCATAGAGCCAGAGGTGTCCAGCAGGAGACAAATCTTCTTCTCCAGGATTGTTCCAAAGAACCGCCTGCTTCCTACACAAGCACAAAAAGTAGTTTTCATAACTTACCTTCAAATTAGTACCCAGTCACAGAGCCCAGACTGACAGAATTCCCAGTTACATTGAAATCCATTCGTCATCTGGTGTAGAGATTCAAGGCGAATTACTTGAATTATTTC
Organism: Callorhinchus milii; assembly: GCF_018977255.1. Lineage (NCBI taxonomy): Eukaryota > Metazoa > Chordata > Chondrichthyes > Chimaeriformes > Callorhinchidae > Callorhinchus > Callorhinchus milii. The sequence continues at coordinate 9,336,292 of NW_024704757.1, forward strand.
TACACATAATGCAGAGATAATGCAGAGATACCTGGCTGGGCTGTGGTCACCAAACTGGAGACTGAGGTTCAAAATTAACAAGCAAGATCAGGGGTTTCCTTAAATAATAAAAATAATAATAGCCCTTGCATTTGATTGGAGTCCTGCAGCTCAGTGGTTAGAGCAATCGCTTTGCAAGTGAGAGACTGAGTTCAATTCCAGGCAGAGGGCGAAACCTTGGGCAAGTTTCCTTACTCCACACAGAGCCTAATAATAATCCCTCCAAAACCCAAAACAATAATAAATTGGTCATTTTCAATCTACGACTGTTGGTGGGACATTGCTGTGCACAATTGGCTGCCACGTTCGCCCACAAAAAATACAGTCAATTCACTTTACAGTGTGTTCTGTGAAGTGCTATGGGATGTCCTCCCGAAGTGAAAAGCGCTATATCAAATGCAAGGATTATTATTATTATTTATTATATAGCGCCTTTCACATCAGGGGGAAGTCTTTAAACCTATGCCCTGTAGTTCTGGTCTCATGGTATAATCAGACTTACATTATCTACACCTCGCATCACTGTAAAGACCTGGATCATGTCTCCATTAACCTTTCCTCTAATAAGTTCAGGTTCAGCTCTGTGAATCTCTCCTCATAATTTTGGGCCACTTAGCTCTGCTCTGAACCCTTGCCAATGCTTCAATGTCTTTGTGAAAACAGGGAGCCTGGACTGCTTGTGACAGAGGCTACGCGCAACTCCTATGACGGTATCAAAGGATATGGAGCAAAGGCAAGGAATTAAGAGTTGAGGTACAGATCAGCCATAATCTAATAGAATGGCAGAGCAGGCTCGAGAGGACGAATGGCTTATTCCTGTGCTTATATTCCTATGTTCTCAAGCGCTCCAGGACCCTACCCCGCATGAACAGCACTGTATAAATGCAAGCTGTTGTTGTTCTTATGTTCCCTACCTGACAGTAGCCACTGCATGCGCTGCACGTATCTGCGAAGCACGCGCTCTACTTGCTCGATGTACATCTCCAGCTCGTGTGGCTGCAGCTGGAGATGCCGAACCAAACCCTGAAAACACAAACCATTGACCTCCAGCAGTCAATCCAGGGAGTTCATTACATTCAGATCATTAGACAGTAATAAAGGGCTTGAAAACCTTCACTCAAACATTGAGATTACTCAATGTTCACTTAAGTTTTCTTCCACTAGTTACTCTGCTAACTGTTTTCTCCTCTAATTCAAGAATATCAATGGTCTGGTTTATTGGCTGCTCCCTCCCTCTTTTCACGTGATAAGTCTGCGCTGGGTGAGAAAGAGAAGAGCAAGAGACGACACCGTCAAGTCATCCAATGTCCAAGCGCCTTGACATATTCCACTGAATACACCGGATTAGAGATCAAAGCTCAGAAGTTCTGCCTTGTCTTAGTTTTAATACCACTGTCTTAAAATTCAGGATCACCCAGATTTTGGGAAAAAAATTTCATTCAGTTTTAATTTGAAAAACGTTTTTCAATAGTTCTTCTTGAGGACTCTTACGTCAGAACATCCAATTCCGTTCTGAACGAACCTCTGGTGTAGGCGAAGAAGTCAGACTGAGTTTGGGTGCTAAGACCAACAACAACAACAACAAGATTGCATTTATAGAGCGCCTTTCACGTCGGGAGGACGTCCCAAGGCACTGGACAGTTGAGTCAGGAACCGAGCATTGGGGGGAAATGGTCAGGGTGAGGGGAGGGAAGGGAGGGAGCGAGGAGGGGGTAGAGAGTCGAGAGGGGAGGTGAAGGCACAGTCAAAGAGAAAGGTCTTGAGACCGGCCTTGAAGGAGGAAAGGGAGGAAGCGAAGGCGAAGGCACTGGGGGATGGAGTTCCAGAGCCTCGGGGCTGAGAAGCTGAAGGTCCGGCCACCGATGGTAGGGCAGTTAGGGCAGGGGATGTGGAGCCTACTGGAGCCAGAGGAATGGAGGGTATGGGCAGGTATGTAGGGGGATAGTAGGTCAGAGAGGTAGGAGGGAGCAAGGCCGTAAATGACCTTGTAGGTGAGGATGAGGATCTTGAATTCGATCCTCCGGGGGATGGAGAGCCAATGGAGGCGAGCGAGGGTGGGAGTGATGTGATCGCCAAACATTTACACCACCTTGTTGTGAGCTGCACCACGGAGCAGAGTGTCAACAACAACAAATTGCATTTATATAGCGCCCTTCATCCGGGGTAGTGTCCCGGAGACCTTGATAGTGGTCTGACCCCGAGCCAGGGGTAGAGGGAGGAGGAAGGTGAGACTGTAAACACGACCAAAAAGGAAGGTCTTTAGGCGGGATTTGAAAGTGGGGAGGAGGGGGTCAGGCGGAGGGATTGATGGAGGGAGTTCTAGAGTAGAGGTGTCAATGCAGGTTACAGCACACAACTTCACGTCGGGGGAACTTACATTGACTTCCACGCTGGGGAAGACTGTGCAGTACTTGGCCGACACGTGTTTGTGCAGATTGGGCACTCGTTTCTTCTGGTGCACACAATCTGGGCCAGAAAGCAACTTGTGCAGATCCAGCTTCAGTTTCCGAACACCGTACTTCTGTAACCACTTCACACAACAAGGACGAACACAGCGTTACACAATCAAACAGCAACTAACTAATGATGGCTGGGATTACGCTGGGAGACAGTTCCATGGATGTCGGCCATCCATTGACAAATCATCCACATAGCCTTTAGAATAATAACCCTTGCGTTTGGTGTTGCACGTTATCACATTGTCTCAAAGTGCTTCACAGGATTTACTTTTAAATGGAGTGACTGTGTATTTATAGGCGAGCCTGGCAGCCAATTGCGCACAGCAATGTCCCACAAACAGCCATGAAACGGATGACCAATTTGGGGAATTGTTGTCCAGGGCACTGGGAGAAACTCCCTTCTCTATTCGAATAGTGCTATGGGATCTTTAACGTCCACCCAAACAGGCAGACGGGACCTCGGTGAAATGTTTCATCAGAAGGACAGCACCTGTGACAATGGGACATACCCCCAGCACTGCACTGGAGCGTCAGTTTACACCACTTGAGTTTAAGTCCCGACATGGGACTAGCATGATTAACCTAGATAGTAGGTTATCCGATTGCAGGGAAAGAGGTATCACTGCGAAGCCTGATTCTGTGTTCACCTGATGTCTACATACATGCACTCTCCAGCAAGGGCTTTCTGCATAGTAACCAGGAGCGGGAGGGAGCCTGAATGTTCCTTCCCCATATCTAGGCCAACTGTAGCTCTACTGGGAATGAGCAACCCAACGCAGAACCTTTCTGGTCCGCATAGCTCAGCTACTCACAAAGAGGGCAATGATGTTGGGGAAGCTGGTGCTCGGAGCACTGCTGGATGACTGCGTACCTCTTTGGTTGAACAAACGTCTTCTTCTTTGGGCAGAGACACAAAAGGAATCTTCTTCCTCACACTCTTCATCTTTGGGTAGTTTTGGAACACAATACCTGGAAACCAAAATACAAAATTCAAAATACAACATCTGGAAATCAAACAACACAGTTAGCAGGCGGACCTTATTCCCCAGAGGGAATTTCAAACCCTTCGGTACTTGGGGTTTATTCAATACTTGGGGTTCTCTTTGACTGTGCCTTCAGCTCCCCTCTCGACTCTCTACCCCCTCCTCGCTCCCTCCCTTCCCTCCCCTCACCCTGACCATTTCTCCCCCCCACTGCTCGGGTCCTGACCCAACTGTCCACACCCAATGTCCACACCCCTGTACCTTCTAAGCAAGAGAGTGGCTGACGATGATAAAGACCAGTGAGAACCTGATCTGATTCATTCCTCTCTCCTCACCACCTCAAGATAGCTGACGCCATCTCCAGAGACTCTTCTGTCATGGCTGTAATCTGCTAACTCTGCAGATTTGGTAACAAATAATCCTTGTATTTGACATAGCGCCTTATCAGACGTCTCAAAGCGCTTCACAGAAAAGACTGTAAAGTGAATTGTCTCAAAAGTTCCCCACAGTCTGCTCTCTTCTTGTGAATAGCACTGTTTAAAATGTTGTTTTAGTTAATTTAGGTATTGCTTATGTTTGTTGGCTAATGTCAAGCTGAGCTGTCGAAAGGACAATCTTGATTATAAATGTTGTTTGGATTGGGTGAAAGTTGCTTGTACTAGTTAGTCAGTTACTTGAAACGACTTGCAGAACTACAAGCCAAATTAAATTGAGCTCCGATGCACAATTCCTATCTAAACTAATCACATGTTATGGTATGGATTGGCTGGTCTAACTCCAGATAAAATTTTATGAGAAAATGTCGGAATGCTGAAGACCTTGAAGATTTAAATTGGTTCAGAAGAAAGAAATGAACTTATATCACAGCTGTAGCTTGTGTTAAATATTAATGGACTGGCCCTCTTTTGTGTTTAATCATTAAATCATTCTTTTTTGTGGTCAGCTGGAGTGTCAGCTTAAGAGTATCCAAACCAAACTGAGAATTCCATGTATCTCACCTACACATGGAAATTCCAGAAATAGATTATCGGAATGGAATGCGCTCTCTCTCCTTGGAGGGATGCATTCTGCATTGGGGTAACTTCTGGAGTCTAACCAGTTAAAACCACATAGCTTGCCATTGATATTGCTGGCTGGCAAGCTTCCCCACTGCTTGCTTATGACCACCCTATCCAATAGGGCTTTGGCTTGGAGGGTTAACAGGGATTAGAGAACTATCAGGTGGGTGAGGATGTGTGGACCTGCATGGATCATCCTGATCCAGCAATTTTAACAACATCGAAAGGAGAAAAACAGACTTGGGACATTACAAGTACATAGCGGTAACACAACCGCAAGAGATTCAATGCCTGCTGATAGCAACGTTTCCAAACCTGAGAAACCAGAGACATTTGTCTACTGTCTATGACCTTTGATATTGTCACTACAGTAACATGCTGTACGGGAACATAGCAGCACAATATTGCCTATTGTAACCATATTTATTGAATCAATGCAAAATTATATGCCTTTTTGCGTTCGTAAGTAAATGAGCTGTTGAACATAAAATACAAGTGTCTTTGGTTCCTTTGTTCTCAGGTTCCCAACCTTATATTTTGGCTAAACCGAGTAAGTTGGTCTTTTCTGGCCACACATTTTGTCAGGCTTCAAAAGAGTGATTAATTCCACAGCTGGCCACACCTTGGTACTCAATCTCCTGTACCCTGCAGTCATTCACCCTGTAACCGCTCCTCTCTGCCCTGCAAAGTCACATACCTATTTTATTCCCAACATCTGCATAGAACACTGACTTTGAAACCTTTGGCACTTTCTTGGGCTTTGCTTCGGAGACGTGAAGCCAGTTCTTGTGGGGACGAGCTGGAAAAAGAAGTACAGTGTGGAAAAATAATAATAATAATCCTTGCATTTGATATAGCCCTTTATCACTTCATTGAGACATCTCAAGGCACTTTACAGAATGTACTGTAAAGTGAATTTACTATGTATTTTGTGGGTGAAACATGGCAGCCAATTGTACACAGCAGGGTCAGATTGTGCACAGCAAATTGCCCACAAACAGTCATGGATTGAGTGACCAAATTTTAAACAAAGCACATTCACACAAAGACGAAAAGTAACAGACTGACACCACAAATGTAGGGTTTTGTGGGTTTGATAAAGGCCGATTGCAACTCAGGGAGTCAATAGGGAGGAGAGCTGCTGAGTGTGGGGCAGATTGTATTGGATGGTCATCAAGTAAACGCACCAGCCCTCACTCCTGTATTGTTATATTCTGTATAGCCTTGCCACCTCACCTCTATACCCTCCACTCCTCAACTATGGACAACCATTCATTCCTCACTTCCTCCCTTTTGCTAATGGTGGCTGAGCATCAAAGCACCATGCCACCGCTCTCTGGAATTCTCCTAGAATCATTATGCTTTCTACCTTCCAAATCCACTTAAAAAGCTCTCTCTTTAACCGGGCTTTTGGTCAACGCACTCAAATTCCCCCTCCATTCCTCCCAGCTGGGTGACCACCCCTTGTTCTTTGTGAAGGTGTGAAAGGTGCTATAGAAGTGCATGTGTCTGTAGTACCCACCTGCAGGAATGACTGCTTTGCTGCTGTTTGGTCGCCAGGTGAGAGCTTTTAGTGCCGGCTTGGTGTCCTCACCGCTCTCATCTCTGGCTTGCTAACAATCACAGAAAGGTTTCATCAGATTTCAGTGTACTTTGTTTAATACAATAATAATCTTCACATTTGATATAGCTGTTAAACTTCAAAATATCTCAAAGGGCTTCAAGAGTAATTGCTGTAAAGTGTATTGACTGTATTTTCAAACGAACTTAAGCGGAATGACCAACTTTATCTGGAGAATTGTTGGCCAGGACACCGGGAAAAAATCCCTTCTATTTTTCATTAATGTCAATGCCAACTTGATCCGGCAGACAGGACCTTGGTTTAAAATCTCACCCAAAGCGCAGCATCAACACTGACAATGCAGTGCTCCTCCAGTACTGCACTGAGGTATTAGCCTGGGCATTGAGCCAAAATCCAACATAGGGCTTAAACCTACAACCTTACGTTATGTTATTAGGTGAGACAAAGTTCTCATGTCTTCTTGGGCTGTGAATTCATGGGACCTACAGCGTGAGAGCCAAGGAAGTCAAACGGTGCTGGTGCTTTGGATGTGCCCTTATTGAGAGCTTCCGAAGCCTGGGTCATTTCTTAAAACATGAGTGGAGGTTGGGGTAAGCTAGGGACACTAGGTCCAGGGCATAACAAGGTCACATAAGCAGCTATGAGGTGAATAAACTAATTGTTGGCCTGGACACCAGAAGAAATTCCCTTCCCTTTTCAAGTAGGATCATGAGATCTTCGATGTCCACCTGAAGAACAGGAAGACGGAGCCTCAGTTTTCATGACTTATCGACAACCTGACAGCTCCAATAATGCTGCGCTCCCCAGAGTGACAAGTTATTTTAAAAATGTCCAACCATCCTGGCGAGCGTTAGTGCTGTGGGTTTGGGTCCCGGCAGTTTGAGGGGACGTTGCCTCTCCCTGACCAACGTCTTTTCCTCATCCCCCCATTGGAGCAGTCCGTCAGCGTGCCTCCTGGAACGTCCCTTTAAGGATTCCACCAGCATTGTGCACTGCACAAAGAAATAAGATTCATTTAAAAAAAAATCTCTACATGAATTACTTCCCAGTTCCCGATTTTCGCCTCTCCTGAAGGGGTTCAATTCTATTTTCTATTTGACAGGATTCACATCATCAATAATAATAACAATCCTTGCATTGGATAAGCAACTCACCTTGCATGAATAGTTGGCAGCTTTTTCTATTTCTGCCAAGATAGCATTAATGTCATCGCTTTCTACAATCTCTAAAGAGGGAGAAAAGAGAAACATCCAGAGACATGGAAAGGAATTATTGAAGTTTCATTTCAAAGTCTTATGTTATTACAAGAGGACGGGACAGGGAAAGTCCATTGGGGTCCATTTAATCCATTAACCATTCCACCCATCCTTAATCTCCAGTGGAAAAAGCTCTGCATAAATCCCCAAACATGACCAAGTAAAATGCCACATTGTAATGTAGATATTGATTTGTAAGTACCTTGGGCAATGGTCAGACACCGATCCCTTGTTGGAAGCCTCTTTGTACTTAATAATAAATAATAATAATCCTTGCATTTGATATAACGCCTTATCACGTCTTCGAGACGTCTCAAAGCGCTTCACTATGCAGTAAAGTGACTGTAAATAGACTGTATATTTTGTGGGCGTTGGAAACAAACTCAGGTTCGAGCAGTGAACTGGTAAAAGACAGATCTTGATATTTACACTTCACTGCTTTCCCCTCACATTCCCACCTCATGCGGCTGCCCAGCCACGATCAGTCCCCACTGCCCTCACCGCGGTCCGCTCTCACCCACCTGTGTCTTGGCACCAGTGAAATCGGCCCCTGCCCCAGCGAGCCAGGCTCCGCAGCTCACTTGCTGTCTCGCTCGGGGAAGCGTACCGCACGGGAACCGGACTGTCCAGCCCAAAGTCTCCGATCTGGAAAAGGCAGACGTGAAGTGGCAGATCGTGTCCACTAGTCACCTCGGCCACATAGGCTCCGAGCACATCCTGCACAGAGACAGGAAGTGAACCTTCAGAGCACAAAACAACAACAACAACAAGATTGCATTTATAGAGCGCCTTTCACGTCGGGAGGACATCCCAAGGCGCTGGACAGTTGGGTCGGGACCTGAGCAGGGGGGGAAATGGTCAGGGTGAGGGAAGCGAGGGAGCGAGGAGGGGGTAGAGAGTCGAGAGGGGAGCTGAAGGCACGGTTGAAGAGAACCAAACACCTCACTAGAATATCAGAGACAGTGATACAGCCCCACAGCCCAGTGACACCCCTACACACTGACACCAACCCCGGCTGACCCAAATATTGCAAACCAGGATTTATCCACCTATGCATACTTGACAGTGATCAAAATGCTCAGTAAAATCCCTTGATTTAACATGCAGACCACAGCCCGGATAAAACAGAAAGCCCTCTCCTCTGAGGTTGAATTCCCCACCTTTTCCTGGTCGGGTAGCCCGCTAGTGAAGAGGTAAACTCCGCAAGGCTCCTGCACTTCAGGCACCTCACACTCAATCGCTCTCTTAAATGCAGCCATCAGGTTTCTGCTGCCTCCGTACTGCAAACCCAGCACCCACCTGGCACAGGGCAAATACACGTGATTTGGTTAAAGAAATTAAACAAGATTACAAAATGTACGACAAGTGCTTTAAAAATGCAAGTATTATTATTGAAGCATTTATCCTTCTCAATAAATCACAGCCAAAGCACGGGAGTTAAATTGATCATGGTTTAATCTTTGGAAACTCACCTCCAGGCATCCTGCAGATGATCTGGAGTTGGAGACACTAATTGGGGCTGGTACTGTTCGACATCGGAACCAAAGCTTAAAAGAAGAAAATGTCAGTAATTCTCAAAAATGATTCCCTTCCCCTCCCTCCTCTCCCGCTCTGCGCTGGGGTACATAACACAGGCACAGAAACTGCATCGCGTGTCCATCTGCTAGCCTTTTTTTTTCACGTCTTCTAGATGTCTCAAAGAGCTTCACAGAATATACTGTAAAAGTGAATTGACTGCATATTTGTGGGCAAAACGCGGCAGCCTTTTGCGCACAAAACAGTCGCGGATTGAAGTGACCAATTTATTAGTTTTTTTTTCTAGAAGGATTATCATCAGGTGTGTGGAGTAAAGAGACATGCCTAAGGTTTCGCCCTGCCGGGAATCAAACCCAGGTCTCTCGCTTATGAGGCGAGTGCTACAACAACAACTTGGATTTATATAGCGCCCTCCACGCCAGACGGCGTCTCAGAGCGCTTCACGGTAAGGAATCCCGGGGCCGAGTCAGGGGGAAGGGGAGGAAGGTGACCAAAAGCGCGGTCGAAAAGAAAGGGCTTCAGAAAGGACCTGGAAGTAGGAAGAGAGGGGACGAGGCGAAGGGAGTGAGGAAGGAAATTCCAGAGCCTCGGGGCACAGTGGCTGAAGGCATGGCCGCCGAGGGTGGAGCGGAGGACTCGGGGGACGAGGAGGAGGCCAGACCCAGAGGATAGAAGGCAATGGGTGCTGTTTGGAGGAGAGAGGAGGTCAGAGAGCTAGGGGGGTGCAGAGGAGTGGAGGGATTTGAATACAAGGGTGAGCATCTTGAAATCGATCCTCTCTGGGATAGGCAGCCAGTGCAGTCTGGCAAGGACTGGAGGGATCGGGGAATTAGATTAATTAGAATTAGGGAATTAGAGTGCTCTGACCGATGAGCTACAGGACTCGTGTAGATGAGTTATTCATGATTGTTGAAGATGTTTGTCCATAACAAATTCATCTTTCATTAATGTTGTATTAACGATGAAGTAGTTGAAGATGTTTTCCCATAACAAATTCATGTTGCAATCATTGTTGTGTTAAAGTGTTCAAAACAAATCTGCAGATTGTATTTTATTATTCTTTTTATGTGAGATAATTGCTTCATGTACGTGAGAAAGGAAAGATTGTTTATTCTTAAGCTGTCTGTGGAAAACTGATTATAAAAGATGTATGGCCGAACTATGCTTCGTTCAAAAACAGAAGTCGCTGGGAACACTCAGCAGGTCAGGCAGCATCTATGGAGAAAGGAAAGTGAGTCAACGTGTCGGGTCCATGACCCTTCGTCGGAACTGGGGCGTGTTGGTAGGGAGAGGCTTTTAAGGGCTAACAGAGAGGGGGGAGGTAGGGCAAGGAAGACAAAGGAGAAAATGGGGTAGAGGACAGGGGATGAGGGGTTAAAGAGGTGTTAATGATTCAACAAAACAGTTAAACCAGAGAGAGAAAAGGTGTGTCCGGGATCCAGATGATGTGGTAATGGTCACAGAAGAGGAGGAGGGGGCAGGTGAGCTATTACGGTAATTTTTTATACTTTGTTCAGCCGAGGACAGAGCATATCATGTGCTGTCCACACAAGAGCCATTTTTTCATGTGACGATATGAAGTGGTGAAGCAAATGTGTTGTCTTCGGGGTTAAAAACCGTCAGACTTGGACTGTTCCATCGTTACAACAACTTTTGTTAACTCCAGCAATTTCGGGAAGAAGGAAACGGCAGAAATTCCAGAACGTCTGAAATCGATTGAAAGGTAACGGGACAAGAAGAATAACAGCGTGTAACAACTGACCATCATTAAAGATTCAATTTTGACTTTGTGATCAATTTCCCAAGCAAGAAATTTCTGATCTGAAGCAAGAGATATTTTGTCTGATGCAAGACTTTGCCGCTGTTTGTCAATTTCAGTAATTAGCTCTCCCAAAGAAGCAAAGATTCGAAAGATTTATGGACTGACCAACTACTGATTCTGTTGCTTTTAAATGGACATTTGTCCATACCATTGACCTGTTTGTTGTATTTCTGATATTTGAACTAACAAACTTTGCATTTCATGTTAAGTAAAGGAAGTTTCAAAGCCCGGGAATCAAACCCAGGTCTCTCACTTGCGAGGCGAGCACTCTAACCACTAAGCTACAGGACTCCACAGTTTGAAAATACAAGAGGAAACAGTCAGTCATGTATATGTCAGTTGCTATCCATGACAACAGTGTGAATGTGAATCCCTAGCCAGCATAACTGAGTAAACCAAGCTCAGCCACTGTGAACGTGAGCCCCCGTAGACCCGAACCCTAGCAGTACATACGCAGTCATTTTTCACTCAAACGTACTTAGATCCTAACCTCGCCTCACAAGCAAGAAACCTGGGTTCGATTCCCAGGCAGGGCAAAACGTTAAGCGTGTTTCCTTACTCCACACGCCTCTGTTTACCTCGCAGTCAATAGAAATCCGGTTGCTAGTCACTTGGCAGATCGCTTTTCTGAGGGTAATATTCCTTTCAAAAAAATAATTTATGACTGTTTGTGGGACACTGCTGTACGCAATTACTTGCCGCGTTTCACCCACAAAATATACAGTCAATTCACTTTACAGTATATTCTGTGAGCACTTTGAGACGTCTCGGAGATGTGATAAGGTGCTATATCAAATGCAAGGATTATTATTATTATTAGCTTCAATCTTCACTAAATCTCCACCGACAACATGAAGAGTTTGCTGTGTCACGGAGACTCACGCTATGAGATTGAAGCGATGCTTGTTGGTCATCTGCTGCTCCAGTATCAGCCGCACAGCGTGTTGTATGTGGGCGATGTGCATGGAATTGGAGACAGAGATATCCACCAAGAGAACCACTCTGAAAACACAACTGATATTTATACGGCGCCTTTCACATTGGGGGAACATCCCAAAGTGAGGGTGGGGTGCGGCAAAGCTGAAGACGGTGAGGAGGGAGAGAAAAAGTGATTGAAAGTGCCGTCGAAAAGATAGGTCTTAAGACTGTCTTTAAAAGTGGGTGGGGGAGGGAGGGAGAGGAAGGAGCGAGGGCTGCAGTTAGAAATTAGATAACAAGGTTATTAAGAGGAGGGTCTTGAGATGTGTCTTGAAGGGAGGGGGCGAGGCGGAGGAACTGCAGGATGGAGGGCAGAGTGGCAGAAGGCCCGCCCGCCTATGGTGGGGGACATCAAGCAGGCCGGAGCCCACTGAGCGGAGGGAGCGGGCAGGATGGTAGGGGGTTAGGAAGTCACAGAGGTAGGGACGAGCAAGACCATGGCAGACCTTAAAGGTGAGGACCAGGATCTTGAACTGTATCCTCTGTGTGATGGGGTGGAGTTGGGCAAGGATGGGGGTGATAAGGTCACAGAGCCTGGTGTGGGAGAGGACGTGGGCTGCACAGTTCTGGATGATCTGCAGCCTGTGGAGGGAGGAGTTGGCGAGGCCGACAAACAAGGAGTTTGCATAGTCAAGCCTCGATGTAATGAAAGCGTGTGTGAGGGTTTCGGTGGCTTGTGGTGTGAGACAGTGGCGGAGCCGGGCAATGTTGCGGAGGTGGGGGAAGGCAGAGCAGACATGGCACGGATGTGGGGTAGAAAACGAACAAGACACCAAGGTTCCGGACTGGCTTAGTAAGGTGGAGTGTGCATCCATGGATGGTGATGCTGTCAGCACCTGAGGTGCGGAGGCGCTGACGGGAGCCAATCAGGAGAGCTTCGGTCTTGTTGACGTTCAACTGTAGAAAGTTAGCTCTCATCCAGGACTTGATGTCTGACAGACATTCTGTCAGGACAGCAGTGGTCCTGGAGTCAAGGGTGGAGGCAGGGAGTAGAGTTGGATGTCATCCGCATACATGAGCATAAGTTGCCCCCATGTCTTCGGATGATGACACCAAGAGGGAGCATATAGAAATTGAAGAGGAGGGGACCAAGGATAGAGCCCCGAGGAACGTCACACTAGACTTTGCGGGGAATAGAGGAGAAACCGCTTGTGGAGGTGAAGTGGAGACGGTGTGAAAGGTATGATCTGAACCAGTCAAGGACAGAACCGTGAAGGTTGAGGTGTTAAATTCTAAGATACAATTTTACGACAGAATATGACCCGCTGCGCTGGTCTTCTGTCCTCGCCCAACATCTGGAAACGTCTGGTCGATTTCCTTCCCCCCTCCCCCCACACCCACCGCTCCAGCCCACAGGCAATACTGGTTCGTGTCCACTCTGGCTCACAGTAACCCAGGCAACACAGGGAATCTACCTCTTTTCACACAGAGTTCCCCAAATCTTCCGACTGTCAGTGGAAAGCCAATCCACTCTGTGCTCAAAGGTTCTCACTGCTTGACCCAACTGCTTCTACAACAGATGGAGAAATAATCATAATTGGATGCGCAATACCTTGAGGGCATAAACATTGCTGCCAAAGGCATTCCTGACACCAGGCCCATTTATGAGGTTTATGAAAAGCGAGTCGTAGATGTGGCACAGTGTAAGGGTCAACTCATTTACACAGCACACACGCGCACACGTACACAAACACAGAGGGCACACAGTGCCTCTCTCTCTCTCACACACACAAACACTCACTCGCCCACACACACGCACGCGCAAAGTACCTTTCTCTCATACCGCACACACACATACCCATACACATACAGTGCAGTGCCTCCCTCTCTTTCTCACCCACTCACAAACATAAACAAACACAACACTGCCCTTCTCTCACACGCGCGCACTCCCTCCACACACACACACAGCCTCACTTTCTCACACACTCACAAACAGACACACAATAGTGTCTCTCTCTCTCTCTCTGTCACACACACACACATTGCCCTCCTCGCACCCCTCAATAAACGCAGTCCATTCACGTAACATGCAGTCCTTCCCATAGCCTGTGCCTCACCTGGTATCTGTATAACAGTGCTGGATCCACATGGACATTCTTCACACTCCCATCATGCCATTCAAACTGCATCATTGCCCTCTGTACAAGACAATAATGTACATTATTGATACAGTGTTTTTCATGTCGAGAGCGCATCTGAAATCACGTCACGGAACTGGCTGAGCGTGGGTGGGTGGGTGGGGTGGGGGGGGAGTATAACCAAAAGCAATCAAAGAAGAAAGTCTTAAGGCAGGGTTTAAACAATGTGCAAGGAGGTGTTCTTCAGATGGTGCATTGAACCAACGTGTGTGGATGACAGGTGAGAAGAGGATTGGTACTCAACGGTGATGCCGCTTACACAGCTGAATACTCTGCCAACTCTGTCAACGCACCCGTGTCAATAGTGGACATTTGGGTAAGTGGCACAGGGCGTCCCGTGGAACCATAACCCAGTGGATGAAGAACAGGGGAGAACATTTATGAGAGAAACAACAGTTTAACACAAGTTTAGATACAGTCCCACTGTCCTGAGATTTGATTTGTCACACAAAATAAAATCACATTCCAATGAAATGTTGGTCTGATGTGTGCAGTATTAAAGAGTCTACTTTTGACTGATTTCACCCCGGAGCACAGGCAGCTCTTGTGTTAGTGGTTGCTCTACCATTACCTGGTGGAGGGTCGAGGAAACGGTCTTGCGGAGGATTGGGATGAAGGCTTCCTGGGGGGAGAAGGCGTTGGGAGCCAGAACCTGGTACAGGCTGAGCTTCTTGGCTGCAACAGAACCACCGCGAATGATGGAAATAGGAAAATGAGAGCGGAAAATAATAATAATAATCCTTAGTGGATCTCAACCAGGACAGCAGTTTGTGAACAGTGGCCACTTGTGTGTGAGGATGGTAGCGTCGGATGGCCTTCTACATCCAGTTGGCTCTAATTGGCCTCAGTAATAGAGTTAGGGATGCTAAAATCAGCTCATGTTTCCATTATAATAACAATATAATAATCTTTGTATTTGATACATCTCAGCACAGACGTGGAATTAATCCGAGGAGACCTTCCCGGTGTGGGTGGGTGGTTGAGCACTACACTTGGGATCTGAACCCATACCAAACAACATCTGATTACTGTACGGTTGGAGATACAATGGGTCTTGTGTATAATGGAGTGTGCAAGTACCTTTTAAGCCAGTTTGCCTCAGCCACTCAGCTGAGGGTTTAGGCAGGAAGTTTGAGGCTTCGAGGTGTAGTGGCAGATTGTGGTTGAGTGGCCAGGTCAGGAGCTGGGAAGGGGGAATGGCGACTTCAGCAGAAATCTGGAAATGAGGAAACCAAACAATTTAACATGGGCAGTGGTGTTTCACAAGAATCCCCTTTATAACATATTCAGTGAAGCGATTTAAGGCTTCTCAGCATCGTTGATAAGGCGCTGTATCAAAGGCAAGGATTATTATTATTTTATTCTTATCAAGAGAGCTCAGTGCTCATAAATGAGAAGGACAGCAGAGTGACAAAATTACCAATCACAGTAAGAGAGACAAGATTCACCTCTGGCAAGATGCTGACCGGAGTATCTCCGATTATCCCTTGCCGCAGGTTTGTGATCATGTTGAGGATCTCACCAGCACGCTGGATCTCCCTGAGCAGAAGGTGACGATCACTGCTGAGGTCCACTTCATTCTGGTGCTTGGGATGAGTAAATGATAGCAACATTACCTTACCTGCTTGAAAGCAATTTTAGTGATCATCTTAAATCTGCACTCTCTTGCTACTGATTGGCCGTCCAGCAGAAATAATCTTAGTTTACCTGACGGCAATGCTTCAACAAGCAGGACTTTAAATAAACAGGAAATCACTGGAAGGAATAAGAGGTGGTTTGTTATCAGGAGTGCACACTGGTCGTAGCCTCGGGGGTTGTAAAATACCCTCCAGAACACTCAAACCAAACAAGTTTAGGGAAAAAGTGATCACACAGTGTAACAACAACAATAACAACAACTTGCACTTACATAGCGCCCTCCAAGCAGGTTAGCGTCTCAGAGCATGTAACAGTGGCGGAACCTGTCTCCGTGCCATAAGCACGGTCGAAGCAGAAGGCTTTCGGACGGGACTTGAAAAAGCGGAGCGAGGGAGCAAGGCAGAGGGACTGAGGGAGAGCGTTCCAGAGTTTCAAGGTGTAATGGCTGAAAGCGCAACCTCCGATGGTGGGACGGAGTGTGCGAGGGGCGAGCAGGAGGCGGGCAATGTGGCGGAGGTGGAAGAAGGCAGTCCTGATCAGGGATCAGATGTGGGGGAGGAAGGACATCTGGGGGTCGAACCGGACGCCTAAATTGCTCACTGGTTCAGTGAGTCTGAGGGAGAGCCCAGGGAGGTTGAGGAGTTCAGATCCGCAGGAGTGAAGACATTGACGGAAGCCAAGGAGTATGACTTCCATCTTGTCCACATTCAGCTACAGGAAGTTGGCACTCATCCAGGCCCTGATGTTTGCCAGACAAGCTGACAGCACATTGGCAGACCTGGAAGTATAGAACAATGCTTCCAGACAAGCTAAGAAAGCGAGGACGAAAGGGCACAGGTTTAGGAATGTGAAGAGATGAGAGAGAAAGAGAGAGAGGTACTCAGAAATAGCACTCAATACCTCACAGTCCGAAGAATAGCAGTGATACCTTCCTCCTGTAGCCTGTGCCAGTCTCTGCAGAGCAGCCTGGGTTCAAACAAAGAACTTAAGGATCAATAAACCACCACTACCAAATGACAATATTTATACAGCGCCCCTCACACAAGGTAGCGTCTCAGAGTGCTTAACAGTGGCGGAGCTCGACACCAAGCCAGGGGGTGATCATAAGCTTGGTCGAAGAGGAAAGTCAGAATAAGTTTACAGAAACCAACATAGTAATTCACACAACGTCCATTATGTTAGAGAACATCAGGGTCCAGTTTGTGTTATTCACTAAATGGATGGGAAGGCCTTATTTTATATATAGACTCAAAACGTCCCAAAGGATTTCATAAATAAGTGCAGTTAGTGACTGACTGTGTTTGGTAATGGCAGTTTGAGTTTGCCCACTGAGCAGCCATTAAACATACAGAAGGTTCCACAAACAGGCACGAGATGGATGAAGGATTGTTGGCCAGTTACCGGGAAAACCCACATACTGCTTTCTAACTGTGTCGTGGGAACTTGAGCAGGCAAAATGGGATCACTGTTTTATTGTCCCATCTAAAATATGGCACCTCCGACTATATCACACTCCTCCAGCTCTTCACTGGGGAGTTGCCATAAACTGTGTCTCAAAGTCCTGACGTGGGATTTGACCCACAGACAAGTTTGCTGTCAAACCAGCCAAGATGACACTACTTCAAGCAATGGGCCATGGATTACAAAGCTTTTACATTATGTCTGGTCCAGAACCTAGCACATTGTTCCTTTCGAATAGATTTTAAAAAATAATAATAATTTGGTCACTCAATCCACGACTGTTTGATTTTACAGTATAGTCTGCGAAGCACTTTGAGACCCTTCGAAGATGTGATAAGGCGCTCGATCAAATGCAAATATTATTATTATAT
This sequence comes from Callorhinchus milii, assembly GCF_018977255.1. NCBI lineage: Eukaryota > Metazoa > Chordata > Chondrichthyes > Chimaeriformes > Callorhinchidae > Callorhinchus > Callorhinchus milii. Next base: position 9,353,616 of record NW_024704757.1, read on the forward strand.
TTTATATTATTATTGTGTTAGCCGCTGCCCTCACATACCTGGGTCAGGTAACTACTGCAGTCGTAGGCGATGGTGTGGAGGGGTAACGGCTTCCCCAGGGCGCACTGCTCAAAATAGTCAACCCAAATTTCAGAAGTCTGGTCGGGGCTGAAAGGAACATCGTTGCAAAACAGAAGCTAGCAGCCACCAGCGCATGGTCACACAGTACCCTCACCATGGACACAAAGTGATCAATCATTTCACAAAGAACATAACAAGTCAATTGTACTCTGTCTCCGTCTAACACGGAGTCCTGTAACTCAGTGCTTAGAGCTCTCGCCTTGCGAGCGAGAGACCTGGATTCGATTCCCGGCGGGGCAAAACTTTGGGCAAGTTTCCTTACTCCACACGCCTGATAATAATCCCTCAAGAAAAAAACAACAATAAATTGGCCACTTCAATCCACGACTGTTTGTGGGACGCTACTGTGCACAATTGGCTGCCGCATTTCGCTCACAAATATACAGTCAATTCACTTTACAGTCTTCTTTTTTTAATTAATTAACTAATTCCCCTACCAACCCGCTCGCTCCCTCCGCTCAGACGGCTCTGGCCTGCTCCACGTTCCCCGACCCACCCACTCCACCATTGGGGGGAGAGCCTTCAGCCACTCTTCCTCCAACCTCTGGAATTCCATCCCCCGGTCACTCCGCCTCACCCCCTCCTTAGCCTCCTTCAAGTCCTGCCTCAAGACCCTCTATGCCATCGCCTACCCCCTTTCCCCTCCCCTCCCTTTCCCACCCCCACCCCCGACTCCAGCTCGGGTCTGAAATGCTGTACACTGTCCAGTGCCTTGGGACGTCCTCCCGACGTGAAAGGCGCTATACAAATGTAATCTTGTTGTTGTTGTTGTTGTTATTCTGTGAAGCGCTTTGAGATGTCTGGAAGATTAATTTGGGGGTCATTTCAAAACGGATTCCTTAATTAAGAAATCAGACCCTTTCCGGGATCTGGAATTCCATCGCTCACGTCATGCTGGAGTGGCATTCCCGGGAGTCAGAGCATTGAAGTTACGGATTTCTTAATCGTGACTTCAGAGCATTGAAGTTACGGATTTCTTAATCGTGACTTTTTTTCCGGAGTCTCCTTACCAGCTTCCCAGTACAATCAGCAGTGAGTTCAGCTCCTTCACTTGGAGAAGGTGCTTCATGGCTCTCAGCAGGTTACAGCCTCCACTGGGTTCCAGCTCCTGTACCCACTGCCTCGCCTCACCCAGGCTGTACCCGGCAGCAGCCAACATGGAAGGTTGAAAGAAATGTGAAAGCAAAAATTGTCAGCGGAGCAAAGTACAGTAAAGTTGCCAGACATACTCATTAATACCATTGTTCATATGAGAAAAGTGCAGCTATCAGGTCACCATGTGGAATCCAATGTACAATATTAACCAAAAATCTCTTCCGTCAGGAGCTATAATGTAACTTTAACATCACAAAGCGTTAAAGTTACCTTCCTTTTTTCTCTCCATTTCTGCCCATCTTTGTCCAGCAAGCAATTAGGAATTCTGCTCACATGACTGAGGTGAAGTCTATACCTCCAAGTATTCAGAGGACGGACAGGCTGACTGACCACTATCACACTTTAGTCTTAGATGATGCTCCAATGCAGTTCTGGGGAAGTGTTGCATTGCTGGAGATGCCGTTCTTCGGACGAGAAGTTAAACTAAGATCCCATGGCATTATTCGAAAGATTCTCCCGGTGTCTTGGCCAACAAATCCCCCAAATAAAATTGGTAATTGTATTCCAGGACTGTTTGTGGGACATTGCTGCATGCAAATTGGCTACAGCATTTGCCCGCAAAATACACAGTCAACCCACTCTAGTATATCCTGTGAAGGTCTTTGAGATGTCTCGACAAAGTGATATGGTGATATATCAAAGGCAAGGATTATTATTATTATCAAAATCTGAACTCAGAGAGACCATGCTTATTTCCGACACCTGCCTGATGATTATCAATAGATGTGCTACTCAATTTAATTTTAATCAACCTCAAAAGCACAAGTGGAAAAGAAAATCAGAGGATTCCAGGGCCCTTCCCTAGCTCAGAGCAAAACATACTCATTATCTGAGTAACTGCTAAAACATACTCATTATCTGAGCTCAGAACAGTTTACTCAGCACAGAAACATGCCAGAGACAGCAGCTTTAGCTACTGAGCAATCAGGAGAGTATCAAACATTGGCTTTAAGAGGCAGGTGAATCCCAGACTAACACACTCCCCCTCCCTATCATCCACAACTCCCACATGCCCTCATTCCCACATCCGCAGAACATAAACACATGTAAACCCCTCCATACTCACACACGCAAAAAGAAGTTTCATTTCACAAGTAGATAATGCTTACGTGCGGATGTTAACGTCTCGAACATTCTCCCAGAGAGGTGAGACGGAAGTACCGAAGGATACCAGGTAAAGCTGTTTCCTGTAGGACAACTGTTCATCCAGTAAACACTGCATGGAATAAAACACTAAGTTTAGCTCAAGATTGACACCATGCCATATCAGCCTCTTTTAATTTAAAATACACTGTTCATTTCCTTCTCTTTCGACTCTCGCTCAGTCTCCTCTCTGGTACCTCACCTAAGTGTCAGTTTGGCTTATTTGCTAATAAGCATTTTTGTCTCTGAGTCAGGAGGTTGCCTACAAATTACAGTCACTACTCTTTACAGTATATTCTGGGAAGCTTTTGAGACGTCCTCCCGACGTGAAAGCCGCTATATCAAATCAAGTATTATTATTATTGTGAGTTCAAGTCCCACAACAGGACTTATAATTGAGACGTTTTGAGACAATAAAGTGCCATAAAAATGCAAGTTCTTATTCTTCCTTCTACCTCACCCAAGAAGACATTATTCACTTGTGAGCCCATACAGTGAGTGTATATTGGGTGTTTGACAGAACAGTCATCACAGCTGAACCCTAATCCTGTCCTCACTAAATAACTGACAGTGTGCTGTTTCAGACAAGAGAAGGAATCCTAGCAGATGTTCCCTCCTCCCTGGCCCAGGGGAACTGAGGCTAATTGTAACAGCCCAACCACCTTAACTAAGCTCTGCTTCCTCAGAACCCACCAGTAATGGAATGGGGGACTTCTCTGGTCCACACCATGTGGGTTTATTTCCCCGCCGACCCATTTAAGGGAACAGTTCATGCATCAAGCGAGTTGCATGGCTCTGTGTAATTGTAACATCACCTCTTTGCAGCGAGGACACTAACCAGAAGAGCTTTCTGAAAATCTTGCCGTCGCCCTACACCACAGTTAGCATCAGAGGCATCAACGAGCACCCCGACCCGGCTTCCTGTCACCAGCCCAAACATCTGCCGGGCAAACAGCACCAGTTGTCACAAACACAAGAGCACGTGAGCAATGCTTCTTCCTCCACTTAATAAAGAATTAAGGTGTTCAGATATTTTTTCTTTTTTAAAAAAAAGTCCTCGACAAGTCTCCGCCAATGATACTGTAATTATCCGTTACCATATGAGGAGCTTCGTGTGATAAACACGTGATTTCCGCCCTACGTATTTTACAACAGCCTCTGACCTACGAGACCGGCGCTTGAGTGTAAGCGGGTCTGTACCTTCCTGCTGCCTTCTGCCAGCCAAGTCAGACGGTGCTGGTACACCTCAATCAGCCTGAAACAGTGAATAAGTTCAGTCACAAGAAGCACAGCTTATTTGCTCCACAGCATGTTAGATTTTACTATTTCATGATGTAATCTCCAACGGCAACTCTTCACCTCAGTTCTTAGCCTCCCTCCCCCAGACAATATTTAGAAGAACAGGAGGGTCTCCCAAGTATCCTCGCAATAGTCCTCGCCGTCCTCACATTCTGTGGGATGTTGCTGCCGCATGTTACCTACTAGCATTTGCCTACCAAAAAACACCACTTACACTTAAAAGTGACTCGTATTGAGAAGCGTATTGAGAAAATACAGGGATTTCGGTTCAGTACTTACTCACAAACTCGAGACTCAAACGTATCGATCTGGTGCGCACTGAACTGCAAGTGTTTGATTCCCTTGTTCCTGGTCAAAGGGGGGGGGGGGAAGGCAAAATCAGAGACTGTGAAAAAAAGCTACAAACAAACCCCACAAATGGACTACTACTAATAATAATACTTGCATTTGATATAGCGCTTTATCACGACGTTGAGACATCTCAAAGCTCTTTACAGAATATACTGTAAAGTGGATTGATTGTATATTTTTATGGGCAAATTGTATTAGCCAGTTGTGCACAGCACAACAGGGGATTTATTGGGCAAGCCACAAAGGAAAATCCCTTCCCTTTTCGAACAGTGCTATGGGATCTTTAACATCTACCTGAACATTTAGATGGGACCTCGGTTTAATGTCTCATTCGAAGGATGGCACCTCTGACAATGCAGCACACCCCCAGCACTGCATTGGATACGTCTGCAGTACTCACATGACAATTTGTCCTTGCTTTAAGAACTCCTGGACCCGGACTTTTTCGTATTCCAGACTATGATTTGCCAACCATTCCTCTGAGGTCTGGCTGTCCCTGGCCTGAGCTCGCTTTCCCGGCACTCTCTTTGCAAGAAAGAAAGAATTTGCATTTTATAGCACCTCATCAAACACTCAAACTGCTATATAGTAATAATAATAATAATAATAATCCTTGCATTTGATATAGCGCTTTTCACGTCGGGAGGTCATCCCAAATAACGGTCAAGTGCAGTGACTGTGTAATTCTAAATAGATAAAATAATGGTAATTTGATCACTCAATCCACGACTGTTTGTGGGACACTGATGTGCGCAATTGGCTGCCGTGTTTCACCCACAAAATACCCAGTCAATTAATTTTAGAGTATATCCTGTGAAACACTTTCAGACGCCTCAATGACATGATAAGGTTCTATATCAAATCCAATAATTATTATTATGTATTATTATAATTGTAGGAAAGCATGGCAGCCTTTTGCGCACACCAATGTCCTAGAAACGGCCATGAGATGAATGGCCAATATATCTAGAGAATTGTTGGCTAGGACACTAGGAGAAACTCCCTGTCCGATTCCAATATTTTTGTGAGATTTCTACATTCACCCGTAGATCAAGCAGACAGGATCTTAGCTTAACGTCTCATCCTGAGATACCTGTGACAATGAAGCCCTCCCCTCAGTACGGTGCTGGTGTGTCAGTCTCGCCTGTGACCTCAAGTCTCAATGTGAACCCACAACCTTCAGAGAGGAACATGGTATCAACTGACCCAGGATGAGCTGAGCCAAAATGGAAAATTGATTCTGCTGATTGTTGGCTGCAAACCAACAGATTCCTTTAACTTTAGTGGGTAAAATGCAGCAAAGACACAATAACAGGAAATCACAGTGATTTAAACAGCTCTCGTTCTTGATTTTACGAGAAAGTCTACAACCTACCAAAAGGTCTCTGGTTTGATTGATGTGCGTCACCAGTAATCCATCATCTGGCTCAAGGTCGGTGATGGCCACATCTTGCCACAGAGGTCTTGTCCTTGCCCGTGTTTTGCTGGACATTGGCTTTGGACTATAACAGAGTGTTTGTAAGGTCACTTTCATCAGGTACTGTGCTCCTGGTTTTACAAGACTTCTAAATAGAGTATCATTTGCTATATTTACAAAAGGATCAAGATTCACCAAGTTGAGCCTAACCTCAGCTGACCTGAATATTTGGATTTTGGTGGGGGGACGGGGAAGTGGGGGTGGGTAAGGGGGGAGGACGCAGCCATTTTTCAAAGTTAAGTTGCTGGAACAATAGGCCACGAAGCAAAACAGACAGCTGTTGGGAGGTGGGATTACACTCTCTGGATTCCCCTATCCTCCCTAACACTTTGGCAAGTACCAGAGTTTTGCTGATTTCCACCCCCGGCCCCACCCCACTCACCACCCCCACCCTGACCCCTCAGGCTGAGGAACGCAGAGTTTTCTGCTTTTCTTCTGTGAATATTTCAAAGTAGACACCAATGTAACCTAAATACCTGTATTGCAAATATTTTGCTTAAACCTGCTGAATGATCATTCCATAGTGGCTGCAGCAACAAGTATTTATCGAGGTAAAAAGATAACAACACCTTGCATTTATACAGCGCCTTTCCTGCAGATTAACGTCTCTGAGTGTAATGCTTGTGCCCAGAAAAATAAAGAAAACCTGCTCATTTTTCTTGTACACGTTTTAGAAATCACGTAAGAAGGCTCTTACAAGTCACTTTGTAGAAACTGTTTGTTTTCCAGGATGTCAGTCATGTTACTGATGCAGCAGCTCATGGCAATCTTCCAGTCTGCAGCTCAATCCGACATAGAGCAGGTCCTCCTGTAAACACATGTATTTAGATATTGATCCTGGGCAGTAGATTAGCTGATCCCGAGTGGTCCTCCACTGCCCTAGAATTGCCATCATTCAAAGTATTTCTGTCATTCAGGTCACTGCCCAGGAACAGAAACAGGCCACATAGACTCAGTCTGCAACTTTCTGCTCCTTACAATTTTACTGCTTAAGAATTGTCTCCATTTTGGTTGGCTTTGGCAGCCCCTGGGATCTATTTCACCCACAAAATATACAGTCAATTCACTTTAAAGTACATTCTGTGAAGCGCTTTGAGACGCTGCTGTGTCAAACGCATGAATTATTATTATTATTATTATTATTGTTTCCCCATCTTCATTCACCATATGGAAAAACCGGCATCAGAAGACCAATTTCTACATTTACTGATGATATTAAATTATGGGGAGGGGAGCAAACTGAGCATCTGAGCAAACGCCAGCACTGGGTTTGATAGGAGGTAAAGGTGACAGAATCGCCTGCTCTCACTTTGGAACAAAGTGGGTGGAAGCAGCAACATGTACATCTGATCACACCATCACACCCGCCCCCCACGCACCCCGTTTTTACCTGAGCGCCTGCGGGCTCCTGGTTTAGGGTTTAAAGCGCAGGGGAGAGAGAAGGCAGGTGATGCCCAGGTCCCAGTCTCTCAAGCCAGTCCTGACTCGCTGGGGGAAAGTTGTTGTTACTCCGTTGCCAGTGGAGATGGAAGCGTCCACTGTGAAACTATCACCAACCACAAGGGAGGGAGGGGAGGAGGAGGAGTGGAGGGGAGGGGGAGGGGAGAAGAGGAGGACAAGTTTCAGAATCGTTGCAAAGAAAGATGCGGTGCATTTGATTTACTTTATTAACAATAGTTCTGGGGCAGTATCCGCACTCACTCACTCACACACACTTTAGTTTGATCTGCTGTTCCTGCACCTGGTGGCCAGCAGCCTGGGCAACCCATCAGGCACAGACCCTACTGGGTTGAGTGGTTGCAGCTCCCAGTGACTCACTCACTCACTTCATTAACCTTTTTGAAGTTGGTTACCATGGAGAGCGTCAGCCAGTTTTCCTAAACTGAAATACAGAAGGCGACTCACAATTTTTTTTTTGGTCTGCCTGCAGTCAGATATGCAGACCTATCTTGTCCAGCTAGGACGACCCTACCTGGTAGGGCTTTGGCTTGTAGGGGTTAACAGGAGCCAGGCGTCACTCAATCCATGACTGTTTGTAGGAGACTGCTGTGCGCAATTGGCTGCTGCGTTTCGGTTTTTGTTAAGGCGAAATATACAGTCAATTCACTTTACGGTATGTTCTGTGAAGCGCTTTGAGACGTCTAGGAGACGTGATAAGGCACCGTATCAAACGCAAGGATTATTATTATTAGCGAGAAGTATTCCTGCTCCTCTGCCCCTTCTGAATCCTGCTGATAAGACAGGCTGTCCATCAGCAATTTCCTGGAAAACTGCATCCCCGTCTAGCTCGGGAACCGGGACTACAAGAGACCACCACAAAAGGCTGACTTGAATCCATCATTGTTAAGCACAACACACTGGAGTCACCTCAGCTCCAAACTAAGTCACCCAATGAATAGTGAGGCGGTGCTCATTGTCTACAAACATTTTCGCACATTAAGAACGACTCAGGTGAGGTTCTGGAGCACTGCAGCATTTGGGGGAGAGTTACCCCAGCCACAGCAGTATCTTTTTGAGATAATTCCCCAGATTAGGAAAGAGAGAAGAATGCAATGTTTTCACAATTTGATACATAACGATTATAATAATCCTTGCATTTAATATAGCGCCTTTCACGTCTTCTCGACATCTCAAAGCGCTTCACAGAATAGACTGTGAAGTGAATTGACTGTATATTTGTGGGCGAAACGTGGTAGCCAGTTGCGCACAGCAGCGTCCCACAAACAGTCGTGGATTGAAAATGACCAATTTATTATTATTTTATTTTGGAGGGATTATTATTAGGCGTGTGGAGTAAGGAAACTTGCCCAAGGTTTCGCCCTCTGCCTGGAATTGAACCCAGATGTCTCATTTGCAAAGCGAGTGCTCTAACCACTGAGCTACAGGACTATAGATTGCACCTGCCACTAATTTCTGAAGCCAGATTCGGGCTGTGCTACATTTTCACAGACACCAATTTCTCTGTGGAGTCTTGGCTCGGGAAACTGGGAGAAACTCCCTTCTCTTTTCCAATAGTGTATTGGGATCGTTAACATCCACCAGAAGAACAGGCTGATGGACCTTGGTTTTATGCCTCACCCTAAAGGCAGCGCCTCTGACACTATACAGAACACTGCAATGTTTCTGCACAGAACACTGCAGAAACAGAGTTTGTTCATGGCTAACTTCTCTCATTCAAATGACTCAGATTAGATAACCCAGCAATCAGTTGCTCATTAGACTACTTTACTCAGTCACACTCACTGAGCCCTTGCAAGAGTTAATTGACTTTTTCTGGGGTGATGTGAATGCGGCATTATGAACTTTGATTTTCAGTGTGTAATTTGAATTTTTCTCTTAATCAAATATTGGATGCATTTAGCCTGAGGTCTAAAAGGATTCAAATTCATTAGTTCAGGAAAGTCAATACGGATATCCAGCATTCCTTTCAATATTAGACTGATTAGGTAGAAAGCTCCTTTCCAGGACAAATTGGGTTTGAATTAATTGAAAGGTCTGGACAGAATTATCGGATCAGACTGTAGAGGGAGCTACAAGCCACAACAAGGTGCTCAGAGTCAGACTGGTCAATGGCATATCTCAGAGAGTTGAGGAAGAACTTCTATATTCATCGAGAATGTGGAACTCACTGCCAGAATCTGTGGTTGAAGCAGAAAGCTTCCTACATATTTTAAAAGGCAACGAGATGTATACATGAGGGGAAGGGAATAAAGGGATGTTGAAGAAGGATTAGGAGTGTGGAGGCTCCTGTGGAGTATAAACATCAGCAGATTAGTTGGGCTGATTGGCCTGTTTCTGTGCTGTGACAAGTCTATGTAATTCTATATACAGTACTACTATATTATTCTTGAGACACAAAGGGAAACACAGCTTAATGAAGATGTTTACGGGAAGATCTATTGGAATTATTTGAAATGTTGTTGCTTTAGCTTTTGAGCTTCATGATAGAATTTTATTATTGCATCAGATTTAAAGGATTGATGTGATCAAAACCAGAAAGAAGTTACTTATTTGTGACACTCAGAGGGTTAAAGTGAATAGTTCCTCATCATGGTTTCCAGCACTTTGCAGTGGAGGTAGTCCGAGTCCATTGCACCATCTTACCATAGAGAAGTGGTCATTCTTGCGCATGATACTGATATCAGCGACAATCCAGAAGTCTGCCATTTTATCATGTCTCTGCATAACATGAGGCTTCAGACGTCGGGCCCAGGCGATTGTATTATAAAGAGGCTGCTTTTTATTTGCCCAATTTTTTTCCTACATCCAAAATACATTTACTTTCCTAATGCCTATCTATCCATCCATCTAACTCCCTTTTAAACATTCCAATAGGATTCTCTACGGTGGAGAAGAAATATAAACAATCACTTTTTACTTGCAGAGTGCAGCAGGTGATTCCTCACTACCCAACAGCACCAGTCTTTTGTTTCCAGGTTTGAATGTCTGAAAAATTAGATACTCTTTTATTTTATTTTCTCCTGATACGGTCCCTTCTAAACAGTTTATAACCTTCCAGATGCGTATCCCATTGATTGGATTCATTCCACCATATCTCTGTGATGCTAATGATGTCCAATCTGCGACCCCCTACAAGACCTTCCAGATCACGTACGTTGTTTGTCAGGCTTCTTTTGCATTAATGCAAGTGCAGCTCCATTGTTTTTTACCTTTCCAATTTACTTTATAAGCATTTTTTGTTTCTTTTTCACCAACCTTTGGAGTTGGACCCGTTTCACTGGTACACCTTAAGGCTTTCACTAATCGGTTCGGGTGTTCTCTTACACCTACTGCAACCACCCCTGTGCCTAGTTTAAACACTTCTAAACGATCTATCCTGCCTGCCAACACCTCCACCCCCCGCTTTTCTTTAGGTGGAGCCCATCCGATCTGTATAGATGTCTTTCCTCACAAGCACATGTTACGGGTAGTATTCTAGAAAATACTACACTTGGAAGTCTTTCCTTTGGCTTCTTTCCTAATGCTCTAAATTTAGCACGAAGGACCTCTGGTCTACTTCTATCTATGTTATTTCTTCCCACATGAATAACTACAATTGGTTCCACACCTGCTCCCTGTAGCATTTGGTCAACCTGGTGTCAACCCGTGCACCCGGAGACAACTTACCATTCTATTTTCTGGGTCTGGTTTGCAGTTTGCGATCTGCGAACCAAACAGTCGAATCCCCTAATATCATAACTTGTCTGCTACTCTTTCTCTTCTTCCCTCCTTCCCTGGCAGGCTGCTGGATTGCACTACCTTGCCTGTCGTGGCCATTGCTTGGGTTTCCATATCATCTCTCTCCAGAGAGAAACTGTTGGAGAACCAGGGATGCCCTCTCTGGCTCCATCAGCTGACCACAACTTCTGGCCCCTTTTCTAACGGAGACCAAATTCCCTTCTCCAGGTACCATGGACTCCTCTCCTACTCATGGACTCCTCTCCTACTGTGCCCCCAAGCAAGGTCTCCTCTAATACGTCATTTATAAAGACTTCTCCCTCCGTAATACTTTGGTGCTGGCCAGTCGCTTGCGAAGACTGACCACTTCAGCTTTTAATAAATTATCCCAGTATCCTGGCCAGCAACCCTCCAGATCAAACCATGCCAAATGGTGGAATTTAGTTGTGTGTAAATAGCTTCTGTGTTTGCCAATAAACATCAGTCATCACATTTGACAGTAATTCCTGTGAAGTATTTTGTGAGACCTTTTGACATAATGAGATACTATAAAAATGTAAATCTTTGCCTGGGAGTTCATATAAGTAAATCTTTGAAGGTGGCAGGACAGGTAGATAAAGCTGTTAAAAAAGCATACGGGTTACTAGGGTTTATAAATAGGGGCATAGAATGCAAAAGTCAGGAAGTTATGATGAACCTTTATAAAACACTGGTTAGACCTCAGAGACTGTGTTCAGTTCTGGGCCCCACACTTTGGGAAGGATGTCAAGGCATTGGAGACGGTGCAAAGCAGATTTACCAGGATGGTACCAGGGATGAGGGACTTCAGTTATCAGGAGAGGCGAGAGAAGCCAGGATTATTCTCCTTGGAGCAGAGAAGGTTAAGAGGAGACTTAATAGAAGTTTTCAAAATTATGAAGGGATTCGATAGGGTGAACAAGGAGAAACTATTTCCACTGGCGGGTGGGTCGGTAACCTGAGGACACCGATTTAAAATAGCTGTTAAAAGAGGGGAGGGTAAATTTTTTCACGCAATAAGTTTTACGGATCTGGAATGCGTTGCCTGAAAGTGTGGTGGAAGCCAATTTAGTAACAACTTTTAAGAGACAAGTACATAATTATTTGGGGAGGACATGTTTGCAGGGCTATGGGGAGAGAGCGAGGGTGTGAGATTGATTTGGAAGCTCTTTTCAAAGAGCTGGCACAGGCACGATGAGCCAAATGGCCTCCTTCTGCGCTGTATAATTCTATGATTGCCACCCAAGGCAAACAGGCAAGTAGCTATTCATATGTGTGTGGTGGGGGGTGGGGAGGAGGAAGGGAGAAGACGATGGGAGAAGAGGGGAGGAAATGTATGTGAAAATATGACATTCATAAAATAATTCACTGCAACACAACTACGAGAGAAATCACTGAATAAACTGCTTAAGAAGCCACCAATTTATTTAGTAGACAATCATTTTATTTTGATAAACTTGCTCAATAACAAAAATACAAGTGAAGGAAAATTATGTTCTCTTTGTACAGATGTATTAACAATTCCTCTTCTGAAATTATTGTTTAAAAACTGCCAGAACCAATTATAAAACACTGATAATATAACTTTGGATATTGTACAGGCCGTTTGCACATATCCCTAAAAATCCCTTTTGCGACTTTATATTAGAAGCTACCAGATCTCATTTGGTCTTTCTTGTACAAACTCATTTGCAGGCATGGTGAGGCTTCGAGCGATCCTTCATGGTTATGTCCTTCAGACATGATTACATACAATTGACAGACGAGTGGAAGTGAATGGAAACATCCATATTAAAATGAAGATATTATATCACAACCATGAGAGACATCATTGAACAAACTGCATGATGCTAGTGTTTAACAGGTGTGTTGGCAATGAAATCAATTTGGACATATTGAATTTTTTTTCTTCTGTTTTAGAGTGAACTCTTTCAGTAAAATATAGGGAACAGACACCTGTAGGGAAGTAATTGGAACAGAGTGTACTGGATAGTGCGAGCAAAAGATTGTGGAGCACAGGAATTTTACAAAATTCTGCTCAAAAATCTTCAATTTTCTACAATTCGCTTTTTTAAAAAAAATCACACCATTGATGATTGTAGTGATAACCTCAATCTCTTCAGAAAACCATCATCAGTTATTTTAATCCTTCACCCTGGGGGGAAACTGCAGTAGATTAAATGGCAATTCAAACAATAAGCAGACACTTAGGGTATATTACTTTGTGGGGCTGCTTTGCCACAATTATTACAGTGAACTGCAGAGTACACAACAAGCCCCAAAATGAGATATGTAGCAAAAAGGTGGAGTTGCACTGCCCTGATTACATTTTATCCAGATGGCTTTGCAATAGGATTATTTGGTCTTTAGCGATGGCTATTTCAAGTGTTGGAACTGCATCATAATAGTTTCTCAAATTGGGGTCATTACATATAGCATATAATGGTTGGTGGGTCCTACCAGTTCACTAACTGTTTAAACAGTGGATAATGTTCCATTGCCTCAAAAAGGGTCTTTTTTTTAAAAAACTTCAATATCACAAAGGCTTTTGTGAAATGTTAGTTCATGTAAACGGATAGTTTAATGTGTTTTAAGGCTTATAAATGAGCTTTTAGAGTTCTCAAAGTATATTTATTGTCTTCCTAAAATGTTAAACCTGCTGAAAAGGGTAACTGGCTGGAGCAGCTTTCCTTCCTGCAGAATGTAAACAAATACTTAGTGAAAAGAGAAATGTGGCACACAACAAAACACTAGAGCTGTTATAAATTGATTTGTGTTTCTTTGGCCAAACAAGACTTTTTGATCATCCTTCACAATTATGTCTTATTTAATTTAAACGTTGCCCCGATTTGTTCAGAGGTCAATTTCCTGTACACAGACATAATTTAATACAGACTTATCACTGCAAGCTCATTGTTGGCCTCAGTTGAGTCAATCATGATTGCGATTCATGGCAATTGCTTTCGGACTCAGGGTGGGGGAGGGAGAAGGGAAACTAATTTTGTGGAATCCAAAGCCAGTTTTTTTGTGAAATTAAAAAATACTCACTCGCACCTCTTTTGTGCAAAAAAGCAGCATGTGATCTGAACTATATGGACAAGAAGTCAAAGTGCTATTTGTGCATAACACCCAATGCAATGGCCATGCATTTGCTGAGTCTGTATGTAACATACAGCAAGCAGCTTTCTATTCGGGAGAGGGGCGAGTGTCGAGAGCATTGAAGCAAATAAATAGAGGTTGGAGAGAAACTATTTTAGTGTAATGTCAGGCAATATGCTGTACGTACAACTGTTTAAACAACAGAGACCCACTAGTCCTTGTCTGCTTGTTCTGAGAAGCGCTGTGCATATTAAAGTGTGAATTTGGTTCATGCAGAGAAATTGATCTGACAAACATTAACTTGGGGGAGGGGGAATAAGTTACGCTATTTTTAGTTCAAGGAAATTAAAATTGAAAGAGCTGCTCTGTGTTGGTCATTAAGCATAAAAGTCACTTACAGCCCGATGCACATATATGCTCAGCTGACAATTCTCCAACAGCACACTGCATGCTTGGTGCCATGTAGAATAAATCTGTAACTTTGAGAGTGAAGGGCACATAGCCCAGAAACACTTGATTTAATCCACATTTAAAGTCCAGTTATAATTCTGATTGTGACGTTTTGTCAAAGCAGATGCTGGTCAGCAGATAGATAACATTTATGTAGATCTTCCTACAAATACAGCATTGTAGACTATTAGGGTTTAAGAGAGTTAGGCAGCACACAAGTACTGACCCATGACCTTTTTTTAAACAAAACTATAAATGCTGAGGCATTACATATGCTTAATAAAAACCCAAAATGATTTCTAAATGGATTGGTTTCTCTTACACTTTTTTGTTGCCGAAATGAAAAAAAACACTGCGGGTCAATGGATACGGCTTGTGCCGTTACTGTAACATTTTGGACATGTCACTTTGATGCCACAAACTCCATGCCTAGTTACGAGTCGCTCTTCTTTTAGTGAATGTCGACAGCTTATGCAAATGTTTGAACATGGAAGATTTGATGACCTATTAATTTGGGGACTCATTTGCAATAGTCCAACACCATCTTTGAGACATATCCTGGGACAGACCAGGAGCAAAACATTATCAGTCCAGCCCAATCTGGCCCTTTTAAAATAAAAATAACTGGTTGGCACTGGTACCAAAAAGCAATGGGAAAATACAAATAAAATATAGGAGATGGAACCTCTGGGTCAGAGCTTTTGGGATCTTTTAGGAGGATTTGCCGGCTCTATACCAGTGCTCCCCATCTCATTTGCCCTGTTCTCGGACAGGATTTGGTATCCATTAGAGTTCAAACAATTTTCAAACAAGTTGATTGATGGAACCAAGAAGAGAAATATGATTAGAATATTGCAATTCTGCATAGTTTCCTTAAGTGACAGATACACAGAGCTTACAAAATGTCTGTCTGATCAGAGAGCGAGCCCAACCCCCGCAACATGAACATTGAACCTTTTTACAGATGTCCAGCATCACACCAAATAAACCCAAACCGTCTCCTGGACATCAGCATGGGACTAACTAATCTAAACAAGCAGCTTATGTGATTACATCTATCCTGAAGTGTAAAAATGGACTGGTCAGCTTTCACAGTTAGTGGCATCTTTAATATACGTCTGATTGCCCAGAACAGCTAAGCACAAACTAGGCAATTGGAACGATTGCAGATCGTGGATATGGCTAGTTAGGTTTACTTACAAGTCTACACAGATACATATGAGTAGCATTAGTATAACAAGGGGATGACTGAACCGCCATTGCCAGGATAGCAGCCAGGTATGGTAATATAAGCAACTTTAAGCAGTGGAGTGTTTAAAAGATATGTCACAATCCCATTTTGTTTCTTCCTCATATACAAATAATTTAATAATAAAGATAAACTTTTTTTTAGCTCATCTTACTCAACCTTTAAAAAACATTGCACCCAGTATGATACAGACACGGCGGCAGTTTGCTCTGGTATCCTGTAGAGTTGGGGGTTCGGCTGCTACAGAGTGGAAATCAAACACAAAGAATGAGGTAACTGAGGACTTTCCCACTGACCTTTATAGATGGCTATTCTAATGGTTTCTGCCTCACATACTGGTGTTTTCCAGTAAAAGCAAATGAACTTCTCCCTAGCTGCATATACATTATACTGCATCAGCCAAAAAAATAAAATATAGGAAGGGATTTTTCTTCTAAATATTACTTAAAATTAATATATTTGGCTTTAATATCCAGCAGGAATACATTTCCATATTTGCTTTGTACAGAATAGAAAGCAATCTTTGATCTGCAGGCCTCCTAACACATTGACCTTGCCATTGGTAGTACATTCTTATTCCAAGCCTCAGATCAAGTCAGTTTTGGTATCACTTGAGTTTAAGTAGTGTTAAGTTATTCTCAGTTTCAAAAGCTCCACCATTGATTGAGAGGTTGCAGCATGCTTTACTCATAGTGAGGCCAGCCCCACCTGGACTTGCCCTGCTTTACCTCCAGCGCAGCACTGAATCAATAGAGGGGGGGGGAATGGCAAAAATAAGCGCTTGGCTTGTTAAATTTGCTGCTAATATGAAACCATGATAGGTATAGTATTAATAGGGTTACACACTTCTCTTCACCAAAGTGCAGTCTTCCTAGTTCCAGTCACAGGACAGCCTCAAGCGCATTAGAAACAGCAGCAGCGTGCTCATGAAGTTCCGAGTCTGCAGAGGCTGAGGGGACAGAGCCCTCTTCTTTGTCTCCAAAGTGCATAGTGATAAGAGATTTAAACCATCCTCATTAGTGAAAAATTGCATCTGCGATCCCCTTCAGTCTCCCGTTGCAGAATACGTCTCACTCTGATGACGAGCTTTCTTGTAACAGAAGAATCAGTTAGGCCATTTTTTATTTTATTTTTTAAAAAAATCAACCAGGTAAACAAACCTTCCCGGCAAAGAGGAGTCCTACGATTGTGAAGAAGATGGATAAGACGAACAGTACATACGATGACCCAACTTGGGTGTTGTTGGGTAACTTGTAGGGCTGTCCTCCAACTTCATTGATGTAAAATCCAATTGGAAATATGAGTGCTGCCATACAAAATAGGATCACTGTCAGAAAAAGAAAAAAAACATTAGTTACACATTGAAATAATAAAAAAATAGAATTGTTTAGAGTCTCAAACATAAATGCAGCAGGAGCTTTGGTTCAAGCAAAAACGCATCAATGCATTTAAGATGCAACTTGATGCATGCATGAGACAAGTGAAAAGAGGGGTCTCGGAGGAGGCTCATGTGGAGTCTAAATACCAGCACAGACTAGTTGGGATGAATGGTCGGTTTCAGTGCTGTAGATTCTAAGATTTACTTACCTAACAAATTAAATATTGCTCTAATGAAAGTTGTGCATGATTTAATTTTTGTTACAATGTGAGTTTGCACTAGAACAGGTTTCCAAATTGCGAGATATAGCGATTGCTATGGCAAGTGTGACTTGGACACAGGATATCGTGCACGGACAGGATGGCTCAAACCTTAACGGTTTGTGAACAACAATCAACAACAACTTGCAATTACATAGCGGCCTTCATGACGTTAACGCCTCGGAGCGCTTGAAGACAGGATCAGCAATGGCTGTGGTGGCTTCGACAGACAAATAGCCCTCTGACACTCAGTCCAATAGTCACTTGGGTGAGATACTGGGAAGCAACAAAGACCTGTGGAGCTATGCACGAGTTGAAGGAAAAAGAAATCAGACACCTTTAGGTTGAGGGAATAAACTTGGGAGGCGGAAAAACTTGGGAGGTGAAACATTGGTGGAGCTTTGCTTTATATAAAAAGAATGACATTGTTATTAGGAAACATTAAGAGTCATTAAAAATTATCTTTGAAAATTTTGGGTGTAACATACTTTGTTATACAATGATCAAAATAATTAAAAGAGGATTTTCTTTGCTGCCATATCAGTTTATTTCCATGACATTACCACACCAAGACCAAACACCACAACACTGACAAGAGTGGTTCGACACATAGCACCTTAATTGAATTTACACTCGTGACCCAATGCCAGGATGAGAGTACCTGCAGTTACGAATCAATCGTATTGTCCAGGTCACCGGGAAGACAATGAACAATTGATTGGTGCCACAACTGGTTTGCCACACACAAAAAAGGAACTGTAATCATTGAATCAGCCTGGCCCCGGCACTGAGATCAACTCTCCTCCTGCTGTAAACAAATAACAAGCCCCTTCAAACTGATCCAATAACTGTCACGCTCAGATTCATTTTAATGCTGAAGTAAATGACTCATTTTTAATTTTTGCAACTCCCATCGTTTTGTGTTTGGGGAGCAGCTGTATTTAATAGGTGACTGGCACAGCTGACTTCACTGTAAGACTATGTATTTCTTGGTCAGACAGAAAACATTGTTTTATGTCTAGTAGTACTCACACTCCACAGGTTGCTGCAAGCTGTGAAACTGCACTGTGGATTTCCGGGGCACTGGGAACTGGTCTAAGAAAGGCCCTTAACAGCTCGAGCAGCATATCTCAGGACAGTGAGATCTTGTGATTATGGCACAAAGCTCTTTTTCATCTGCAGTGGCTGCCGGCCAGAATCTCAGGCCACACACACACCACCTGTTCTTTTGCAGAACTTCATCTCTACTGTAAATGGTAAAGCGTGAAAGCAAATCCAATTACTAAAAACAAAATTGGTCGTCTCAGATGCCCTGCAGAGTACGTTGCAGAAAAGGAAGTGGAGATAACTGGAAAGATTCTAATGCAGAACATACAAAGTCAGCAATAGAGATGGTTCCTCAAAATGGCAAATAAAATTGTAATTTAAGATTTTTATTGCAGGTTTTTAATGCTGGAACTGAGCTACAGTAGGTGAACAAAGCGAAAGAGAAACATTTAAAAAAATCTATAAGATACGTAATTAAAAGAATTCCAGGCTCATTGACAGCTCAGCAAATTCATCCAGTGAGCAGCTGAACCACTGATACAAGGAAAGGCTCTGGTTGTATTTCCCTTCTGTACTATACTGGATTGTTATCTTAGACTAAGAGCTGAACTTCCAACATGGGACTTGAATCCTGACTTGAATCTATGGAGTCCTGTAGCTCAGTGGTGAGAGCACTCTCCTTGCAATTCCATTCCAGGCAGGGCTAAACCTTGGGCAAGTTTCCTTATTCCACACGCCTAATAATAATCCCTCCAAAACAACATAATAATAAATTGGTCAGTTTCAATCCAGGACTGTTTGTGGGACACAGCTGTGCACAACTGCCTGCCACGTTTTGCCCTCAAATATACGGTCAATTCACTTTACAGTCTATTCTGTGAAGCACTTTGAGATGTTGAGAAGACGTGTAAAGCGCTATATCAAATGTAAGGATTATTATAATATCATTATTATTATTATCCATGACCTTCTGGTCCAATGCTACCAAATAATAATATTTCTTGCATTTGGTATAGCGCCTTTCATGTCAGGAGGATGTCCTAAAGCACTTCATAGGATTTACTGTGAAGCAGAGCGAAGTGAATTCACATTATTAAAGGAAGCGTTTCTGAAAGGAAGAGGCACTAAAGCCCAGGGCACTGGAAAATAATAGTGCGCATGCAGGGTTTCATTTAAAAAAGAGTGAGCTTTGATAGCAATATTCAGTCCTGTGAAGAGGATTTCTAATCTGGTGCCAAATTCTCAGAAGGACAGAGATTCCTCAGAATTACAAGTTTTGATTTCAATAGTTGCAAAAATCCTCAATCAGGAAGCAGTGACAAGCTCACCAGGCTACAGCAGTACAGATTGCTGCTTCAGCTCTCTAGTTTTACGTGCGTTTTTATGGAGCTTTTTACATGCAAGATCTTCTTTCTGAACAATATTACTAGATACCAAGATCTATGTGATCAAAGGGTGGTATGAATAATTGATAAAACTAACCCTAAATAAGCATTTAGAACAACTGCAGAGTTGTGGTAAAGGAAACAAGGCTGCTCAGAGAATAAGAAGCCATTCAAACGTTACTCAATATCTGGACGTGGAGCAAAAAAATGAACAGGCAGTATAGAAATCCCCTAAGAGTGTGGCACTCACAAACCGGTTCTCGGTACTGGATACCGGTGAGGACGCCTCCGGCAAGAAGAGTCGAAAGGTAATAGATGTTCAGGGGAACAAAGGGAAAAATGCCAACGCTGTTTTTATTGGGGATACAACAGTTAAAGGGATAGACAGATGTTTCTGCCATAAAAGACATGAATCACTCATGGTATGCTGCCTCTCTGGGGCCAGGGTGCATGACCTCATGGAATGGGTACAAAATATACTACGGGGGGGGAAGGGGAAAATCCGGAAGTTGTGGTCCATGTCGGGATCCATGATGTCGGTGATAAAAGGACTGAGACCCTACAGAGAGAATATCAGAAGCTTGGGAAGAAGCTAAAGATCAGGACCTCAATGGTGGTGATCTCGGGATTACTCCCAATGCCTTATGCAAGTGAACACCAAACCGGGAGGATCGAACACATGAATTCCTGGCTGGAGAAATGGTGCAGGAAGGAGGGTTTCAGGTTTCTAAACCACTGGGACTACTTCTGGGGCAGATGGACCTGTACACGAGGGATGGGTTACACCTGAGCAGGGTTGGGACCAATGTCATTGCAACAAGGATAACAAATGCTGTGGAGAGTATTTAAACTGATTTCGAAGGGGGATGGGGATCAGAATGAAGCATCAGGGAGGGGAAACGAGTTAAATAGTGGATGAGGAGAGACAAATAGAAATAAAACAAGTAATAGTCTTGGAAAAAACAAAAAAGGGGGAGAAATGTAGAGTAGATTAAGCCTTGGAGTGCACGTGTGTAAATGCATGGAGCGTGACCAATAAGCTTGGTGAGCTGCAGGCTCAAGTTGCCACATGGGGCTATGATGTAGGGCAATTATGGAGACTTGGCTCAAGCAAGGACAGGAATGGAAGCTGAATATTCCTGGCTACAACCTATTCAGGAGGGATTGGGAAGGGAAAAGAGGAGGGGTGACAGAGGAGGGGTGGCAGTACTAATTAGGGACACGGTCATGGTCCTGGAAAGGACGATGTGGTAGAGGGTCCAAAAACTGAATCTATTTGGTTAGAGTTAAGGAGCAAAAAAGGAACTGTTACTCTGTTAGGTATTTACTGTAGACGTCCAAATAGTGGGAAGGAGATAGATGAGCAAATCTGCAAGCAGATTTCGGAGAGATGCAAAACCAATAGTGATAATGGGGGACTTCAATTATCCTAACATAGACTGGGAAACGCACAGTCTGGACGGGATGCATCCTAGGTTACTGAGGGAAGCAAGGGTGGAAATAGCAGAGGCTCTGGCCACAATCTTTCAATCCTCTTTGGACACTGGAGTGGTGCCAGAGGACTGGAAGGTTACAAATGTTACTCCCCTATACAAAAAAGGGCAGAAGGATAAACCTGAGAACTACAGGCCAATTAGCCTAACATCAGTAGTCGGGAAACTTCTGGAGGCTAAGTCATTTAGAAAAAAATATGGTTCAATAAAGGATAGTCAACACTACTGGATTTGTTAAAGGCAGATCGTGTCTGACAAACCTAATAGAATGTTTTGATGAAGTGACTGAGAGGGTGGATGAAGGTAGTGCAGTGGACATAGTTTATCTAGATTTTCAAAAGGCATTTGACAAAGTGCCACATAAAGGGACTGTGGCAACATGGATCCAGAACTGGCTAGGAGACAGAAAGCAGAGAGTGGTAGTAAATCGTTGCTTTTCTGACTGGAGGAAGGTGTATGGTGGTGTCCCTCAGGGATCAGTATTGGGACCACTGCTCTTTCTGATCTGTATTAATGATCTGGACCTGGTTACATGGAGCACAATTTCCAAATTTGCCATTGGTACTAAGCTAGGAAAAGTAGTTAATGGTGAGGAGGATAGCACCAGAAAAAGCATAAAAAAGCATATGGGATACTAGGTTTTATAAACAGGGGCATAAAATTCAAAAGTCAAGAGGTTATGTTGAATATTTATAAAATGGTGGTTAGGCCTCAGTTGGAGTACTGCGTTCAATTCTGGGCACCACACTTTAGGAAAGATGATAGGGCATTGGAGAGGGTGCAAAGGAGGTTTACTAGGATGGTACCAGGAATGAAGGACCTTAGTTATGAGGAGAAGTGAGCAAAACTAGGATTATTCTCCCTAGAGCAGAGAGGATTAAGAGGGGATTTAATAGAGGGTTTCAAGATCATGAGAGGATTTGATAGGTTGAACCGGGAAAAACTGTTTCCACAGGAATGTGGGTCAGTAACCCGAGGACACCGATTTAAGTTAGTTGTTAAAAGAAAAAGAGGGGAGGTTAGGAAATAATTTTCACCCAGCGAGTTGTTCGGATCTGGAATGCACTACCTGAAAGGGTAGTGGAAGCCGATTCAATAACAACTTTTAAGAGGAAAGTAGATGGGTATTTGGGGAGGACAAGATTGCAGGGCTATGGAGAGAAAGAAGGCCAGTGGATTGAGTTGGATTGCTCTTTTCAGAGCCAGCGCAGACATGATGGGCTGAATGGCCTCCTTCTGTGCTGTATGATTCTATCTGTTGAAAAGTATTACAGTACAATGAATTAAAAGCGCAAATTTATGATTGAGAGGGCATTCTGTATAAATCGGCCGCGTTTTTGCCAATTGATTTGATTGATAGAATTTTGCACCCATTTCTTATTTTATTCTCTCTTTAATTAATAGGTTTTCCAAATTACTAACGAAGAGGTTTAGAAGCATGCAATATTGGTGGTTGAATTGGTAAGGCTGGTGCTCAGTGTCTGACCAAACCATGCAGAGCTGAGTAGGCCAGAGGTTCAATCCTTTTATTGAGCTATAACAATGTCAACACCAAACTTGGATTTATATAGCGCCCTCCACGCCGGACGGCGTCTCAGAGCGCTTTGTCAGTTGTAGAGGCACTACAACTGGGTTAGGGAAAGAAAAGTCAAAGGTCCTACTACTTCATGCTGGAAAGTGGACTTTTGCAGCTGTTGAATGAGGACAAAATTGACACGGCTGTGATATGATTATAGTTGAATAGCCTGCCAACATTTATTCGATCATCTCACAAATAGAAGGTTGTTGGGTATGAAATATACTTGTATGAGTCAGCACCTTGGCAGTTGGTGGAGCACTGGTGCAGAGGGTAGCAAAGCAGAAATTCCTGGCATTTCCTTGACCGACGTTCATCTAGTTATCCAGTACAAAATAATGAAACACAATTACAAGGATTCAGAAGTTTAAAATAAAATTTAAACAGATAAGGGTAAGAAGTCAATTAATTTAAATTACTAATAATATACAATAATAACAAAAATGTATAATAAATTATTACTACTGAAATTAGTAACTGTAGAAAAGACAACATGCTTTCGGGATAAAAGCATTGATCAACTATTGGCTTTAGAAGAAATTTCCTTGCAACAAGGAGACAGCTCCAGGTAATAGCTTGTTTTACAAGGGAACAGTGGGGCTCCAAACAGTTGATTTCAAAAGGCAACAGATTGGTTACAAGACAAACCCTATAAAGCTAAGGTAAAGTGAAGTTTAAAAGTAGTGTTGAAGCAGGAATATAGTATTATATGCTCTGTATAAAATTACTGATAGTTGGGAGAACGGAGTAAAGCTGTAACACTGGGGAGGGTGGGGGAGTAAAAGGGTTTTGATACAACATACAAGAGCGAGACTCCAGTGATTTACCAGTCAGGATCTGAGGGGATAGGGTTGAATGGCTGAATAGCCTTTTCTCATTCTATATTTAATGTTCTTTATGAACTTTACCGCAAGCAATATCACACACCACCTCAGTTCTGACCAGCAATCTGACCAAAGTAGCATATCTCTGGAGAAACACCAAAAATGTGTTGTCTCTCTGGCTACATTTTCCAGTAACAGACAGACACCAATCTGTGGAAGCAGCAGGGAAAATAGTGCTTTTGTGGACTGGCTCGTAATCCCCGATGAGCATGTTCCGTGTGTGCCGGAGAATATGTTTGTCAGACAGAGATGCTGTTTGGTATTGGAACACTGTCTACAGTAGTTGTTTTGGTAGGAAATGAGTAGAGTAAAAATTAGGAGATTAAGAATTTTTTAAAAAGTTAAAGAAGAAGAAAACTGCAGGGCACACAACAGAGGCCTGTAATTTAATCTAGTCTTAGCTTGTAAGACCACTTTGTCTTAAAAATTAAGGTGGCACAGAACAGTTACATTCTTAAAAATCAGTCTCGATTTTTAAGGACTGCGGAAATCCAACTACTAAATTAAAACTGAATTTTGCACAATTCCAAGCCACCTGAAATTTCAGAACAGAATGTTCGGGCTGCTCTATGATGGTAGATAATAGTATAACAAATGCCTTAGTTGGTAAAACGGGCTATTCGTTCCCATTAGCTCAGCTGATTTCAGTTTCGGGGTTTACAATGAACTCCCTGTGGGATAAGGAGGGAAAATAAAAGCCCGCCACTGTTCTTGCTCTTGGTCACAGCCCATCGCTCCTGTTATGTGGACCGACTGGATCAGGCTCAGCCTCCCACGGTGGCACAGCCGGCCTACACTCACTACCCAAACCCGGGACTGGAGGTTTGCCAGTTCCTGTGAAAATCTATTCCAGCACGAGTCCGTATTTTCAGAATCAGTGAGAAAATTGGCCAACAACATTGCAAAAATAAATAAACCAGAACTCAAACTTTTATTCCTTTGCTGCACAAGCACATGGATTTATACACATTTACAGTTTGTTTCAGATTCGAGATTCAGATGGAATAGTCTGCCAAAAGCATGGCAGTAAAATTCCTAAAATGCCTGAAAATAGTCGAATGAGATGAGGTCATTCAGCTCATTAAACCCACTGATTCTGGTGGCCAGGTACAATTTGCTCCATTTTGTACTCGACACAACTCACTCAGTTTCCTGAGACATCGTGTTCCAGGTAAAAGCTCTGTGAAATTTCTTTGAGGGTAATTGAGCACAAAGCCATCACATGTTCGTCCAACTTCACAACCCATACTATTCCACTATTCAACTCTAACTAGTTGAATTCCTCAAATGACACGTCAATGCACCCAACAAAGGAATCATTGTTGTGTACAGGATTAGATCTATATCTTCCCTAACTTTCAAAATCTTTTTTAAACAGATATGAACTCGTTTTAAGAAGAGCTAGAACCAGCAAGAACCAATGCTAAATATATAGATGTATACAAGGTCATCCGGTGTGATGCCCCACTCACCCAGCCAAGAAGTCAATGTTTGTTCAGAAAAACTGGATCATGTCCTCTCTCAAATGTTATTTAAAATAAATTGGATTCTCAAGAGTTATCGAATCCCAATCCCAAGAATTATCTTCAAATAGTGAATTCTCTCCCTCTCTAGAGCTAGAATTCAGCTTGAATTAAATCTAATGTGAAGAATTTATTTACTCGATTTGCCATTTCTACATCCTCCAGAATATTACTAATTAAATTATACTTTATATTTTAGCATCCATCACGCTACAACATATATATTGTACATCACTGCACCAGTTTCTTCTCCATTTTATTCTCTGCTCTCTACTAAAAATCCCAGTCCTAGCTACTTTTCTGTTCTTGTTTCTTTACACTCCACCTTAGAAAGCCAGTCCGGAACCTGGCGTCTTGTTTGACACTCAACTATCCTTTCTATCCCACATCCGTGTCATGTCCTGTTCCACCTTCCCCACCTCTGCAACATCGCCTGGCTCCGTCACTCTCTCACTCCACAGGTCGCCGAGACCCTCATACACGCATTCGTAACATCCAGGCTCGACCTCGCAAACTCCCTGCTTGTCGGCCTCCCCAACTCCTCCCTCCGTAGGCTGCATATCATCCAGAACTCTGCAGCCCGTGTCCTCTCCCACACCAGGCTCCGCAACCCCATCACCCCCATCCTAGCCTGACTCCATTGGCTTCCCATCACACAACGATTTCAAGATCCTGGTCCTCACCTTCAAAGCCTTCCATTGCCTTGCTCCCCCTGACCTCTGTGACCTTCTAACCCCCTACCAACCTGCCTGCTCCTCTGCCTCGCCCGCCCCACCATTGGCGGGCGGGCCTTCTGCCACTCACCCTCCTTCGCCCTGCTCTCTAAACTCCGTGATCCCGACCCCAGCTCAGGTCCAAAACACTGATTGTCCAGGAGGACGTCATGGAATGTCCTTCTGACTTGAAAGGTGCTATACAAATGTAATTTTTTTTTGTTGTTGTTAAAATTCTGCATTTTGGGGTCTTTATTCAGTCATTGTGCATTTTGGTCTCATTATTTCCCCCTTTTCTAGCAGGGAGTTATTTCCTTTCGACTTGTATTCAAATGCACTTTTTAAAATTCCATTCGACTTCCTTAGTTTCTACGGAAATTTTGCTTCCCTTTGAATTTAAATCAGAATCATTTCTGATGCCACAATATTTGTTTTTCTGAAATGCTTGTTTATCAGTATTGTTATTTCTGACC
Source organism: Callorhinchus milii (assembly GCF_018977255.1). NCBI lineage: Eukaryota > Metazoa > Chordata > Chondrichthyes > Chimaeriformes > Callorhinchidae > Callorhinchus > Callorhinchus milii. Next base: position 9,379,887 of record NW_024704757.1, read on the forward strand.
TCAACTAAAATTCAAAACATACAAGTCATATTTCAAAGAAAGCACTTGAACACTAAAAATGAGTGTGCCCAGATGGCTTGCTGGTCTGTCTGAAGTACACAGGACAAAAGCAAGAAACATTCACATTGTTAGAATCGGGGCAAATTTCCGACTGCGCAAGTAGAGTTACACTTGGATTCCATCTTGCAATGCAAACCAGTTGAAATCCACAGGATCACTAGCCTAAGAGCACTGCTTCTGTATGAACTCACAATTGTAAACTCAGCTTTAAACTCACCCTCAAGTTAAATGGTTATTGATGTGCAGGTTACATGAGATGCAAGAGTTTAAGATTTTAATATTAATGCACGTCCAAAACTAACTTACTTCCAGCGAAGGCTATCCAGCGGGCATATTTGGTGGCTTCTCTTCGCCAGTGTGATGCCACCAGCAGGCCACACGTTACAGTCAATGAAATAATCCCCATGATAATGAAAAACAGTGTTGTAACCCATTCGGGTGGAAGCTGTGGAGGAACACACGTCCGTTCACGCCCATGAATTGTTTGGCATCGGCGGACGAGACCAACTGTCAGTGCACCTGTGGAAGGAACAAATAGAAATTAATGTTCTGTTACCAAAATCTTAAGACATTGTGTGGTACTGTTGTATTGCACTGTAGTCAAACACAGCTGAAACATACTGTTGATTAAAGTAAGGGTTCTGTAGTGATATGTACAGATGACATAAATTGCACTTATACAGAGTCTGTTGAATGGCTGAACGTCTAGAATCACTTCGAAGAGATAATGGGGGGAAATCAACAAGAAAGAATGAAAAATGGTGGGATTTGAAGTCGTTGACCAATGACAAGGCCACAGCCTGAAATGGGTATTGTCCTAACAGATGGGTCACAAGAGAAAACCTAGGCAACAGGAACTATAGTGATAATTTATAAGACGTAGGAGCAGGAGTAGGCCATTCGGCCCTCGAGCCTACCCCGCCATTTAATAAGATCATGGCTGATCTTCTAACCTAATTCCATTTACCCACCCTATCCCCATATTCCTAAATCCCTCTATCCTTTATCCTATCCCTCTATCCAGTGCTTTGGGACGTCCTCCCGACGTGAAAGGCGCTCTATAAATGTAATTTTGTTGTTGTTGCTGTATCCTTTAGAAATCTATCAAACTCAGTCTTGAATATGTTCAAGGATTGAGCATCCACAGCCTTCTGGGGTAGAGAATTCCACAAATTCACTACCCTCTAAGTGAAGAAATGTTTCCTCAAATCAGTTCGAAAAGGCTGACCCTTAATCTTAAGACTATGACCCCTAGTTTTAGATTCTCCAAGCAGGGGAAACAGTCTCATGGCATTTACCATGTCAAGACCCTTAATTAGATCACCTCTAATTCTTCTATATTCTAGAGAATATAGACCTAGTTTACTCAACCTATTCTCATTAGTCCAACCCCTCATCCCAGAAACCAACCTAGTGAATCTACGCTGCACCCCCTCTAAGGCGAGTATGTCCTTTCTTAAATAAGGAGACCAAAACTGCACACAATATTCTAGGTGCGGTTTCACTAAGGCCTTATACAACTGCAGCAAGACTTTCCTACACTTGTACTCTAACCCTTTTGCAACGGATGCCAAATTGGCATTAGCCTTCCCAGTTGCTTGCTGTACCTGCATACTAACTTTTTGTGATTGGTGTACAAGGACACCTAAATCCCTCTGAATACTAACACTACCTAGTCTCTCCCCCTCTAGAAAATAATCCACTTTTCTATTTTTACTACCTCGGTGAATAACTTCACACTTCCCCACGTTATACTCCATCTGCCACCTTCTTGCGCGCTCACCTAGCCTGTCTATTTCCCTTTGCATTCTTCGTGTGTCATCTTCACAGCTTGTTGCAAGTGCATGATACTTCTAAAACTTTCCCTTCTATATCTAGGAGAAGAATTTGAACAGCATGTACTTCCTCCAGACTTCATTATGTGGTGTATGCTCCTGCATATCCCCACTGCTGGTTCGACATACCTTGATGGACATGGTTATAGTCCATCATGCCCACCTTGTCAGGCAGTATGTAACAAGGATATAACAAGGATCAAAAGAAAAAAGGTACAAAATGCAGAACTGCAAACGGAGGAAATTGTTCTGCTAGTGATTCAGGTCCTATAGTGACCAGAATTACCTATTTGTTTTACAACAACAACATAATTACATTTATATAGCGCCTTTCACGTCGGGAGGACGTCCCAAGACACTGGAGAGATAGAATTACGGACCCGAGTTGAGGGTCGGGGTGGGGGGGTGCAGAGGCCGGGGGGGGGGGAGAAGCAGGGAGATCAAAAGCACGGTCGAAGAGGAGGGTCTTGAGGTGGGTCTTGAAGGTGGCAAGGAAGGGGGCGAGATGGAGGGACTGCAGGATGGAGTTCCAGAGGGTGGGTGCAGAGTGGCTGAAGGCCCACCCGCCAATAGTGGGGGGAGCAAGGTGCGGGACGTGAAGTGGAGGGAGCGTACAGGATGGTAGGGGGTTAGGAGGTCGGAGAGGTAGGTGGGAGCAAGACCATGGAGGGCTTTGAAGGTAAGGACCAGGATCTTAAACTATATCATCTCTGTGATGGGAAGCCAGTGGAGTTGGGCGAGGATGGGGGTGATAGGGTCACGGAGCCTAGTGCGGGAGAGGACATGGGCTGCAATGTTCTGGATGATCTGTAGCCTGTGGAGGAAGGAATTGGGGGAGGCCGACAAGCAGTGAGTTTGCATAGTCGAGCCTCGATGTAATGTGTATGAGGGTTTCGACGGCCTGCAGTGTGGGTCAGCGTTGGAGCCGGGCGATGTTGCGGAGGTGGGGGAAGACAGAGTGGGTCATGGTGTGAATGTGGGGTAGAAAGGATTGTTGAGGGTCGAACAAGACCCCAAGGTTCCGGAATGGCTTAGCAAGGTGGAGTGTGCAACCATGGATGGTGATACTATCTGTCAGCGCCTGAGGTAAGGAGGCGCTGACGGGAGCCAATCAGGAGAGCATCGATCTTGTTGACGTTCAACTGAAGAAAGTTAGCTCCCCTCCAGGACTTGATATCTGACGGACATTCTGTCAGCACAGTGGCCCTAGAGTCAAGGGTGGAGGCAGAGAGATAGAATCGGGCGTCATCTTAATGATTTAATGGTCATTCCTGAGTTACCTGATGTTACCAGAGTTAGTGGACCGGTAGTGAGGCACTACCTTTAAGAACTATTCCCTGGGCTAGGGAGAGAAATACATTTGTTCTCACACCACAACTCTATCCAAGGCCATCTGCTGGAAAGGGAGTGTGGGCCTGACTGTCATATACCCTTATCTTCCCCTTCCCCCCAACTGAATGCTTAGTCCACGTGTCCATGCTGTCACATCAAGAGTAGTCCCTCGAGGAAAACACCCAGTATGAATCACTACCTTCTGGAGAGGAGAAATGAAGGGGAAATACGTCCAGGGAAAAAAGCAGCATAAATCTACCTTTATTTACAAGACATTAAACCATGTAATTCACAAAAAACACTCAACCGAACTACAGTAAAAATACTATAATCCATCACAGTATCACAGTTGTTGAAAGCAAAGCCTAAATTGATTTGTTACTGAATTTGTTCTCTGGCAAACAATTTCCTTCCGCACGGACCACGCAACTGGACTAATGGTCTGTAGTTAAAAGAAAAAAAACCACAGAGATCTCCATTGTACATAAAATTAATGGGTTGTTCTTGTGCAATAAACTTAGGCTTTTAAAAATAGTTAGGTGATTTTTTAAATTATAGTTACAAACATTGTTTTTAATGGTTGAATCCAGAACAAAGTAAATACAGAAAAAAATGATTAGTGGAACTTTATGTAGTGCCTCCAGTTATTTTTTAAAAAAATGTTACCTAATAATTCCTTCCAAAAATAACCAGCCTGCACTGGATCATGCTGTATTTGCTGGCACAGCTTGAACATGTGTATCCAGAGTAACACTTGGCTTCCTGTACACTATTTTCTGCATTTTTGAGGATACCATATAGGAACATTCAGTAAAATAAGCTGTTTGCTTTGGTCATTATCAGTAATCATTTGAATAAATAAATGGAGCATCCCCAGCCACAGAAAAACAAAAAAAGGATTCTTTGCTCGATATAAAGACGCAAATATTACTCAAATTTGTCAACATATACAATCTTCCTTACCTCCCCCACCCCGATCCTCAGCTCGAGTCTGTAACTCTGTCCGTCCAGCGCCATGGGACGTCCTCCCGACGTGAAAGGCGCTATACAAATGTAATTTTGTTGTTGTTACTTAACACCAACTTTTGCAGAATATTTCACTGAAAATTGACAGATTTGGCAAGCTGTATTTCCTGCAATGTTTTCACTTGCTACAAATCCTTAACTCCACTGTTCAGTAAGTCAGGGCACACATTTGAAGACGATTACAAAAGAATTAGGAAGCAAAAGATAGGGAATAAAATACGTCAAACAGGTTGGATGCTCTGCCGCAAACCATTGCAGAGGCAGAGTCCATAAATTCTTCCAAAAAAAGTAATGTGAAAAATGCTCAAAAAAGGAATATAAAAAAATGGTTAGTGGAGCAGGAGAGTCAATTAGATTAGGTGGCTTGAGTGGAGAAAAACACCAGCCCAGACATAAGTAAAATTTTCATTTGTGTTGTAACAGTCTAAAATGCTACAGGTGCCTCAATTCCACATTTCACAACAGGAGATACCCATGGCAGGCAAGTAATATCTCAAAAGACCTTCCTTAGCACTTACGGCAATTTGCAGGTACATTGCATTCTGCGTGCATTAGTAATTGATGTTGAAGACACGTGAGCCGCGTTCACGCTTTGATCCCTGTGAACCCTAGCTGTTAGATTTTAAGTAACACTTCAATTTCTGCACCACTGATGAAGGCTAAATACGTTTCACAGCAGAATCCTTCACTAGCAGACAGCTCAAATATCTATTTTTCTAAAAGGATCACCTTCTTGGAGACGGAACAGGCAGTCACCTGAAACTAATTGAATCTCTTTGGTATCCATTAAGGACTTTCAATCTGCGATCAATTAGTTTTAAAGCAGCTTAGTAAACTGAATTTTTAAATAGATTTGCTTGCGTAGCAGCATCTGTTCCTTAACAGAGGCTAATAGGATTCTATCAGATTAACATGATACTTCATTGTTGCCGTGCTGAAACACAATCATTTGCAGTTACACAAAGCAGGCAGGGAACAATTTATTACACAGTGCATGTACATACAGCAGAGAGGAAAAAAATGATAATCTTTATCTCATAAACACGGAATTTAGTCCATCATTGGAAGATACAACAGGCAGAAAAAAAACTGCTTTCCCACCAGCTGTTGCCATACTAGTTGTTGTAGAGCACTCACTGCAGTAGAACTCAGTTGCGAGTAGTTAGTTTAGGATCTATAAAATACCAACGATTGGTAGAATAGGACGCAATCAGTGGCTAACACGTATGCATCCTGTCATCACTGGTCATTATGCTGTGCTCAAAATGCCAGTCAGCACAATGACGGGTTTTGAAGCACGACATCATATCACGATCAGCTTTCTGTCACATTACGGATTTCTTTTGGTAAATAATGTAAAGATATCACATCCCAATTGTGCTATAACCAAACCCGCTTTACACAAAGGGCTATAATTGGGTTCTACTGTACCTGCCATCAGTGACTGCCAGTTGTAGATAGATATTTCAGAGAAGCAAGGTTAAAAATAATCCTTGCATTTGATATAATGCCCATAATAATAATCCTTGCATTTGATATAGCGCCTTATCACGTCTTCGAGATGTCGCAAAGGACTTCACAGAATATACCTTAAAGTGAATTGACTATATATTTTGTGGGCGAAACACGGCAGTCAATTGCGCACAGCAGTGTCCCACAAACAATCGTGGATTGAGTGACCAAATTATTACTATTTTTCACATTTATTTTGGTTTTGAAGGGAGTATTACTCTGGGAAAAGCGATCCACCAATCACTAACAACGGGGTTCCTATTTACTTCTAGGTAAACAGAGGAAACTTGCCCAACGTTTCGCCCTGCTTGGGAATCAAACCCAAGCCTCTCCTCTTTTAGAATAGTGTCATGAGATCATGAACTTTACCCAAGCAGGCCAACAGAACCTTGGTGCAATGCTTCATCTAAAAGACGACACATTTGACAATATAGCATTCATCCAGCATTGCACCGCAGTATCAGGCTACAGCAGGAGCTCACAGTCCCAATGTGGAAAGAGATGTGATGCCCCAACTGAATTGACCGCTATGCTGAGACTAACCACCTAGGTCTACTGAGATTTCGAGATCAGATTAGGTCATTTATGAATACCCAGTTCTGTTCAAAAGGAAACCATTTGAAACTGACAGTACTATAAGAGCTTTGCTAGCTACAGACCAACTCTAGAAAGTGAAGGGTACACACATTAGGATCCCAGGGAAACTGGATGAGAAACTGAGCAGTAAAAATATTGAGAAAGTACAATTAATAATAAAGGGCAACAATACAATAACAGTAATTCAGAAACAATGAACTGAATTGCCCTCTTCTATGCTGAAAATATCTTCAATGCATTCATTTGCATGTCACAAGATTGGTTTGGATGTAGAGGTCCTTTGGCCCACCCAATCTCATCCCTTGAGGACACTCACCCTACCATCTCCCCACCAAAGTCTCAAGTTGCTTTTTAAACAAGTCCATGCCTCTACCACCTTTCCTGGCAACCTGCTCCAGTCATTGATTACCCTTGGGAGTAAAAAAAAACCTTCCTGGCATCTGTCCTGAAATGACCCTTTGCAACTCTAAACTTATGTCCTCTTGTTCTACTGTCTTGTTCCATCCTAAAATATTTAATTAGGTTTACTTTTTCAATCCCATTTAAAATGTAATACATCTCTATGAGGTCCCTTCTAAGTCGCCTTCTCTTAAAACTGAAGAACCTTAGCTTGTTTGGTCGTTGTTCTTAGCTCCTTCTTCTGACACTGGGGATCACCCTCCCTCATTGCTCTCCTCTGGAGCCCCTTATGTAATGGTGACCAGAATATTATGCAATATTCAAGGTGCGGTCTGACCATTGCACTGTACAGCCCAACTATATCACCTGGAAATCTAAACTCAACTGACTTAGCAATATAGCCCAGCAACCTGATTTTTTTGGATTGCTTTTCTATTTTGGAGATATGTTACAATAGTGACTTATTGCTATTAAAACTCTGATTCCACCAATGTGTACTTATTGTGGTAACCTCTGTACAGGCATACTGGTCCCAAAATAAATCCCAAACAAACAGATCACTCTGAACTAGGGACCAGTTTAAAAGCAGTACACTATATATCTAACCATATCCAATTTCATTTTTAGTACATGAAAATTAACCCGTTGAATAGATGGTTCCTCACTATATCACATCAAATGTTACTGTGCTGCTCTGTATGAAAAACATTCTTCAAAATCATGGTCAGAAACACTAACCAGTCAACAACAGCCTGCATTTATACATTGCCCTTCATATGGGATTACATCTCTGGGCACTTAAGTCAGTGAGTGTTGGCAGAATATTCAACCTCAGTGCATCACAACTGAGTCTCGACACTGATCCAGTTCTCACTAGTCGTCCACAAACATACTCCGAACTGTGATTGGGAGCAAGAAATCCAGTCTGATTTCTCTCCCAACCCCTCCCTAGCCCAGGGACAAAGAGGCAAAACATTCCTTTGCTCATTTAACTGACAAGAACTCAATCTGCAATCATTCTATCTGTATTGACTAGTGCCTTTAATAGATTTCTAAATGTTCAACCTTTAAATAAAAAAAGTGAATGAAAACTTTTGCAGTCCCTAAAAGATAAATTCACTGTCATTGCATGGTTCAAACTGGCAGAGTTGCAGAACAAACATTCAGCTCACACTAACCTCTTGCATAACCCTTCTAATTTTCAATATCCACAATAAGGAGTCTTGTAGAAAACACAAATTATCACCAGACTTTATTACTAAAGTACTAACTTGTATTTGATATAAGGCATTACTAATCACGTCGTCAAGATAACTCAAATCTCGTCACAGGATATACTGTAAGCTGGTGTGCCTGTACGTTTTGTAGGTGTAAAGATATGGTCTTTAAAGAATTTCAGGATTCTGAATTTGCAGTATTAAACATATCACAATCCCCTCAGTTAACGCCTCAATCAATGCATGAAACAGGACTGTAAAAAAAATCAATTTTAAGTATATTTTATTTTGTAAGTGAAATTTGAACAATATGTCAGTAGAAGTTTAAACCTGAGCATCCAAGGAATGTTTGAATCCAGGAACAAGCCTGTAGCTCAGTGGTTAGATCCCTCGCCTCGCAAGAGAGAGACCTGGGTTCGATTCATGGCAGGCGAAACCTTGGGCAAGTTTCCTTACTCCACATGCCTGATAATAATCCCTCAAGAAAAATAAATAAATAAAATAATTTGATCGCGAAATCCATGACTGTTTTGTGGGACACTGCTGTGCGCAAATGGCTGCCGCGTTTCACTGGCAAACAAACAGTATATTCTGTGAAGCGCTTTGAGAAATCTAGGAGACATGAAAAGCGCTATATCAAATGCAAGGATTATTATTCCAAAGTGCATATTTGAGCACGTATTCGCTGAGCTCGCTGATCCAAATAATATTAATATAAATTCTATTTGGCAGCTGCTAACTTCAATCTCATTTTACTCTGAAGCTGCAAAATAAACACTAGATTGTGACAGCTGAACGTAATCTTTAACTTCCACAAATATTTGCGACAGCTATCTTTAGTAATTTTCCTGTGCATACTCAAATATACCACCACATTGTACTTACTGTATGGCTCTGCAAATTTGAACAGCAGGTTTCTGATTTCTAGCAGGTTATCTTACATTTCCCTTGATCCCAGTGAAAGCTCGAATTGTAGCCACAGAGGCACAAGAGCTTTACAAGAGCCTTATCAGATGACCCTGATAAGGCTCTTGTAAAGTTTTATACCTCTGTTAGCTGGAGTTCCTATGAAATTCTGTGCTTCATATAGAAAAGCTGCTCCTTGGGAGCTCACATACCGATTTATAAGATCAAACTATTTCTTCAAATTAATTTGGAAGATTAAAATTCACATTTCTATTAAAGGTTCCAATTACTGTTGAACAGGTTAAAGAGAATCAAAATAAGATGACCCCAATATACTGCATACTATATAAACCTTTACTTCAATATTTTTTCTAAAATATAGTATAAAATTAATCCCCTTCCAAGACAAAAAAAATAATAATTAGCAGGAACCCTATCTGATTTCCTCCTCCCTAAGGCACTGGCCCTACTGCTGGCTGGCTAACATTAGTTAGCTAACTCAATACAGATCTGAGATGGATCCAAGATGGTATCTTCCTTGTCAGTTTGGATCAGAATTACACTGAAGAATGATTGTCAACTGAGACATGAGGAGCCAATATTTGGGCATTTGATGCAAATTTCCACAATTTTAATTGAGTTGTTATATTAGTCTCAAAGCAATACAACAACTTGTATTTATACAGCGCCCTTCACGTGGATAGTGTTTCGGAGTGCTGGTTGGTACTTAAAAAGCTTTAGACATCGTTAATGTAATGTGCTTGAATCACTTATACTGCAGACCCACTTCCTGAAGTGATTCTGCAAAGCTAGCTTCTGGTCTTAATGCTGCGGAAGCCACCTGGTTATACTGCAATATGCTTTCTACAGCAGTCTTAAATTACACAGGCAAGCTGTCTGCAACATACAGGTCAGCAATTGTTTTGCTGGGCTTCACGGACAGGCATAAGTGGTTGAATTAGTCAATCTGCCAGCAACCTAACCAAATATATGGCAATTTCTGCCAACATATCCAATTTGTGTTTTTGTGTCTCCAGAGACAACGCTGCTTTCAAGCAGGCAGTTAAGACCACTTCTTGTTGCTCACTGATCCAGTGGCAATCAGACCACCTTATTTACAGCGGCACGGTTATTGGCTGTAAGCTAACAATCTGGATATAGCACAAAAGGAGACGCAACTTGGGAATTGGGCTGAGCAAACACAAGGGCGAGAGGAAACAGGAATAAAAGGAGGCAACAACTCTTTGAACTCAACATAAGAGCACTGCAGCACAAAGAACAATAGCTATAATCCCAACCTAATAAATAGTTTCTGCCCACAATTTCCTGATAGTTGTTCTCAGTGGCCAGAAAACTCAAGACAGTTGTGGAACGGTTTAATTGCTATTAACACACAAAGTGCAACTTCATTTAATTAAAGTTAAATTATTAGCTCAATTAAAAAAAACACTTCTCAATCCTTCAACATGCCCATCTCTATCTCAGCATACATTAACAAACGAGTATATAAACTGCTCTTGCGCTCAGGCATTCACCAAAGTGTTCTTTTATATCTTGAGGCATCGATGTGTGACTAAAAATTAAGTGCAATGCAAGAATGTCAAGAAACATTGCAATTGTGATTTATTTTGCTAAAGCTACAGGCAGCTTTTCAGCGCAGTGGTTTTAAGAGTCTGGGTGTCTCACATCATCCTTTTAAATCCCACAGATTGGTGATGATTCTCTCTCATTGACACAAATCCTAACAAAGTACTCTGTCCATAACAAAATATTATGGTTCCAAAAGAGCATTATAAAGTGTATAATTTCAGCTGACTCATTACTATAGCTATCGTCCTTTATTATTATTTCAAGTTTGAAAAAAACAGTCGACGTATATATAGTGAAGGCAACTGCACAATTGTGGGGTTATGCTGAATTCAACAAAGCGATTAAATCTTGACAACTAAAAATTTAATTTGCATAAACTCTAACCTTGACCACAAACCAGTAAAAAGTCGTTATCAGTTGGAAATCTTAACTGTGGTCTGTACGTAAAATATTCTTTGGGTTCATTACAACTAACCTCCATCGATACATGTACACGTAGATTAAAATCTGAAATTATATACAGAGCGCAAGACAAATATCAAAATGCTCATCCGGTTAAAGAATCTTATCAGGTGCTGGCTTAATGGTTGAGTGGATAAGACGTTGCTTGGTGTACCACTAATCCATACAGACCAGAAGGTTGCAGGTCCAAATCCAGATATCCTATTCTATCATGCACCCGATTATTTAAAAATATATCGTGGTTTACTACATTACTGAAATGTAATCTTGTGCTGTTAAATGCAACATGAAAGCACTTCCTCCACATTTGAAGGTCTCAGGTTAGCCATGTTTACATAGAATTACACAGACTGTACTGCACCAAAACAGTCCATTTGACCCAACTGGTCCATATCTCTACCCATCTTAATCTGTTCTCCTTAACCCCCTATATTATTTTCACGCTCATTAATACATTCCCTTATCCTTCATTCCTGCATTCCTTTATACCATAGTTTCTTTACATTTTGCATGGGGGATAAATAATAATAATAATAATATTATAAAGGGTAAAAGGGGAAAAAAAGTGGATTTTATTCCCAAGGTGAAATGAACAGAGATCACCCACACGATTTCCTAATGTGGGTTGATTAGATTTGAATCAGTAAATGATTTCAACCACCCTCAGTCATCGTTAGACAAAGGGTTTTTAAAATCTATTTCAGTATGATGCATAATGCACTGCGGAAAAAAAAATCCTGCTGATTATAAAACTTGGCTGATTGCATTTTAGAGAGAACTGTAACCAATCACCAGAGTCCCAACCACTGCCAGGCAAACACAATGAGAACTACACCCCACAGGCAAACACTTTATGAGTCACAGTGCTGCCATTTGAAATTGACATGGTTGCAGCTTTGATATTCAAATGCTATGTGAAAAATGAAAATCAATTAGTTGCCAACTAAATAATTATAAGAATCCTTGCATTAATATAGTACCTCATCACATCATTAAAATGTCTCAAAGGAGCTTCACAGGATTTTTATTCTGAAGTTATTGTGAAATTATAGGTGAACACCACAGCCAATTTCCACACAGCAGTGTCGCAAACAACCACGGTGAATGATCATTTTTTATCTGGAGGATTGCTGACTACCATAAAGAACTTGCGCTCAAATATTCTGACAAATAATTTTAAGACCCACCTACAGCTGAAAATACATTGCAAGTTTTACAGAAGATTCAGCAATTAGTAAATAGAGTACTTCATGCAGATCAGACCATAGGTGGGGTCATCTCAAAAAAAACTTTTGAGTTTTAATCTTTAGTTTGGATTATAGGGATTTTGTTTTAAAAAGTGATTAAAAATCAGAACAAAGCTGACTGTCAGGCTCACACGCACATACAATAGTGATAATGACGTTGATACAGAGGGCAGATTTCTCAGAATAAATACGATTGATAATTCCCCCCCACCCACCCTCACTCCACTTTCTTCCTAGATAAGGTTCATGATTGCTGCAAATCTATTGATATCTTGCCCCAGTGCTTCGGAAGTGAGGGTCACCAGACTATTTAACTGAACACTGCAATGAAGCCAGATTTCGTCCTCACACTTTCATCCTACACTCAAGCAAGAGGTCTCTGGATAGTAATCATGTGATAACTGGCAGATTCATCATCACCCTAATCCAGCAACAGTGAGACTAATTGTCACGCTCAAAGAGCTGCACCAGCTTCGATCAGCTAACTCAGCAGAGACTGGCTCTTAAATCTGTGACCTTCTCTCTATGTACACCTCAGCTACTCACTGACCCAGCAGAAGAGATACTTTCTCACTTCAGTTTGGATTAACCACAGCAGTGTCAAAAATACACTCCCACACTGCGATTTCAGACAGCCGGTAACGTTCAATCCAGTCCAGCCATGTCCCATTCACTGATAAGCAATTCGGACAGAATCCAGATTTTCTTTTAAATAAGCAAACATTTTGAATTTTATTAGGTGGATTTTTTTTAAGCATTCAACAGAATATCCATAAATCATTCAAACAAGGAACTAAGAAGGCGAACGGCATGTTAGCGTTCATTGCAAAAGGTTTAGAGTACAAGAGTAGGAACGTCTTGCTGCAACTGTATAGGGCCTTGGTGAGACCGCAACGAGAGTATTGTGTGCAGTTTTGGTCTCCTTATTTAAAAAAGGACATACTTGCCCGAGAGGGGGTGCAGCGTAGATTCACTCGGTTAGTTCCTGGGATGAGGGGACTGACCTATAAGGATAGGCTGAATAAACTAGGGCTATATTCTCTAGAGAACAGAAGAATTAGGGGAGATCTTATTGAAACATATAAGATTCTTAAAGGGCTGAATAAAGTAGACACTGAGGGTCTGTTCCCCTGGTAGGAGAATCTATAACCAGGAGTCACAGTCTTAAAATTAAGGGTCAGCCTTTTAGAACAGAGTTGAGGAAACATTTCTTCACTCAGAGGTAATGAATTTATGGAATTCACTACCTCAGAAGGCTGTAGATCTCAGCCTTGAACATCTTCAAGGCTGAGACTGATAGATTTTTTTAAAAAAGAGAGGGATTAGGGGATATGGGGATAGAGCAGGTAATTAGAGTTAGGTCTGAAGATCAGCCACGATCTTATCGAATGGCGGGGCACAGGCTCGAGGGACCGAATGGCCTACTCCTGCTCCTAATTCTTATGTTCTTATTTTCAAACTTTGCTTTTGTGGTTTGACATATGTCCTCGTCTTTAATGTGTTGCATTTTGATATACACATATTAATGCACTGCTGCAAACAGAACTAAAAGTATCGAAATCTTATTAAACTGTGTCAACTTTGTTATTTAACCAAGAAAATGGTACGGTTGAAAAATATTTACTTCATTGCTTTTAAAATACTGTGCGTCTTTGTGTCAGCGCAGGATCCTCACACACAGCATTATGGAAGAAGGAACAATGGTGGCGAATGATAAGATTCTTGTACAATTTTATAAGCTGAATTTTTAAATTGCAATAATAACTGACACACTTAAGTTCTGTACTTTTCCTTCTCTGCTGAAGACATTTAAACTCCCTTTACTTTCTGCTGGGAAGAAACCATTATTCACATGTCAGCATCAAGGGATAATTCTAACTGTAGGGGTGTGAAATCACAGCCAAGACTGATCCTCTTGCTCGTGCTCCTCCCTCCAGCAGGGATCAATTGTTGACCGATCAGGAGCTGGTATCATGACAGAGTTTCTTCTTTCTACACCAGAGAACAGAGACCCATTTGTAGGACTCCAGCTCGGGCCCAGGAGAAATCATATTTCCATTGTTGAGGCTGTTTAGAAGATTTTAAAAAAAACACAGCAGAATCCATAAATTTTCAGCAATTGGCAACATGATTAATAATGCAGCTCTTTAAGCAGCAGAACCTGCGTTGTGAATCGACAGGAATTTCTTGCATGAAATAGGAAATTCCAGGCAATGCTGGAACTTTAAGTTCAGTGCAATCAGCACAAGGATCCTTGCACTTCAGTTTGTAAATTTCAGGGCTTCGCATTTCTGAGGCTTCAGCTTGGTTGGGTAATTTCCTACAGTAACAGATGGTACTTGTACCCAGACTGTGAAGCAATGAACTCTTTGACGTGCAGCCAGCAGCCATTCTAGGTTTCAGATCAAACCGTGGCCTTGCTCCAACAATCTCAAGACTTCATGGAGCTGGTGTAGCTTCACAGACTGCACAGCCTAAAATCAGCAACTTTCCAGCATGAGCAATTTCTCTGGGTGTTAATTATTAATCATAATTAGTCTTTCAAGATGAAATTCTCTGGATCACATAGACAGATACAAAAAAGGTTCATTTGGGGAATGCAAGTCTTTCAGCAAACAAGGAATTACATCACTCTGTAGTTAAATGTTTAAACAATTAGAACTATCAATATTGGCATTTTCTTTCCAACTGAGTTTAAAAAAAAATGTTGAATCTAAAAGTAGGATTTTAGCTGTGTTGTGGATTTTTATTCCTCAGTTATAAGGTATCTTGGACACTTAAAGGAGAAAAATCCTCTGTAATCTGCTCAACTCAATGACTATAATACAATAATTGATTTGCAAGTGAAAATAAATGTTCAAATTATAATCCGAATCCACATCTGTGAAAGGGTTTACTCCTGAAACGCAAAATTTGTTTCAAGCAATTCCACAGAAGGAAGGAGAACCCTTCCCACATAAATAAGCCAAAAGCACTGACCGCATGGCATGTATGGAGATAAATCCAATACTATGTAGACTAAATATTTGAATGGAGGAGAATAAAACTAAAATATATGTACAAATAAAGGTCATATAATTTGCTAATACGTAATCAGTAATATATGCTATAAAGAGTTGGGCAAGATTACGACCCTTCAATCGATTAGCCTCGTCTTCAGCTCTTTGCCATTGCATAAGCACACCAATCAATACTTATATGAAACGTCTCAAAGACTTTGCACAAATTATTTTTAGATACTGTTAAATGTAGTATGCATCTGTAGGCAAACAAAGAAGCCAATTTGCACACAGCAGCGTACAACATGTTCAAAGTGTTCAATTATTCCTTTGGAAAAGGTATGTGGGAAAAATGACACCCCTAAAGCAATAACAACTTGCATTTATAATAATAATCCTTGCATTTGATGTAGCGCTTTTCACGTCTTCCCGACGTCTCAAAGTGCTTCACAGAATAGACTAAAGTGAATTGACCGTATATTTGTGGGCGAAACACGGCAGTCAATTGCGCACAGCAGTGTCTCACAAACAGTCGTGGATTGAAAATGACCAATTTATTATTGTCTTGTTTTGGAGGGATTATTATCAGGCATGTGGAGTAAGGAAACTTGCCCAAGATCGCACCTTTCCTTGGTGTATTAACATATTAACTAATCTTAAAAGCATTTCATTGGTGTGAGGTGTGACCAGCTGGGAGGAGAGGGGGTCGAGGCAACAGGTGGTGAACTTCATGCGGGTGATTGTGGTTGAGAGGGAGGGAGAAATAGGGGCAAAGGAGTGTAAGGAGAAGGGAGTGGCAGGAGCCATGGCGGAGAGAGAAAGCAATGTGGATGGTCTGGGTGGGGTGGATGGGGACATTGGGGGCGCGGGGAGGACGATGCAGGCAAGCGGACGTTTTAAATCTTCGAGGCGAAGAAGTATAGGACCTCTTTGCATTTGCCGTTTGATGTAAGGATAGAGGGAGTTTGAAGGGATGCGCGGAGGAGGTGATGGACGGTGGAAAACAGTGTCTTTGGGTTGATTTTGGCCTCCAGGATGAGCTTGGAGTAAAAGTCAGTTTTGGCCAGTGACAGGAAAAGATGGTAGGTGCGGAAGTGCTCGAGCCACAGATGACAGTGAATCGTGAGGCTGGATTTCTGCCATCTGCGCTCGAGCGACCGGGTTTGGATTTTAAGTGAGCGGAGATGACTGCTCTAGGGGGAGGGGGTGGATTTGGAAACAACCCTGGATTTCAGGGGTGCCAGGGTATTAAATGTTGTGGAGAGACAGTCATTTGTGGAGGCCTGTAGCTCAGTGGTTAGAGCACTCGATTTGCAAGCGAGAGACCTGGGCAAGTTTCCTTACTCCACACTCCTGATAATAGTCCCTCAAAAAAAAAAAAAAATTTGTCATTTTCAATCCACGACTGTTTGTGGGACACTGCTGTGTGCAATCGGCAGCCGCATTTCGCCCACAAATATATACAGTCACTTCACTCTACAGTCTACGATTCACTTTACAGTTCTGTGAATCGCTTTGAGACGCCTAGAAAATGAGAAAAGCACTATATCAAATGCAAGGATTATTATTATTATTATTACTATTATTATTCAGCAGCTTGATGGCTGCATCAGGAAAGCTGCGGGTGGAGGGCCAGAGGGAGAGGAGGTCCAAGGAAGAGAGGGCACTTGTGAGTGAAATCCGAGAAGGTGGTGCAAGGGGAATTAAGGTGGAAGTTGAAAAGAAGTGCATTTTTTACAAAAACATAGATGCTTACTAGTACTAACAACTGCATATGAGTTGCACAATACATAAGAGTTGCAACTTAGGTAACATAGACCAGTGGCATTACTCTTGGTCATCTAGTGTTTAAATCCAATTACATTTAAATTTTCCAATTACAAGATAAAACCCTAGTTTCAGTGAGGATGTGCAGTCAGGGTGTACACTGTGAGTTATACACATAGTAACAGTTCAAACGTCGCTTTCTGAATAATAAATATATCTGAAGACCAAGTGAAAAGGTAATGGCTAATGATGTGGTTAGAAAGAGGAGAGGAAGCCGCTCTTGTCCTTTCATACACAAGAAAGCATTTGTGCAAAGTTAAGATATGATCATGGATAATTCATCTGCAAAGATGTATTCCATAAGAAAACTAAAATATTTATTAGCTTCCTAAAAATCCTAAAAACATACAGCAACAAAGACCTGGTACTTACACACAGGATTTTTGCCCAAACCTAGGTAGAGCCTATGTTGAAAAACACTATTGTTACTTATAGTTACCAATATAAAAACTACGGTGAGGGGAAACAAATTTGCACTGTTTGTATTTTTTTTTGCTTTCTATTTGGTTGAGCGATTCAGTTTACTAAAAGAGGTATGCCCAAAGGGCTTCAAATGTACATAAAAGATAGAGAATATCAAAAAATGGATCTATTTGGTAGCATTGTTCAAATGAATGTGACATCTAAAGTGCTCTGGGCAACCGCAGTCATGGCATTCTAAAACAGTGCTGCCTAAAATACTAAAAACTGACCAAGTGAAAGACTGGCCAGAATTCGACAACAATAGACAATCCTCCTCCAAATTTTAATTCATTAATATTTTGAACAGCAACTAAGCAGCTGCTAATAAGCACATTGATGCATCAATACATATAATTTCCTTCATACAGCTCAGCAGTATTTCAGCAGGTCTTTCCAGATGGTGCACAATCAGTGACTGATCAAACACGAGTGCTGTAGTGTTCTTTCTCATCAAGAGCAAAATGTACTCCATTCTATCCCCTGAATGTTTGGAGAAAGATGGCAAGGCAAAAGCTTTGTAATTGAGAAACACAGAAATCTACAGCGCAGAAGGAGGACATTCAGCCCGTCATGTCCACACTGGCTCAACGGGGCAAATTTATCTTTGCACGACTGGAGTTTAATTCATATTCCATCAGGCTCGTTACATAAACATATACAAAAAGTAGGCTAACAGCAGTTATTGTTGCATAAATGAAGAAGCATACTCGACAAGTGCAAAACGTGCCTTTCAATGAAACAGGATGTTTTCTCGGTCTTATGGTCTCATTCAAATCCATGGGGGTGGGGTGGGGGGGGGCAGTAATGTCAGTGAAGAGTAGCTGTTTGCTTTGTCAACACAACAGACACTATATTTTAAGGCACAGTGTTCTAAGGTGCTATATCAAACCCCAGTAGTATTATAATACAAAAAAAATAAAATAATGACCATATAAACAATAAGCAGAAGTCGTTTCTGAAACTTATGAGCAGAATGAGATGTCTGAATCAGCTCGTGAATGTCATTTCTTTCTCTCAAATCAATATTCTAATCACCTTAATAGATGGTACCACTGTTCAAATCAAGATTGAGAAGGCTGGTCTAATGAGATATAAATAGGATCTCAGTGGTTTAGTGAAATGGATCACTTGGCACGTAAACATCTAAAGTACTCAACTCTCACATGTTCAGAGTACAATTACAACACATACACAGGATAATATTTCACAATACAAAATGGAACGCCATCTCATATAACTGCAAGGCTCAGTGGGTCAATACATGGCAATGTAATACTGAGCCATAGATAGGTTGCTAAGTTCAAACCCTGATTCATGCAAAATGGGCTTATCTCAATGGACATAGCAATGGAGGAGGCATTGTTATCCCTGGACTAGGGAGGATTCAAACATAGATCAGGCAATGTTTTTGCTCCTGATCTTACGAAGATGTTTTCGTCAAAAATCCTTAAATTCCCCCCTCCGCATCTTCTTAGTGAAGAATTTTGAAACCTTCCTTCTACATGAAAGGTATTGTAAGTGGTTACACCTCGATGCTTAAGCTATTGGGGATTCCAGAAATAGCTGGAATAGGCACCCAATTTGAAAGAAGCCTAAATCGATGGAGAAAGGCCAGTGGCAATCTTAAAGACTGTGTGGCATTGCAATTTCAAATGGTCAGCTCAGCCGTAGTTACTGCCTTGGGCAACAAAGGAAGCTCCACCAAATTACTTTCTGAATTTACTTATACAATTGGGCACATTGATTGGATTGGTTCCGCAGTCTTCAAAGCAGAATCTGTAATTAGATTACAGACAAAGAAGGGCAGCAGGGGGTTGCATCCACAGATGATTTCTCATACCCATGTCAGTTGGCAGAGTAACAGTCATCTATCATGCACACAGGTTTCCACACCTTAGTTCCAATTAATTCCAATAATGGCATCTGAAAGTGCCATTTGGTGTATTTCCAGTGCCTACAACTAAAAACTGTTGAATATGAAGTAAAGCAATGGGATGGGGACTTTCAACTAGAAATCAAATGAAAACATTTGTGCTTTCTCACAAATAATTAAGAGTTAACCTTTACTTAATATTATACAACTTCAAAGTTCTGCAAAAGGGCAAAAACATCATTCCCTTAATATGTGAATATATATATTATTATTGTTACATCATATTTTGATCCAATCATCTAGTTTTTTTAAGGAAACTACATTTATACCTTACACTGGATACACAGGAGACTAAATTGTACTTTCAATAATAATATTTTTTGTATCTAAAATAACACCTTTCAAGTAGAAGACTGCCTCAAAATGCTCAAAATTTACAGGATTTATTGTAAAGTGACTATTTTATAGGCAAACTGTAGCAGCAAGTTTGCACACAGCAATATCTCACAAATAGCCATGAAGTGAATGACTAGTTTTATTTGGAGGATTGTTGGCCAGGAAGTCAACACATTTTTTAATATTGCCATGGGATCTTTCACGTCCATCTGAACAGGCAGTCAACACACCAGTTGACTACCCAACATAGCAGTCAGTCATTCACCATATAGCATCAGAGCTCAATCCCAATGGTCCAACAGAATCCATTAAAATGATTTTTGTTTAAATGTCTCCTACTGCATTCTAGATCTTATGCAAATGAGTGTTACGGTGAAATCCCAAATTAGTGAAAATTCTACAACAAATGTAATGATGTACAAACCCAGGGTGTGGGAAATGTTGCTTATGTGTATGCTGTTCATGCACTCAACTAATCAAACAATGAGTAAATAAATACACCAGCAGAAAGGAAAATGCTTAGTAAAACAGCTGCAGGCTGCACACTGTAAGCAAGAACAAGGCTTTTTTTAATGCTGAAACACAATGAGGTTATTTCCAGACTACAAAGTTCCACCTGCACGAATCATAACTAAGACTAGAAATGTAGAATACTTGACTGCTCTGAATGTACAAGTATAGCACATCATGCAAATGTTGCTTATTTATTCCAGAGTAATGAAGAATCCTCCTACCTCCACATTGTTATTGATGTAACAATTATTTGAAAGAGCATTACTGCAATTCAATGTTGCCATGAGAATAATAATCCTTGCATTTGATACAACACATTATCACGTCTCAAAGTGCTTCACAGAACATAATGTAAAGTGAACTGACTGTATATCTTGTGGGTGAAATGCGGCGAGGGAGGAAGCAAGGCGAAGGGACCGTGGGATGGAGTTCAAGAGTGTGGGGGCAGAGAAGATGAAGCCTGGCCACCGAAGGTAGGGCGGGTTGGGTGGGAGACATGGAGCAGGCCGGAGCCCGCTGAACAGAAGGAGCGGGGAGGTTGGTAGGGAGTCAGCAGGTCAGTGAGGTAGGAGGGGGCAAGGCCATGGATGGCCTAAAGATGAGGACGAGGATCTGGGGGATGGGGAGCCAGTGGAGTCGGGCGAGGGTGGGAGTGATGGGGTCACGGAGCCTGGTGCGTGACAGTACACGAGCTGCAGAGTTTTGGATGATCTGCAGCTTGTGAAGGGAAGAGTTGGGAAGACCGATGAGGAGGGAGTTCCCGTAATCAAGTCTTGAGGTGACAAATGCATGGGTGACGGTTTTGGCAGCCTGAGAGGTGAGGCAGTGGCGGAGTCTGGCAATGTTGCGGAGGTGGTGGTAGGCAGTGCCAGTCATGGCGCAGATGTGGGGCAAGATACCAAGGTTCATGACTGGCTTAGTGAAGTTGAGAGTGCAGCCGTGGAGGCTGATGCTGCCAGCGCCTGAGGTGCGGAGGCGCTGGGCGAGCCAATCAGGAGGGCCTCGGTGCTGCCATAAACAGTCATTGGAGTGACCAATTTGATAACCCAATGTGTGACATTTACCCAGTAATACTTCCATGGGCCTCACTTAGAAAGAAGGTGGAAATGCACACAACAACAACATTACATTTGTATAGCGCTTTTCACGTCGGGAGATGCTATACTATATATTAATTTATATTATAGCACAATTTATGTCATACCTGGTCTGCCTACAAAAACAGTCACTAAATGTGACAGCGATTATTATGCTAGTACTAATATTTTGAACTGTTTACGTAATACTTCAACCTCTCTTACTCCTTGCTGGGTCATCCCCAGCGTTTTTTGTAAAGTGCTTCTAGACATTCATCCTATGTGAAGATGTGATAAGTAAACGTGCAATTCCCAATCTCAGATAGAGGCGAAAGTCGTGCTTTTCCAAAAGTTTGTCAAAGTTTGTTTTAATAATTATATGATTTCAGATTGACGAGCATTTGACAATTATTTATATTATTTAATACTTCAATACACTTCTCTGTAGCAATTATATGAATCATCATTTTGCTTCATAATTAAATATCTGGATTTACGCAAATATGTCAGCCAGCTCACCTTCTTTCCAGTATCTGATTCTAATGTACAAAGATCAAGAGGTTCATTGCACTATAACTTACAGCCATGGTGTGATCGATTGCAGTTAATGAGCTTTTGATACACAGGCATCAGAGAACAAAGAGAGACCACAGAGTAACCCATTATCTGCAACTTCAACCACAGAATCAATTACAACATGACTTTATTCACTATTTGCAGTTCACTATCGTTTAGCATTGGTTGTTATCTATTTATATTACTTTAAATGGCCTTTCAAGCAGTCCGTGGAGCTGTGAACAAGGGTATCAGAATAATCAGTTAAATTTGTAAGTCTGGAACAGTATCTAGTACTCTGTCGTTAGCATTCACATTTTGCAAGGATGCAAGTGGTTATACAAAAAATGCTATGAAATGCTCTTTACCGAAAGATACTGTGAATACAAGGAGCCCAATAATCCCAGCTGCTTCACATTTCTGTGGTCACAGCCTTGAGTTCCAACAGTGCCCGATACTCAAGACTGAGACAAAAGACCACAACATTCAGCATTGTGAAAAAATCATAGTCTCCAATTTTGCCACCAGTTTGAATCACTTCATAGTCCGGGAAGTAAAGATTACCCTGGGTCATCATAAATTTCCTGGACCAGAAGAATATGTAGAACAGGAGTCAATCTTGGCTAAAACCTTGAAAATATATTGAAACATCACGTATATTCAGTACAAATCTATTCAGCGTTCAGTTACAATGCCCCACATGGAAAGTTTTTAATGCACTGAATAATTTACTAGTTTAATAGTCAATTACATTTTCTTTACATTTACATTTCTAAAATATTCCTTGGCATTATTCCAAGGACTAATCTGCAAATATTTCTTTTCTGATCCATCCAGGAACCACTCTAAATGTCCCGATTATAAATACAAGCAGGAACTATCTTATTTACGAAGAGGTATCGGACTGGAAATAAAACAATTTTTTTGTAGCTAATGAATTATTGTGATTCTTTTCAAAGGAATGGAGCATTAGTATTTATGACTTAGTACCTACAATCGCAAGTAGACTCCAATTTGCTTTTTTGGGAGAACTTAGCTCCTATTTATAGGTTTAAGCAAGGCAAAATTCACGGCCTGAAATTCCACTTATTCCTAGCCTGTTGAGAAGGTTGCATTGTAAAATAGCCACACTGAATTGTGGAAAATTTTTAAATTCAGATTTAAGTTGGAAGCTGGTTCTTTGCAGTTCTTAAAAAGAACCATTATTCAATTTAAAGTGAAATTTAAGAATTTTGTACAATTCAGCGTGATCTTACATTTTTATGACAAAATGGTTTTAACAGCCCAGGACTAAGTGGAATTTCAGACCATCAGCCTATTTGGGAAACGCAAAGACTTTTCTGGTGGGAAATGGACCAAATGTGGCCCTTCTTGTAGATGAGTTTGGCCCAATGCCCCTATGTCTGATTTATGTAAGATATCGATCCATTTGAGCTCCACTTCTCTGACTTCACCAATACTCTTATCCTAGGCTTATTCACCTTAAATTTACCTTCTCTTTCAGCTGTATTACAAATGAAGGGAAAACATGCATTAAAAAGCAGTCACAGCTGAAATATCAAACTTATTTTCCTCTATCAGTGGCTGACTGACGTGCTGTGGATTTCCAGCACTTTATTCTTATTTCTGAATTGCAGGTTTCTCTTTTTATGTGTACACAAAGGAAATTAGTGGCTCCTGGATCTTTCACCACCTCTTCCAGCATCCACTTAATGTATTTAACATAATAAGCAAGCAATTTCAAAGTACGGAGCAGGCAGGCAATTAGATTGACTCTGAATAGCTTTGAACCCTCCAAATAGCAGATCTTGGCTAAGAAGGCTAAGAAGGAAATTTTAAGAAATGATTGTTCATTTTACATATATCCTTGAATGTATCGAGACGGACTTTAAAAAAAACCCTCACAAATAGTGAGGTATATTTTGTATTCACAAGAGAATATTTGAGCATAGAGAATCGCCCCCAAGAAGCTTCCAATGTGTTAACTAGGCTCCACAAAGGAAACACTTTCCAGTCTAGTGAATCAAACTATCTCACTTGTCTATCAGGAGAATTCAACACATGCAAACACAAGGTAATTAGTTTCTGGGAAAACACAACTACACCTTCCGTAATTAATACCCAGCCATGGGAATTATGCCTCAAGTGGTTACCAACTGTTCTTCAATTTTCTGTCTCCTTGCTTAATACAGAAATTAGTTATTGAAGTACTTCCTTGGGTTTGATTTGCTATAGCAAACTATGCACTTACAATAGGATTTCTAAGGACTTTATACTGTAATTTCACCTATGGCCTACAATGCGAAAACACACACATCTATTGCAGTATAATTGTTTTGAGGCTAACTCGACTATCAATGTTGTATCTTGCACTTTATTTTATTTACAGATTTTGAACTATTCTGTGTATAATAAGAAAACGGCAACTAGAAAATAGGCACCTTAACTGAAGCAGAATTCTCCATAATCCTCACATCAACTTCCTTGTGCAAATTACATTTGCCTGCCATTCAAGATGCATTAAGAGATTAACACAATAGCTTTAAAGGTAATTCACCCGACCAGGACTCTAATCTGGTTATTGACTGAAAGATCACTTCTGCTTCAGTTATTCCCTCCCCCTCAATTTAAAAAGCAATTTATGTTGATCAAGTGTATTTTTAAAAAAATACTGAAAGAACTTGCATTTTAATAACACCTTTTTTTTAAAAAAAATCAGGCAGAAACTTGCCAAATGTAGATCGATAAACATTATACTGAGAGCAGCACAAAAGACTGCACTACCTCTGCAGTGTGACTGGGGCACATCCAAAGCTACAAGGACAACCAGTGTGTAAAATAAAGGTCACATTTAGGCCATAAAAGCTTAATCATAGTTACAGTATGGAGCACCAGGTGTAGCTCATGCTGTACTTGACCTCGGAAGGATTCTTACCAACAACCAGAATCAGACACGGAAGAGCATTCAATTCCCAACAACTCAGAGAGTAACAGAATGTGTTTGCGGAATGAAGCATTGAACACAGGAGAAGAAGGAAACAGGAAACAAACAATCCAATTCTGGAGAGGAGCAATAGTTAAGAGTTTTCATGCAAAGATCCCTAACAGTTATATTGCCTCCATCGCCCAAACAGTTTTAGTTCTCGGTAAGGTACATTGAATTAGAACGTTATTTCACTACAAAATAAAACATTTCTCCTTTGCTAAACAAATGGGCTTCATAATCGTATGCAGAGCAACAGAATACAAAATGTAGTGTTCAGAACAAAATAAGTAGGCCAGCAGCACAGCAGTTTCATTGGCATCATGATGCTAGTCAATATGTTTTTGTGATGAAACTGGAATTGCCTGAGGCTATCTACAAATGCTGACCATAACATTTAATTTCTGCAGCAGGAAAACAGCAACAAGTTGCCAAATCGAGCATGATGTCTGCAAAGAAAATACAACGGAAATCCAACTTCCAGATATCATACAAAATGCATTCAGTGATCCACCGAACATCTATACAGCAGTTTTCCATTACGAGCCCTACCCGCTGCAGCTTCGCTTGCAACCAAAGGACCGAATATGGAATGTTGACACACAGACAGACACACAGACAGACATTTTGTCTTTATACTCAGCTAGGAGGACTCCTGTGGGAGGACCCCGTTTGGGAGGACTCAATGGGAGGACTCCTTTAATATATTTTGTTTCTCTCAGTCTCTCCGTCTGTCTGTGTCTGTCTCTTCTCTCTGACTGTCTGTCTCTGTGTCTCTCTCTGTGTATGTGTCTCTCTCTGTCTTTCGATCTCCCTCTATCCCTCTCGGTCTCCCTCGCTCCCTGTGTGTGTCTCTCTCTCTGTCTGTCTCTTTGTGTCTGTCTGACTGTCCCTCCGAACCTCCCCTTTCCCTTCGCTCAGCGGGCTCTGGCCTGCTCCATGTCTCCCGCCTGACCCGCCCTACCATCAGTGGTCGGGCTTTCAGCCTCTCTGCCCCCACACTCTGGAACTCCATCCCACGGTCCCTTCGCCTCGCTTCCTCCCTTGCCTCCGTCAAGGCTGGTCACAAAACCCTTCTCTTCAACCGTGCCTTTGGTCTCCCTCCCACCTATCTGCCTTCCCTCACCCCTACACCACCCTCCCCCATGCTCGGGCCCCGACACCTGACTGTTCAACGCTTTGAGACGGTCTCCTGCCTTGAAAGGCGCTCTATAAATGTAATTTTATTGTTGTTGTCGTCCGTCTCTCTGTGTGTCTATCTCTCTCTCTGTGTCTGTCTCTGTGTGCATGTGTCTTTCTCTGTCTCTCCCTGTGTGTGTGTGTCTCGCTCTGTGTCACTCTCTCTCTCTCTCTCTCTCTGTGTCTCCCTCTTTACGTCTCTGTATATGTCTCTGTCACCCTCTCTGTCTGTCTCTCACTCGGTCTCCGGTCATGGCACAGATGTGAGGGAGAAAGGACAGTTCAAGATCAAACAAGATACCCAGGTTCCTGACTGGCTTAGTGAGGTTGCGTATGCAGCTGTGGATGCTGATGCTGCAAGCACCCACGGTGCGTAGGCGCTGGCGCGAGCCAATCAGGGGGGCCTCGGTCTTGCTGACGTTCAGCTGGAGAAAGTTGTCCCTTGTCCGGGACTTGATGTCGGACAGGCAGTCGGTCAGGACACCAGTAGTCCTGGAGTTAAGGGTGGAGGCAGAGATAGAGTTGGGTGTCATCCGCATACATGTGGAAATTTACCCCATGTCTGCGGATGATGTCACCAAGGGGGAGCATGCAGAGGGTGAATGGAGGGGACTAAGGACAGAGCCCCGAGGAACGTTGCACGAGACAAAGCCGTTTGCTGCGACCAAGTGGAGGCGGTGTGAAAGGTAGGACCTGAACCAGTCAAAGCCAGAACCTTGAAGGTTTAGGTGGGAGGAACGGCAGTGGAGGAGGACTGAATGGTCCACAGTGTCAAAGGCGGCGGAGAGGTCGAGGAGGACGAGGAGGCAGAGGGAGCCCTGGTCCCACATGGTAGGGATGTCGTTTGTGACCTTGACCAGAGCAGTTTCTGTGCTCTGGTCAAATACGACGCATACCCAAAACAGTTTTTTTTAATATAGGACAGAAATAGAAGTTGTTGGGAACACTTAGCAGGTGAGGCAGCATCCATGGATAGAGGAATGTGAATCAACGTTTCGGGTACACGACGCTTCGTCAGAACTGGGGCATGTTGGGAGAGGCTTTTAAGGACTAACAGAGAGGGGGGAGGCCGGGCAAGGAAGACAAAGGAGAAAATGAGGTAGAGGACAGGGGATGATGCAAAACAAAGGGTGTGGTGGGGAGAATTGCAACGAAACAGGCCACAGAGAAAAAATGTGTCTGGGACCCAGATGATGTGGTAATGGTCACAGAAGTGGGGGAGGGGGAAGGTGAGCTGTTATGTTCTGAAATTGTTGAAATCAATATTGAGGCCAGAGCACTGTATGGTTCCTAACAGATAGATGAGGTGCTGTTCCTCAAGCTTGTGCTGTGATTCATTGGAATAGCGTAGGAGAGCATGGATGGAGAGGTCAGTATAGAGGAGACCACATTGTGAGCAGCGAATGCAGTAAACTACATTGGTGATAATACACGTAAATCGCTATCTCACTTGAAAACTGTTTTTGGGGACCTGGATAGTCATATGGGAGGAGGTGAAAGGGCAGGTATTGCATCTCCTGCGCTGGCATGGGAAGGTTTCGGGGGAAGGAGAGCAACTGTTGGTGGTGATGGAGAAATGAACCACGGAGTCACAGAAGGAACAGTCCCTTTGGAATGCTGAGAGGGGAGGGAAAGATATGCTTGGTAATTTTTTTTAATGTAGCTCATCAACCCTCGGAGTTCCCCCACAAAAAAAATGCTCATGGCACTGTCAGTTGCAAGACCTTTCCGATGAGGTATAAATCATGTCTCTAAGTCAATCAGTTATTGCGTGAGTGTCGGATACACAGACAAACACTTTGTTTTTATTAGTATAGATACAAGATAGATGGCTAGATATTGTTCTGCCGAACCATACTACAATGCAAGTGAATATAAGTAATACAAGTGAAAATTAGAACTCATACCAATTTCAGTCCTATCAGCCCAACCCATAAGTTATGGAAAAACTAAAACTGTCAGTTTCTGATTAATTTAAAATGCTAATTTCTAGAAAGGTTACCATACAGTTATAATGTCAAAATAAAATTCAAAGAGCTCCTTCAATGGCTGAACAAGTGAGCAGCCAGTTTTACTTTTGACCACCAGTCTACACTGCGTTTATTGACCTCTGGGGAGATAGCAATGAGGCTCTACAATTGGCCTCGGTGCTGAATTGCAGAGGGCAATAAAAATCAGTCCAGTTCCTGCTCACTATCCAGCACTTCCTTGCAGGAGTTGAACATGTATGTGTATATACAGCGTCAGTTTGGCTCTGAAGAACACTCGTGATTAAATAGCCTCCCAGCATTGATTGTCAAGGCTTGTGAATGATAGTGATTTCAACAAGGTAGTGAAAGGGACATATGAAAAACACACGCACGCGCACACGCAAGTAGTGGAGAAAAATAGTCGAGCAAGGAATATAATTCAATTGACACTAATTAAAGTATCACTTATCACAAAATAATAGTAATATTAGTCCGAATGAGGAACTGAATCAATTCATATTCTGATACTGCTTAATGGAGAACAGTGTGGTATTCATTTATAGTTTCTATACAGAGTGAGAACTCTAACCCCTCATCAAACACTACACTAACACTGATAAATGAAAGTTATTCTATGCATTTTAGAGAAAAATTAAATAACCTGATCTCCACATTCAAATAAAAAAGGACTATCTATTCGGAATGAAACAGCATAGACACCAAGCAAATTAATAAAAGTATTGTGAGTGTAGTGAACATGTACAGCATTATGGTAATTGCTGAAGATTTTAAAACCAGATAACATAGTTTCCGGAGCAATTGAGTCTCCAGCATCTCCTCACTGTGGTCACTGGAACACTTGTGCGTCAGAAACATCAAATGATAGTTAGAAAAAACAATTCTGGCCTTATGTGTTTCATGCAGTTTGGTTTGTGCTGTAAACAATATTTTATCAAGTTGGACTAGAGTCAGATTGAAAAACCAACACGCGTATTTTACGTTGTGGTTTTCTGGTTTAATTTTGAAGCCTCCTGCTCACGGCAAGTAATGTGGCATTTATATTAGGGAACCACTTTCTGGCCTAGTGTTACATTACTGGCTGCCACTTGCCCTGCGGTAGATAACACAGTTCGTACTGCTGGCAGTTCCAAATTTGTCCATGGTCACAAAAGCATGATTGCTATCTTGATAAGATGCTCTACATTCAAGCATTCCAAAGTGCTGTGCCACAGAGTGGTACAAAAGCACGATTCATGATCCACCTCTTTAAGCAGTGCACACCATTTAGTTTATACTGTTTGCCAGCAAATTCTAGGCTGCCATTGGCAAAATACTAGCAATGTAAATGCATAATATAACACACAGCATAATTTTTTACAAAATGCAACAAAACTACATCCTGGAAAATACAAATGGGGTAGAGGAGCAAAGGGATCGAGGGGTACACATACACAATTCACTAAAAGTAGCAATGCAGGTTAATAAGGTCATAAAAAAGGCAAACCAGGCATTGGGGTTCATTTCTAGAGGGATAGAAATGAAAAGCAGGGAAGTTATGGTAAACTCCTACAGAACCATGGTTAATCCACACAAAGAATACTGTGTTCAGTTCTGGTCCCCATATTATAGAAGGGATATAGAGGCACAGGAGAGGGTGCAAAGGAGATTCACAGGGATGATCCCAGAACTGAGAGGTTATACCCATCAGGAAAGGCTGAACATGGACTCTTCTCTTGAAAAGAGGAGGGCAAGGGGTGACCCGATAGAGGTCTTTAAAATGATGAAAGGTTTTGATAGGGTAGACACAGGGAAGATGTTTCCACTTGTGGGGAACACCAAAACCAGGGGCCATCAATATAAAATAGTCACAAATAAATCAAATAGGGAAGTTAGAAGAAATTTCTTCACACAGAGAGAGTGGGAATATGGAATATACTACCATGAGGAGTTGTTGAGGCAAATAGCATAGATGTGTTTCAGGGAAAGCTAGATAGGTACATGAGGGAGAAAGGAATAGAAGGTAATACTTGAAGGAAGGCTTACAACAACAACTTTGATTTATATAGCGCCCTCCACGCCAGATGGCGTCTCACAGTGCTTCACAGTAACGGATCCCGGGTTGAGCCAGGAGGAGGGGGAGGAAGGTGACCAAATGCACGGTCGAAAAGAAAGGTCTTCAGCCGAGACCTGAAAATAGGAAGAGAGGAGGCGAGGGGAGAGAGTAAGGGAGTTCCAGAGCCTCGGGGCATAGTGGCTGAAGGCACGGCCGCCGAGGGTGGAGCGGAGAACTCTGGGGACAAGGAGCAGGCCAGACCCGGTGGAACAAAGGCAATAGGCACTGTTGTGAGGAGAGAGGTCAGAGAGGTAGGGGGGTGCAGAGGAGTGGAGGGATTTGAAGACAAGGATGAGGATCTTGAAGTTGATCCGCTTAGTTGAGAAAGGGCAGAAGGCTCATGTGGAGCATAAACACCGGCATAGACCAATTGGGCCGAATGGCCTCTTTCTCTGCTGTATATTCTAATGTATTCTAATGTAACTACTGCAGGAGATGTGATGCTGACACTCCAAAGTGCTGTGCCACAGAGTGGTACTAAAGCACAATTTATGATCCTTTATGCACAACAATCTAATTAGCAATCTCAGCCATGCTATCAGGGGAGGAGATGAAGATAAGGATAGGTGAATGGAGGGAGATGAGCTTGGTCCCTTTGCAAACACTGAACAGTCTGTTTCAGAGCAACACTGCCTATAGCCTAGAACCTGGCATCTACATATTGTATTTGGTGTGGAAACCTTATCTTTCTCTTATTCTGAAAAAAACCTTTGTGATGGTTGTTCAATGCAGGGTTACTGAACTACCTTAAATGTAGCAGCATTTAAAGAGTAAAATATCTGTTGCTTCAATCTAAAGGATAATTTGCAATTTAATATGAAAAATAATTGGAAATGCAAGACAGAAAATAAAGGCTGGTGCGAACAGCAGTACAGTCTGCATCTGTCACTTTATGATGATTGCCTTTATACTCTAGGAATGAGGTGGAGCCCTCTAAGTGATGCACCCAATTTGCTTGAAAGGAAATTGAATTATACAAGCAATGACATTAAGTGACGTGCCAAAAATTAAACAGGGATTTATATTTTATAAATATAAGAAGTGGGGGGAAAAGAGGAAAATGAAAAGAGAGACATGTTGCAAAGCAGTAAAGATGAAAAGCAATAAGACAACTCAAAGGGATTCAAGTCTTAATTCAGTGGATAGGGCCATTCATAGGCTAGTGTTTATCTTGGCTTGATACAGACACTCAACTTCAGATAAAATGTGTGATCAGGCAGTAGTTGCTGAACTACTGTGATAACATTTGGGAAATCTGCCCGCTAAGCTGCAGCAATAAAGATCTGTTTTCAGAAGCATTGCACATACATTACCTTAAGCTTTGAAAAACAATAGGATGCATTTTGATATACTTCAGGCTAGCTGATGCGATCTACTTCATAAAAGTAAAGCAACATTGGAAGCAGAATGCATTCTGAAACAATTTTGAAAAATGTTTATAAATTTGTGAGGCAATTTGGCATGAGACCCAAGTCAAAGTCCTAAGAGTCTTAATGCAAATCACATGCTTTGCTACAGGACATTTCAAGAAAATATTACACGATTAGGGCCTACAAAGATCTTACCATCAAGAATTTGGAGAATTTAAAAAATTCAGCCTCCCAATTCAGAATCACTTTGTACTTTTTAAAAAAAAAGGAGAACGCCACGGTTACCTATTCCTGCAGCAACATATCTGAAGCTGCTTGTAGAAGCATAAAGCTTCGTCGTTCAGCCTCCTTCGTTAGAAATCAGTAAAAAAAATTAGAAAAATAACTCTGAAAAGCACTGCAATGGACAAAGCTGCAAGTCATGACATTTGATCATGGTTTAAAAAAAACTTTACTGAAAGATTAGTGGATTTTAAAAGCATAGAGCTCCCACACTTCCTGCTGTTGCACATCCCCCCATAATAACCAAACTAACAAGGCTGATACCCAATATTTTCATAGTACAAATAGGTTACTAAATTAGTAATAGTAAACAAATTCTAACATATATTGGCTATTCTGGCATAAAGGAAAATTGTCAAGAGAACTGTAGGTTATTGCTGCTGTTCAGACCCAGTAAGCTTACATTCAAGGCCTACAGTCAATGAGAGCTCCATTTTGCACCACTACAGCATGAGGCCTGATATGTTACACAAGGAGTGGCACTGACAGCTGCCAAGGAGATGTCTCTGGGCATAAGTGCCCTCTCTACTCAGCAGGGATTGAATTAATGGAGCTGCGTCAGAATTTTAAAATTCTGCTTTGAAGGATATTGATTTTATTAACATTGCTTTGATCATCTCCCTCCAACTGCTCTGTTTAACAAGAGATATTTTCAATAGTGAAGATGGCAAATGCTTGGTCTGATCACACAAACCTACAGTAAACATCAACAAATTAGATTTGTACAGCATCTTTCACGTTGGGAGGACGTCCCAAAGTGCTGGACAGTCAGGTCTTTGGACCCAAGCAGGGGTTGGGATCGGGGGGGAGGAGTGCAGAGAGGCGAAGGGTAGGAGGGTGGCTGAAGGTGCAATCAAGCGGAGTGTCTTGAGACATGCCTTCAGGCATGGGAGAGAGCAACGCGAAAGGACTGTGGGAATGGGGGCAGAGAGACTGTTGGGGCAGGATGGGTGGGCGAAATGGAGCAGGTCGGAGCCTGATGATCAGAGGGAGTTGATATGGGGTTAGCAGGTCACAGAGGTAGGAGGAGCAAGACCATGGAGGGCTTTGAAAGCGAGGACGAGGATTTTGAACTCTATCCTTTGGGGGATGGGGAGCCAGTGGAGCTGGGTGAGGGTGGGGGTGATAAGGTCACGGAGCCTGGTGCGGAGAGGACGTGAGCTGCAGTACTGGATGATCTGCAGCTTGTGGAGGGAAGAGTTGGGAAGGGAATTGGCGTAGTCAGCCTAGACATAATAAATGCTTGGATGTTTGATTGTTGTTTATATAGCACTTTCCATGTAAATAAACATCTTAAAGGGCTTTACAGAATATTAGTTAGAAGTAAAGTGAATGTTATTGTACAGGGAAATGTAGCAGCCACATTCCACAAACAATGAAATAAGTAGCCAATTCATTTGAATTTTGGGGTAAATTTCAATGGGAATATCGGCCAGGATAACGGACACACACACACATTTCTTTGAAATAGTGGTCCTGGTAGCTGAGGAGTGGGAAGTATCCTTTAATATCCACCTGAATCACAAGGCAAACAAGACCTAAATGAATAGCTCAATCAGAAAAAATGATGATCTGTAAATAACTAATAAATAAACCCATTACAAAAATGAGTCAAGTGAAAGAGAATGTAAGGAACTACAAGGTGATGCATTCACCATTGGCACTATAAATCCAGCAACAATAATGATTTTGGCATATAAACAAAAAACATTTAGCCAAAATTATAGACATGAACTAAAGGTAAATCTGTTAGCTACTTACATCTGCCTCCTAGTATTACAGTTTGACAGTTATTAGTTAGTTATTAGAAGTAACATACTGTATTTTGAAAGGAATAGCCACAAGCCAAATCATTAAAATGTCCAAACACTTGATATAGATCACAAAATTACACACCTCATTATTCTTATACTCTCTGTAATAGACAACAGTGATAGGAAAGTATGTCTGCTTTCGTTTTACAAAAGGTAACTTACACACATGGAGGCGCAGGCTGGTTGGGCCAAATGGCCTGTTTTCGTGCTGTACAATCTATGTAAATCTATTTAAATGGGTTGTCAAATGACCTTAAAGTGCGTTCATTGAAAGATCACAAAGATTTACAGATCAGCTGCCACCATCTGCTCCAATTTATTCCTACCTTCAGTTCTTCAACTACCCATGCCAGAAATGTACTCAAAGGCAGGAAGCAAAACTATTACTTCAAAGTATTTAATTGTTAGCAATCACGTAAATCGCGTATCTTCACAGCATTTATGAAAGTAACAATTCCCAATTGTTACATTTGAAAACCTTCATGTTTTACAATATTCAGAAAGTAAAACCTGTTCGGAAAGAATTGCTTAACAATAAAATACACTTTATTAGAAGATTGTTGTCTTCTCTAAAGGTTTTTCATCTATGTGTTGATTTTAACTGAAATCATTTAAAATCTCCACAAAACAGCTTTTTTTAAAAAAAAGTGAGCAGTTCTAACTAATTTCAGATTGGAAAATGCAATGAAACAATCAACTTGCAATTCAGGAACTGATGTTTTATGCTAAACCAAGTCTTTTTACACAGTTTGGGAAGAATACTTTATACAGACAACTTCACCGTAAAACTTTCCCCTTTTTTAAAAAAATCTAAAGAAACGTTAGGGAAAATTTACAAAAAATGTACAGCACAGAAACAGCCCGTCCAGCATTTACTCATTTGCCCTCCAACTCCTTATTCCGTTCATATCCTCCAATTTCTGTCTCCCTCATGTGAAGGTCTAGCTTCCTTTTGAATGCATCTACACTATTTGGCTAACCACAGTCTGTGGTTAATCAAAATAGTATTGATGCATTCAAGAGGAAGTTACTTTGTTTAGCATAAAAATTAAACTCACAACCCTTTGCATGAATAAATTCCTCCTAAATTCTCTTTTGCTATCTTATATTTGTGTTCCTTGGTTATGGACTCCATAACCAGTGGACACATCTGATTATTGCTAACCATATCAAACTCTTTTCTAATTTTAAACACTTCTATTAGGTCCCCTCTTAAAAACATCTCTCTTGCGAAAAAAAAGCCTAACCTATCCAGTCTATCCTGATAGCTGTGACCTGCCAGCACTGTATCATCCGAATAAACTTATGCCATATTCTTTCCATTGCTGCTATATCCTTATAATATGGAGACGAGACCTGGACATTGTAGTCTAAATGTGTCAAACCAAGGTTTTGTACAAATTCAACATCACCTCACTTTTATATTTTACTATCCCTCTGGATATAAAGAACCAAACTCTTTTTTTAAATAGCCTTATCTAACCATGTAGCTACTTTTAGAAATGTGTGAATCTGAATTTCCAGATCGCTATTGCAGTACCCTCATCTACTATACTGGTTACATCTTCAAAGAATATTTACAATATTTAAAACATAAATGAAAGACCTTTACAATAACTCTTTGAAGTGCTTTAATAGGTCTCAAAGAACCGATAAGGCACTGTATCAAATTCAAGGATTATTATTATTAGAATTGATAAGGTTGGTAAAGCATGACCAACCACTGGACAAATAGACATCACTCATCTGTAACTTAAGAAATCCACACACTTCTATCGCAAAGGAGATTGGATCAGGTTCAAGTAACTTTATTTTGTTTTGGTTGTCCCAACCCCATCCATGATAATACTAAACAGCAGTGTTTCACAAGATCGCTTCAGTTGAAGAAAAGCCCTTTTGGCTCTTTTGATCTCATCCTTTCATAATACCCATCCATTCATCCTCCGATTGCAGCATTAAGCGGTTTCTTAACCCAGAATCCTAGCCTCAAAAACCCTTTCAGGCATCCAATTCCAGTTATTAATTATAATAAAATAATACCATGTGTCCAGTATCTTATGTCAAGATGTCACAAAACACTTGAGATTTCTGTAAAGTGTAGTGATTGTGCATTCCTGTAGCTCAGTGGTTAGAGCACTCGCTTTGCAAGCGAGAGACCTGAGTTCAATTCCAGGCAGAGGGCAAAACCTCGGGCAAGTTTCCTTACTCCACACAGAGCCTAATAATAATCCCTCCAAAACCCAAAACAATAATAAATTGGTCATTTTCAATCTACGACTGTTTGTGGGACATTGCTGTGCGCAATTGGCTGCCGCGTTCGCCCACAAATATACAGTCAATTCACTTTACAGTATATTCTGTGAAGCGCTTTGGGACGTCCTCCCGACGTGAAAAGCGCTATATCAAATGCAAGGATTATTATTATTATTATTATTATTTGTAGGCACACATGCCAGCTAAGTTACACAGCAATGTTCCACAAACAGTCACTAATTATATGCACTGTCAGGGAGGAGATCGGGAGAAGCTCTCTTTTTAAAAATAGTGACTTTAAACGGGATTTTTAACAGGTCTGAGTAGACAGACCCAACCTTGATTCACTGCCTTATCCAAAGGGCACCTCGACAATCATGCAGCAAAGCCCCAGCACTGCGTATTGAAGTCTCAACCCGGGACCACAAAACATTTCTCGAGTTCTCTGGGTAGAAACGATTTTTTTTTTTTTTCGGATGTCAGTCCTGAAATTTTTTTTTATTCTTTCCTGATGGGAAAGGCACTATACAACTGCAACGTCGTTGTCGTCGTCGTCGTCGTCGAAACAGCTCCTTCGCTTCAGTTGACCTGTGGTCCTGTTGTCCTGCTGCTCTGGCACACCTGAGAGTGATGCTTTGGGTCTACTTTCTCAATCCCCCTTTGAAACCCCACGCAACTCAACTCGAGAAGATCTCCGTGAGACATCTCGTCTGACGTCCAAACAGCGCTGTCTGGACCCCGTCGATCGTGGTTCGTTCCACAACGCTCCAGCGACCGGTTCGTGCAACCTGACCAGAGTGTGGTTCAGCTTCTCCCGTGGCATCCTTTCAATTTCTCCCCCCCTCCCCCCCTCCCCCCCCCTCCACACCCACCCTACGCTAATCCCTACTGGAACAGAACCGATGCACTCCAAAATTAAGCAGTCACCCATTAATAAAGTTGGAAGGGAGGAGGAGCTGGTGTTCGCATTGGAAACAACACCCCCGGATTATCCCGAATTGACAGCAAGAAGTGTAAACTGCACCCGGAGCTGCAGTTTGTGCCCTCCACAGGATCTGCACAGTGCAGTGCAGAGTGCGGTGCACTGATATATTTCCCCCACCCCCCACCCCCCCCCCACCCCCCACCACCTTCTCTTGGGGTCTGTGCAAACCGCCCCCCACCCCCTCAAGACACAGAGAGGTACACGAAGAAAGGGGGGAAAGGGTGGAGGGGGAGAGGGAGAGGGGAACAGACCTGCAGACTCTCCCGTGTTGATCCAGTCGGGATTAGCGAGGCTGGCGATGGCGAAGATGTCGGCAGCCAAGAAGAGACATCCTGAAATAATGGTCAGTTTATCCATCGCAGTCGCAGCCGCCCCGAAATGGCCGCCCGCTCGGCGTCTCTCAGCATCGAGAAAGCGGGGGGCGGGGGAGGTGGGGGGGGGGAGGGGGTGGGGGGCTCCCTACCGCCTGCGCCGCGCCGCGCCGCCGGCCATTTCCACAGCAACCGAGCCCCGAGCCCCGGCCTGGCCCCCGAGCCCCGGCCTGGCCCCCGAGCCCCGGCCTGGCCCCCGAGCCCCGGCCTGGCCCCCGAGCCCCGGCCTGGCCCCCGAGCCCCCGGGCCGGCGCGAGCGGCTGCTCAAACGCTCTCCCGATTTCTTTTGCCGCCGTTCACTTTCCGGCCTCCATTTAGGGTCGTGAGGAGAAGGAGAAGAAGGAGGAGGGAATCCGGTTGAGGAAACGAATGCCGCTTCTTTAAAAGCCGTTTAAAGTCACTCGACCCCGACCGCGGCGGCGGCGGCAGCACTGTGCCAGGAGGACGTTGACGGCGGCCATTGACTCGACGCGCGCGCGTACGCGTACGCGGCGGCGGCGGCGGTGGCGGCGGCGACGGGGGGGCGGGGCCGGAGGAGGCGTGGCACGTACTCACGTACTGACGCACTCGCTGAGGATTCCAGCAGCTCCTGTGTGGCACGTGACTACGTGACTGCCTGACTGACAGGCGAGCCTCTGCCCCGCCCCCCCCCCCACTCCTCATCCATGTGCCAAACTCTCTTTCCTTAATAATAGTAATAATAATAATAATCCTTGCATTTGATATAGCGCTTTTCACGTCGGGAGGACGTCCCAAAGCGCTTCACAGAACACACTGTAAAGTGAATTGACTGTATATTTGTGGGCGAACGCGGCAGCCAATTGCGCACAGCAATGTCCCACAAACTGTCGTAGATTGAAAATGACCAATTTATTATTGTTTTTGGTTTTATGAGGGATTATTATTAGGCTCTGTGTGGAGTAAGGAAACTTGCCCAAGTTTCGCTCTCTGCCTGGAATTGAACTTAGGTCTATCACTCTAACCACTGAGCTACAAGACTCCACAAGACACAATAATAATAATATAATAATAATAATCCTTGCATTCGATATAGCGCTTTTCACGTCTTCTCGACGTCTCAAAGGGCTTCACGGGACAGACTGTAAAGTGAATTGACCGTATATTTGTGGGCGAACCAACCGCACAATCGTCGCCCGTGCGATATGATATACAGGCCCTCGTCCGGACGACACAACACCAACTTGCATTTACGAGGCGGTCCTTCAACTCACAAAGGGTAGCGTCCCAGAGCGCTTGACGGTCGAGGGGCACGGGCCCTCCCTCTCTCTCGAAGAGGACGGTCTTCAGGCGTGACCTGAAGATGGGGAAGGAGGGAGGGGGCAAGGTGGAGGGATAGGGGAACGAGTGTTCCAGAGTCTCGGGGGTAGTGGCTGAAAGTACAGCCGCCAATGGTGGAATGGAGGACACGAGGAACATGCAGGAGGCTGGAGCCAGTCGAGCAGAGGTAGTGGGTAGTGGGTTGGGGAGTAAGTAGGTTGGAGTGGTAGGGAGGTGCCAGGGCATGAAGGATTTGAAGACGGGTATGAGGATCTTGAAGTTGATCCGTTCGGTGATGGAGAGCCACTGGAGTCTGGCTAGAACTGTTGTGATGCTTTCATTACATCAAGACACAACTATGCAAACTCATTGCTTATCAGCCTTCCTAACTGCTCCCTCCACAGGCTGCAGATGATCCAGAACTCTGCAGCCCATGTCCTCTCCCGCACTACGTTCTGCGATCCTATCACTCCCATCCTTGCCCAACTCCACTGGCTTCTCATCACACAGAGGATACAGTTCAAGATCCTGGTCCTCACTTTCAAAGCCCTCCACAGTTTTGCTCTGCGACCTCCTAACCCCCTACCATCCTGCTCGCTCCCTCCGCTCAGTGAGCTCCGGCCTGCTTCACGTCCCCCCCCGCCTTGCTCGCCCCACTATTGATGGGCGGACCTCCCGCCACTCTGCCCCCACCCTCTGGAATTTCATCCCGCATTCCGTCTGCCTCGCCCCCTCCCTCGCCACCTTCAAGACCCATCTCAAGACCCTCCTCTTTGACCGCGCTTTCAATCTCCCTGCTCCCCCCCCTCCCCGACACCATCCCCCAGCTCGGATCCGAAACTCTGTCTGTCCAGCGCCTTGGGACGTCCTCCCGACCTGAAAGGCGCTTTGCAAATGTAATTTCGTCGTCGTCGTTGTTGTTGACGACGACAGTACGGAGTTTAGTGCGGGTACGTATGCGGACAGCGGAGTTTGGGATTAGCTGGATTTTGTGGATCCGGGCGAGGAGGGCGTTCGAATCGTGTCGCAGTGAACTCTGGCGAGGCCCTGGCCCCCGCCCCGCGCCTCGAGCGCTGCGGGCCCCCACCCGGCTCCGGAACGGTACTGACCGTCGGGATGGCCGCAGGAGGACTGGCTGAATTCCGGCCCGGTGGTGGTTCAGTTCCAAGGAGACCTCTTCCCCCCCCATAAATAAACAGCGGAGCAAGTCACAGAATCAGCTGCGTATTTCGAACCCATCAATCGATGGATCGATCGATTGATCGATCGGCGGTATTGATCTGTAATTGGCACAGTGAGAGGGTGAGGGGGGAGCGCCAGGTAACGTGATCACCGGCTGCCCCGGTCGCCAAAAATTATGCTTCCGAAATCTCTTGATGTCGATTCCGCACGGATAGAGCACGTGGTGCCTCCTCCGTGTGCCACTCACGGCAGAAACCCTTTTAACCTGAGTCCCCGCCGCGGCGGCGGACTGCATCCGCGGCGCCCCACCTTCAGCTCACTGTGAATCCATCGGGGGGGGGGCCCGTCCGCGCCTCCGCCTCTCCCGGCGGGAATGCAAAAACGACTCGCGTCCCGCACTTGTCCGAACGGAAACGGCGTACGAAATACACCGCCTCGACGCCTAAATGGACTGCGCTTCGGGCATGCGTAAATTATGCAAATACCGCGAAGCGTTCTGGGATACGTCTGTCTCTCGCCCTCTCCCTCGCTCTCTGACTGTAGCGACACCTGCTGGTGGGACAAGACATGGCCTTAACGTTGCTCCCCAGCTCCAGCGCTGATTGACTTTGCAGAAGTGTAGTGACTGTGCATGCGGTAGTGGAGTCATTTTTTTCAAAGGACTCGTGTTTCCAATGAGTGTGTATTTCTCTCAGCAACACTGCAAACGGTTGTATTTCTTTGCCGTTGTTTTGCGTGTTGCGTACCAGTCAGCTCGGCTCAGTCAGTAGCCCTATCGCCTCCATAATAATAATAATAATAATCCTTGCATTTGATATAGCGCTTTTCACGTCGGGAGGACGTCCCAAAGCGCTTCACAGAACACACTGTAAAGTGAATTGATTGTGTATTTGTGGGCGAACGCGGCAGCCAATTGCGCACAGCAATGTCCCACAAACTGTCGTAGATTGAAAATGACCAATTTATTATTGTTTTTGGTTTTGGAGGGATTATTATTAGGCTCTGTGTGGAGTAAGGAAACTTGCCCAAGGTTTCGCCCTCTGCCTGGAATTGAACTCAGGTCTCTCACTTGCAAAGCGAGTGCTCTAACCAATTATTATTATTATTATTATACTCCACTCGGCGCCTGGTGTGCTTTCTCCCCCGGCCGGCACGTCAATTCCGCATGCGTCGGGTGCTCGCCGGTCCCCT
This sequence comes from Callorhinchus milii, assembly GCF_018977255.1. Classification (NCBI taxonomy): domain Eukaryota; kingdom Metazoa; phylum Chordata; class Chondrichthyes; order Chimaeriformes; family Callorhinchidae; genus Callorhinchus; species Callorhinchus milii. The sequence continues at coordinate 9,420,742 of NW_024704757.1, forward strand.
TCCTGACACCTGAACTCGGACAATGAGCGATGCGAAACGTTCCGGTGTTTTGACTGTAAGCGTGAGCGTATTGTGCCAGCCATCTTCGGCAAGAGGGCTGTAGCAGAGTGCGTTTGTGCACACCTATGCGCTGCAAACAGGGGCGTTCCCAACTGTGATTAAAAAAGTGCGTCCCGAAAATGCGTGTACGTCCTGTGCGTTGTGAACCGGTGAACCATTGCGAACTCGTGATTGAAAGGGAGGGTGACATGGAGTGGGGGTGGGGCACAAAGCCCATCTTGTAACAGAACCCAAAGCGGGGAAACCTTGGTCCTTGGTACAAGATCCACATTGTCCTTTGATGATTTGAGGGCCTATAGTGTTGGCGGGGGGGGGGGGGGTTGTCTGCGGGGACAACACGCGTCCTCTTGAGGAACACATTTTGGTCTAGTTTGGTTTAATGGGGGTGAGTGGGGTCTAACCTCGTTCACAAAAAAAAAACACAATCTCTTTTTAAAGGTAAAGAAAGACAACAGCACACCACCTCCTGCTATGGGTTCAACAATTTTTTATTATTCTTGATCCATTATTATTTCCATTGCACCATTTAATTAGAAACCAACAAGTAAACAAGACACATGGACCGTGGGAACAGAAAATAAACGCAGGATTGTGTGCGGGACACTGAGCGGATTTCCCCAGCCTCCATCGTAACCTCGTCACTCGCAGTCCCTCCACTGTGTCATCATGATCCCAGGAATCCTGCAAGCATTTCTGAAGGAAAAAAGGAACCCCTAACTTTATTTATCAGTGCGTTAGGTTTTTAATGCAGCAATAAGCTGCATGAATCTGTATCTAAGTACCTGGGGTCTTCCTGCATTTTCCATATACCCATAAATTAAATGACACCCCCCTATCCCCCCCACATCCTTTACAAGGAAGAACGTAACCAGCCTGTAACAGATCCTGTCTGCTCAGTTTCACTCACCCTGCATTGCCCAGATTTGATCACCCAGGATGTTGGTTTATTGAATCGAGGGAGCGCTCTTTAGTGATTCTTCCCTGTATGTTAGCAGCTATCCTGATTTTCCTTCCCCCAAAACTCAGGAATTCTCTTAGATGTCGGCGTAATGTAGGGTCGCCATCTCACAATTTCTGCTCCTCGAGATCAGACAACAACGTTGGAATGTAACCACATGTTAAGTGCTTGGAGCTGCCTCCTGCTCCCATTCCCCAACACAGGAAAATAACCGAATGCCCGGCAGCTCTGTCATTTGCTGTCAATTTGGAGATTCACTCAGCCGGTGAGACAGAGATTGGGGCCGATAATAATCATAATAAACATAATAATAACAATCCTTGCATTTGATATGGTGCTTTATCGCGTCTCAAAACGCTTCATAGAATAAATTGTAAAGTGGATTGACTGTGTAGTTTGTGGGAGAAACACAGCAGTCAATTGCACACAGCAGTGCCCCACAAACAGACGTGGATTGAGTGACCAAAAAAAAAATTCTTGGTGGAAAGACGGGGGAAAAAAAAAAATGCTCAGAATCAAACACACATGAATGTCATTCAGCTCTTTTTTTAAAAAACAAAAAAAAGGCTCCAGTTTGGGGGACTGCACTCAGCAGGGAGTGGAGAGAGATTATACGTTCGTTAGAATCAGGCTTTCCATTGTACAGGGATATTTTCTCTGGGGCCATCAGATCATTCACTCAAAGACGAAGGATTATGACCACCTCCCCCCAGCCCCATAGCATTATAACAAACAGTACTTACAGAGATTAGCAGATCCCATCCCATCAACTGTAATTAATAAGGGATCACTGCAAACAAAGTGGACAGTGCCGTTGTTGTCAGCAAACACAAGTGCTGACATGCCTTCAAACCGTACAAATACGCCACAGAGAAAACCATCAGCTTTACATTTTAAAACGCATCTTTCTCTGATTAAATGAGCACAAGGTTATTTCATGTTATGCTGCTGCTTCAAGGCAACCCACTACCCCCCTCCCCCTCTGAATGTGCTTCCTTATATTCCCTCTACATCCAAATTCATTCCTAAATCAAATGAACTGTCTGGAGTTTTGTTGCTCGTGAGGATGTTGCTGGCACAAATTGTCAGCCTCCAATACAACATTCATTGCATTGACTGTGATGAATGCACTGCCACACTCTGACGATAGTTATCGTGATCGATATTGACCATCTCACAGGGAGAAGCCAGGCCCGGGACTCACGGTATCTTTCTCAAATCCCGAAGGTTCAGAGATTTCAGAAGTTTGCTGAAAAGCAAGTTAGGTTTGTTGTTCCACATCAAGTTGTGGCACGGGACACTTTGGCTTTCAAGCAAATGAAGTTTGCCAAAGTTAATAATAATCTTTTAAGTCTGATCTATATTTAAATCTGACACAGTGCTGATAATGCTGACACCTCTCAAGGTGTGGTGTATTTTGTTTTTGTGTATCTTTTTCGCCCACAAAATCCAATTCACTTTACACTATATTCTGTGAAGCGCTTTGAGACGCCTCGAAGACGTGATAAACCGCCGTATCAAATGCAAGGATTATTATTGTTTTTATTATTTGTAAAGCCACTGTGTATTTGTGTGCAAAAGCAGTCAATTTGCACACAAAATGTCAACAGCTATGAGGTGAATGACCAATCGATCTGCATTATTTTATTTGCATCATTTACATCCCTCCACAAAACTGAAGTGAGATATTTCATAAGAAAACGGGTCACATTCTGCAAATAAATATATAAATTACACTAAAAAGGACTGCAGTCTCCATGTAAAAGACAAAAAGAAAGCCAACCCCCACCCAAAAAACACTTGTATTTATAAGCAGCCAATCCCCAGCACCACATTTTACACACTCAGTAAACCGGCCACATCACAACATTGCTCCCACCCCTTATTATGTCACTAGAGGTATGAATGTCATGTTCATGACATTTTTCAGAAATTTTAAGATTATAAACCGTTTGACAACAAGGTTTGCTGTAAATCATTTTAGGTGTACATATATAGTAGTGATGCCAAGCCTTGGCATTAAAAGATCAGAGTACAAGTATTGGAGAACTTGACATTCCTGGACAGAATGACTTAAAAAAAGAGCCGGAGGGATGAGACCTGAAAGCTATGAGGGACTCAGGGATATAAAACAGTGTCAGTCAGTGTATTCGAAGTTCGGCTGAAACAAAGCAGGAACATTTTAAAGGTGAAGTGATCATAACAGCATCGATAGAATCAAGACGAGAAAGGTTGTGATCCAGGGAGGGATGGGCTACATCAGTGCTGCAGCTTCAGTGTTTTTAAACAATTTTCAAGTCAAAGGATAACAGCAACATTTTGCTTTTTTTTAAAAAAAGTAATTTTCTACATTCAACTGCTGAAACCTCGCGTATGAAATTTCAGTGCCTTGGGACGTCCTCCCGACGTGAAAGGCGCTTTACAAATGTAATTTTGTTGTTGTTTTGTGGTATAGCTCGCTCCATGGGGGCTCGCTCAGGCACCTCCACCACCAAAGTGACCACTCTTCACATTGTGAGCCTGCACTGTGAGTGTCACAGCTGACTACAACCTTGTCCTAGGAACACAAGAGCCAAGAATAGGACGTTCAACCTCTCGAGCCTGTTCCACCATTCCGTTAGATCATGGCTGATCTCTGTGCCTCAACTCCAATTACCGGCCTTTGCCCCATATCCCTTGATAACTTTAACCTAACAAAAAAATCTGTCCACCTCAGTCTGAGACAGTTCCAGATTTCCACTTCCCTCTGCGTTAAAAAATGCTTCCTGATTTCACCCCTAAATGGCCGAGTTCTAATTTTAAGATTATGCCCCGTTGTCTTCATATACATCGTCCAGTAGGGGCTACTGGATGGTGACCTGATGTTTAAACTCTGCCTGATTTCCCCCACCACCATCTCGATGATCTCTCCACTACACATGTGAACAGCCCCATTTCAATCACTTGGCATGTTTGCAGTTTGCCACATTTACCAGGTGAAGAGTGGTACTGGTGACCCCCAGGGAACACACACGGCTTCTCCCAGGTCACCCTCACCTGACAATCAGTGTTTCCTGCCACCTCACTGACTTTCCTCGGCTCTTTCCTCCGTGCCCTCGACACACAATAAACTATCAGGTCACCGAGATCTGTGTTAAATAAAGATTGACCTGAGCCACGTTCAGTGCCCATTTGTCCCCAGTAACTACATAATCCTGTCACATAACAATATGTGTAGTGAATATTGCACCAAAGCAGAACAGCCCAGATAGCAACAAAGATGCCCAGTTCTGGAGACATCTTTGTCATCAATATGTCCTTAATAACGACCCCCCCCCCACTCCCCCCTCCCCCACCCCATCACGTGACAGATGTTGGGAGTCCAACTGACTGGGAAGGACAGGACCCAACAGCTGTCAGGACCCAGCTAAACCCAATCATAATTACCCCCTTTGGATTAAATGCATCTTTACTCTTTACCCCTTGTCTACAACATACAGAGTCCAGGGCTGCTCTCTGTGCAGTGCAGAAACCTGGCAAAGCCCCAGCGGTGGGTTCTCATCGAGGGCCTTTGGCAGGTGTGGCCGGCACTTATTTTTTTCCTTCCTCTGTAAAGCGCTGGAAATGAGCGAAGCTGAGGAAGACCTGCTCAAGTGAGATCTGGCTGATGGAATAATCCTCGAGGGAATATTTGTCCTTGGCTCTTTCCAGGATCCCAAAAACCTGGGAACAGAGGGAACGGAAAGCGGAAGAGAGTAACTAATTACAAGAACGGGAATTAATAATAATAAAATAATAATAATAATCCTTGTACTTGATATAGCGCCTTTACCACGTCTTCCAGACATGGGTTTGCAGACATGGGGTCATCCGCAGAGGTCAACTTCCAGATGTGTGCGGATGACACCCAACTGTACCTCTCTGCCTCCACCCTTGACTCCAGGACCACTGCTGTCCTGACAGAATATCTGTCAGACATCAAGTCCTGGCTGAGAGCTAACTTTCTTCAGCTGAACGTCAACCAGACCGAAGTCCTCCTGATTGTCTCCCGTCAGTGCCTCCACACTTCAGGCGGTGACAACATCACAATCCATGGTTGCACACTCCACTTTGCTAAGCCAGTCCGGAACCTTGGCATCTTGTTTGACCTTCAACTATCCTTTCTACCCCATATCCGTGCCATGACCCGCTCTGCCTTCCCCACCTCCGCAACTTCGCCCGGCTCTGCCACTATCCCACACTGCAGGCCAGCGAAACCCTCATATATGCATTCATAACATCGAGGCTTGACTATGCAAACTCCTTGCTTGTCGGCCTCCCCAACTCCTCCCTCCATAGAATGCAGATCATCCAGAACTCTGCAGCCCGTGTCCTCTCCCGCACCAGGCTCCGTGACCCTATCACCCCCATCCTTGCCCGACTTCACTGGCTTCCCATCACTCAGAGGATCCAATTCAAGAACCTGGTCCTCACCTTCAAAGCCCTCCACGGCCTTGCTCTTCCCTATCTCTGTGACCTCCTAACCCCCTACCATCCTGCCCGCTCTCTCCGCTCAGTGGGCTCCAGGCAGCTTCATGTTGTTGGTGTTGTAGATGGACGGTATGGTAAAGTTTTAGTAGATCGCAGAGTTAGTGAGGAACAAGACTGTGAAGGTCTTTAAAAGTGAGGACATGGATCTTGTACTCAAACTTCTGGGTGGGGGCGAAATGGGGAGCCAGAGCCTCGTTGACCCCCACTTGCTTTTCCTAGTGATTCACACACAGATGCACCAGCAGAAGCAAACCTACCTGAGCCCAGGACAGATTTTTACGGTTTAGATGGTAGTGCAGTCGTCCTTGATGCTCATCTTTTAAATCACTGCCTGTGACAGAAACACAACCAGGAGGTTAGGGCAAGAGGCAAAAAAAAAAATCAACAAACACACAAGAAGCACGCACACACCTACAGGCAGCAAACGGGCAGCCCTCCTCCTCCTCCGACTGACAAACCAGGCAGCAGGGGATACAAGGGCGACTTGTCCTTTTGACATCTGCACCCAAACCATCTGAAATCCTCGATTAGATTACAAACCATCGCTCGCTCCCAGACTTTGGTTATATTACGTATGACAAGAGCTCAGTTCTAAAGCACAAGGAAGTTCACACGTGTGTAAAAATATAACGGTTACATGCATAATAACAATATTATTAATAATAACAATAATCATCCTTGCATTTGATTTGCAAGGATGCAACTTCCACGTGTACGCAGATGACAACTCTATCTCTCTGCCTCCACCCTTGACTCCAGGACTGCTGCTACCTCCGCTCATTGGGCTCCGGCCTGCGTCACAACCCCCGCCTCACCCCCACCACCACCATTGGTACGCAGGCCTTCTGCCACTCTGCCCCCACCCTCTGGAACTCCATCCCGCAGTCCCTCCGTCTCGCCCCTTCCCTTGCCTCCTTCAAGACCCTCCTCTTCGACCGTGCTTTCGATCACCCTGCTTCCCCCCCCCACCCACCCTCCACCATCCCGATCCTCAGCTCGGGTCCGAAACTCTGTCTGTCCGGCGCCTTGGGACGTCCTCCCGACATGAAAGGTGCTATACACGTGTAATTTTGTTGTTGTTGTTGATGATTTAGTGCCGTATCACGCCGTTGTTGAGACGTCTCAAAGGGCTTCACAGACCGTACCGTAAAGTGAATTTTGCGATCGCAGGTGAGCTGCTGGAGGGGAAAAGCAAAGACAAGGGCATCGATACCTTCAAATGTGGTTTCTATGAATTCCTTGAAACGTTCGAGTCTGGGAGGCTCCCCGTCTCCTTTCACTTTGGCTATCAGTGTGTAGCCGCTGCCAAATTTATTCTTGAGGTGCTGGGGGCTCCCTAGGCATTTGAACTGCCCGTTCACCATGATTGCCACCCTGGTGCACAGCGCCTCGCACTCCTCCATACTGAAAAAAAACACAAGCAGGACCAGCTTCACAACTGTGACCGTAGACAGCGGGCACTCTCCCCTCAGCGTCCGACCCGCGGTATGTTTTATACAACAAAATTGTTCCTTTTGAATTCCTTATACAAACCCATCTAAGCATAATGTATTTCTCGACTCTCTGCTATCACAGTGCCGTACAGAGACGAAGGTTTTAGTGGTGAGTCCCCTGTTGGTTAGTGTTGGCATTGCGGGTCATTCTGGTCAGCATGAGGTGGATTAACCATCAGGTGGTCATGGAGGACCACAGTATCAGCCAGCTCAGCCCCGAGGAAGACCACGCTCACCTCCCAAAGGATCGTCACTAGTCGGTCAAGAGACAACCAACAAGCACAAGTTTTGAGCCCTTACTCAGGAGGATAGCAGGTACCAGGAACGTCATGTGAGCCTTTGGGGTGAGCACCACAGCTCGATGCGGAATGTGCAAGAGCGTTGCCCCCATCTTCCTGCGCACATTCCAGACACTGTTCCAGCAGTTGGCAGAGCTTCAGCAGCATCTGCTTACCTCTCTGTGCGGCACTCAAGACAGACACCAAGGCTGAATGCAAGTAAGCCAATTCTGAATCAAAACAAGAGGATGGTCAAAAGTTCAACCAATAGTCAGGAGGAGCATTAAACAGTCAATATCAGGTTCCAGGGATTTTTCCCAATTTCCTGCCGACTGACCCCTGCTGGTTCAAAGCCTTACCTGTGGGATGTGATGACAACGGATTTCCCGCACTCCAGGGCCCGGGTCACTGCTCCCCACAGCAATCTCCTGGCAATGGGATCCATCCCGGTGGACGGCTCATCCAGGAAGATGACGGGGGGCCCACCGATCAGAGCCACTCCGGCACTCAGCTTCCGTTTGTTCCCACCGCTGGCAACGGAGAAACAGCATCAGACAGAACACAGAAACACCTTGCAGCTTCATCGCGCCCTTCACGCCGGGAATGCTTAACGGTCTTGGAGCCCGACACCGAACCGGTGGGGAGTGAGGAGGTGACCTTAAGCTCGGTCGAAGAGGAAGGTCTTGATCTAAAAGAGGGATGGAGTGGGGGGCGAGAAGTTCCAGTCCCATGTTCACAGTTTGCTGGTCTCACGGTCAGTGTCTGTTGGTGTCACGGTCACTGATTGTGGGCTCGCGGCTCAACACATTCTGTAGTCGTAGTGAAACGCAGGGCTCCCAGTGAACCTTGACCTCAGCCCTGATGAGAACGATATGGTGAAGCTAAAAACTAGCACAATCTCCCTGACGGCCTCCTTTGATGGGACTCGATCACTGAGTGGAGAGAGAGGGGGGGGTGGGAGGGGGAGGTAGGAATTTGTATCCATTACCCTCTTCCCAGGCCAGTGGTGTTGGCGCGGAGTTTACGAGCGCTCTGAGGCATGGCCCGGTGCGGAGGGCGCTATATAAGTGCAGATTGTTGTTGTGATCGCAGAGAAAACGCACCTCTCAGCCAGACCGTGCTTACGGTCACCTTCTCCCTCCCCTCCCTGGCTCAGCGATGGGCTCCACCACTGTTAAGCGCTCTGAGACACTGCCCCGCTTGAAGTGCGCTATATACATACAAGTCGTTAATAGGAATAATAATCCTTGCATTTGATGTGCCGCCTTATTGCATCTTCGAGACGTCTCAAAGCCCTTCCCGAAATATACTGTAAAATGAATTGACTGTATTTTGTGGCTTTGGAGGCGTAACACACAGAGAACAGAGCAATGTAGGGAACAGAACACGGCTTCAGCTCCGCTACCCCTCTGCTTGACGAGGGTCTCAGTCTTACCTGTAGGTTCTCACCAGCTTGTCGGCGTGGGGCTCCAGGAGCAGGCCCCTCAACACGTCCTCTACGCAGGCTGTGATGTACCGCTCGGGGATGCCTCGCAACCTGGAATACATCCACAGCGTCTCCCGGCCCGTCAAGTAGTCCAGCAGAGCGTCAAACTGCGGGCAGTAGCCAATCCTCTGTTGGACCTTTTCAGGAACGCAGAGATCAGAGGGCTCAGTGTGTGAGAAAGCTCAGGGAGAACTCAAACTCCTAAAGCGGATACAACTCATCATTTAATAATAATAATCCTCTCATTTGATACAGTGCCTCTAACATCAAGACGTCTCAAAGCGCTTCATAATTTACGGAGGTTTGTGGGACATTGCTGTGCGCAAATTGGCTGCACTGTTTGCTACAAGTACGCAGTAACCTATCCTGTAGATTCCTGCGAAGAGCTTTGATACATCCTAAACAATGTGATAATAGCAATTATTGCAGCATATCATGTCGTTGAGATGCCTCAAAGTGTTCGACAGAATATACTGTAAAGTAATTTGACTGTATATCTTGTGCTCGAAAAAAGCAACTGCAAGAGGAACAAACGTATAAAAGGTTACCTTCCTTCGATCTTTGAGGATGCTGTACCCATCTATGTAGGCATCTCCTGAGGTCACCTCCACATCACCCGTCAGCATCTTAAATGTGGTCGTCTTCCCGGCTCCGTTGAATCCAAGCAACCCGAAACATTCACCCTTATTTACAGCCAAGCAGATTCTGTCCACTGCAACCAACACCCCATTTTTATGATACACCTGAAAGAAATCGCAGTGTGAAGAATGCTGCGGGCTTGGTTTTGTGTCCCTCTACATAAAACATGAAAGCAGCAGTAGCAGTAGCTGCGCTCTTCAACGAAACTCATCACATCAAAATTAGGGAAGCGGTTCCCACCGCACACTTCCCTCCAACAGCCGGAGAGATTCTCCAGTGAGAAACTGAGCCAGGTCCCCAGTCTGGGCTAAATTAGCTGATTGCTGACAGGGCAGCAACTGGGGTTTAGTTTCCTCTTTGTCACTTCTGCAGACAAGAAAAATCAGCCAATATACTTGCAATCTAGACAGTCTGCTGGAACGTGCTTTCTCATGTGCACATGCACGTATGTGAGTGTTTGGATCCCCTTGCGTGTATGAATTCATCTGCCGGCATGTGGGTCTGTGGTACGCTTCTGTTGCATCCGTGCACTGATGTTCCTCCAGGGAGACATTGTGATTACAGTTGGGGTTAGTACCACACAGCACAGAACCCAGCTAACAACTACAACAACAAAATTACATTTGTATAGCGCCTTTACACCTCAATACTGACAACATCACCATCCACTCCACCTCACTGAGCCAGTCCGAACCTTGGGGTTTTGTTTGACTCTCAACTATCCTTTCTACACCACATCCGTGCCATGACCCGCTCTGCCTTCCCCCTCCTCCGCAATGTCGCCCGGCCCCATCACTGTCTCACACTGCAGGCCACTGAGACCCTAATACATTCATTCATAACGTCCAGGCTTGACTATGCAAACGCCTTGCGTTTCGGTCTCCCCAACTCCTCCCTTCATAGGCTACAGGTCATCCAGAACACTGCAGTCCGTGTCCTCTCCCGCACCAGGCTCCGTGACCCTATCACCCCCATTCTCGCCCGACTTCACTGGTTTCCCATCACTCAGAGAATACAGTTCAATATCCTGTCCTCACCTACAAAGCCTTCCATGGCCTTGCGCCCGTCCTCCCTCTGCAACCTCCTAACCCCTTACCAACCTGCCCTCTCCCTCCGCTCAGCGGGCTCCGGCCTGTTTCACATCCCCAACCTCGCTCGCCCCACCATTGGCGGGTGGGTCTTCAGCCATTCTGCCCCCATCCTCTGGAACTGCACCTCGCCCCCTCCATTGCTTCCTTCAAAACCTGTCTCAAGACCCTTCTCTTCGACCATGCCTTTGGTCACCCTCCTTTCCCCCACACCTGCTCTCCAAACTCCCCTGATCCCGATTCCCAGCTCAGGTCCAAAATACTGATTGTCCAGTGCCTTGGGATGTCCTCCCAATGTGAAAGGCGGTATACAAATATGAAAGTGTGTGTGTGTGTGCCTTTCCCATCAGTAGGATGTCCCAAGGCGCTGGACAATCAGTGTTTTGGACCCGAGTTGGGAGTAAACAAGACTTTGTTCCTTCCTCAGAGAGGATGGCTGGAAGCAGAACACTGTGGAGTCACAGATTGAGTGATTGCACATCTGTCTCACATACCTTACAGAGATCCTTCACTAGAAGGGGGCTGTCCAGTTCAGAGACTGGTACTTCTTCTGTCCTCTTTCGCTCGTCCAGGACATCACTGTCTTCCAAAAGCTGCAATTTGCTCAACGCTGGTTGCTATCAGAAACAAGTTGGCAGTGTTAGGAGGGATATCGCACCCCAGGCCACCTTCACACCCCTGGAAACCTTTCCCCCGCCACCCCAGGCAACCTTTCCCCCCCCACACCCCAGGCAACCTTCCCCTCCCCCACCCCTGGAAATGCTACCCTGTGCCCCCAGCGAGCGTTACTCCGAATTACAGTGCTCTAGGTTCAAATGCCTCAAAGTGCTTAAGGTAACATAAGAACATAAGAAATCGGAGCAGGAATAGGCCGTTCGGCCCCTCGAGCGCCCCCGCCATTTAATAAAATCATGGCTGATCTTCTAACCTAATTCCATTTACCCGCCTTATCCCCATATCCCATGATCCCTTTAGCTTTTAAAAATCTGTCGATCTCAGTCTGGAATAAGTTCAATGACAGACATCCACAGCCTTCTGGGGTAGAGAATTCCATAACTTCACTACCCTCTGAGTGAAGAAATGTTTTCTCAACTCAGTTCTAAAAGGTTGATCTTTAATCCTGAGATTATGACCCCTAGTTTCTCCAACCAGTTGAAACAGTCTCACAATACCTACCCTGTCAAGACCCTTAAGAATCTTATAGGTTTCTATAAGATCACCTCTAATTCTTCTATATTTTAGTAAATAATGTTGTAGTGACTTAGTATTGTGATTTTTTTTTTATTAAGCGCAGCAGTGCAGATCCTATAAACAGCCATGCAGTGAACGACCAATCTATCTTGATGATTGTTGGCCAGGACACTCGGTAGTAACTCCATTCTCTTTTTAAATTGTTATCACAGACCTTTAACATTCGCACATGAACAAGTAAGTTAGGTCCTTGTATTAATGTCTCATCTGGAGGAAGATACCTCTGACATTGTAGTGCTCCCCCAATACTACCCTGGAATATCTGGACTATAAACTCAAAGTCTCCAAAACCAAAAACAATAATAAATTGGTCATTTTCAATCTACAACTGTTTGTGGGACATTGCTGTGCGCAATTGGCTGCCGCGTTCGCCCACAAATATGTATAGTCAATTCACTTTACAGTGTGTTCTGTGAAGCGCTTTGGGACGTCCTCCCGACGTGAAAAGTGCTATATCAAATGCAAGGATTATTATTATTATTATTATTATTGGGGTTTGAACACGCAGCTTCCTGAGCTAGAGGTGAGAGTGCTACCAACTGAGATACCCCCGCAGTCCATCGTAAACATCCAGTGACACTGCAGAGGCCAAACTCAAGTACCTTGGGGTAGTTGCTGTTGTTGCACGTAGTGAATTCAAAACTTCCTTCTACTCACCAGGGTCCTTCTCTGACAGAGCGAACAGAAAACATTTTTCAACACTTGGAAGAAGTTAAGCTCAATGAGGAAGAGAATGCTGAACAACCCGATGCCCTGGATGGCCAAAGCAGCAAGGAAACGCCCAATCCCAGGCTTCTCCCAGGATAAGTAATCCAGCTGGTAGGTGAAGTCTGTCAATGAGAACATCAATCAGTATTGAGTGTGTAAAGGCAACAACTTGCATTTATGTAGCACCCTTTCATGTAGGGTAACAACAGCAACAACAATATTTATATGCGCCATTCAAGCGGGATAGCATCCCGGAGCGCTTGTCAGTGGTCGAGTCTGAGAGAGGGAGGAAGGAGGAGAGTCTGAGAGAGGGAGGAGAGTCTGAGAGAGGGAGGAGGGAGGAGAGTCTGAGAGAGAGGGAGGAGATGACCATAAGAACGATCAAAAAGGAAGGTTTTAGGTGGGACTTGAAAATGGGGAGGGAGGGGGCAAGGCAGAAGGATTGAGGGAGGGAGTTCCAGAGCTTCGGGGCGGAGTGGCTGAAAGCACAGCCGCCGATGGTGGAGCAGAGGGGGCGAGGGATGAACAGGAGGCCAGAGCCAGCCGAACAAAGGCAGCGGGTGGTGGAGTGGGGGGGTAGGCAAACCAGAAAGGTAGGGAGATAACGTCTCGAAGCGTTGAACAAAGTTTGATGCCGAGCTGGGAAGAAAGGGGAAGTAAACACAGAACAGCACGCACGAGCCTTCTCTTTCCACTTAAGTTTCTTGGAAGAATTTAAAGAAATCCAGCTTTTAAGAAATCTACAGAACATAAGAAATTCTGCATACTTTGAAATGCCACATAAATAAATTTATATTAGGCGGAATATCACCCGTTTCATAGCTCCAATTTATACACATTTCCCCAGATCGTTTCTGAATGCTTGTGAGCACCAGGAGGTACAGTAGGTGAACGTCAATTTGCGCACAGCAGTGTCTCACAGACAGCCTCAAAGTGAACGACCAATTTCACCCGGGGGATTGTTGGCCAGGATACTGGGAGAAACGTTTAGAATAGTGCAATGTGATCTTCAACATTCATCGGTTTAACCTAATTTAACAGACCAGAAAACTCCTTAGAGCTGAACTGGTATTTTTGTGTTTCCCTTCCGGAAACATAACACAACATTTACGGGTTATGGAAGGGGGTGGGTGAGGGGGCGCAGATAAAATCGGCCTAGACACGGCAAGTTCAAAGACCCGACATAGGGCTTGAACCCACAATTCTCTAAGGCAGAGGCAAGAGTGTAACCGACTAAGCCAGGCTGATACCCAGCTGGATATACTCACTTAAGGACTGGCAAAGCAACTCAGCAAGCGGGGTGCTGGTGCAGATCTGGATCATTTCAAAGTTTTGGTAAAATTCACTCATGGCCTGTCCCACGCAGTAATTGGGCAAAGCCAGAAACACCATGTCCATGATGTTGGTCAAGTTCCCCAACTCGAGCTCTGCGGGAAACAAAGCAAGGACGGTAACTGACTGACTCCAAACATTGATAATAATAATAATAATAATCCTTGCACTTGGTGGAGCGCGTTTTCACGTCTTCTAGACGTCTCAAAGCGCTTCACGGAATAGATTGTAAAGTGAATTGACTGTATATTTGTGGGCGAATTGCGGCAGCCAATTGCGCACAGCAGCGTCCCCACAAACAGTCGTGGATTGAAATGACCAATTTATTATTGTTTTTCTTTCTTGAGGGATTATTATCAGGCACGTACGTGGAGTAAGGAAACGTATCCAAGGGGTCACCCTGCCGGGAATCGAACCCAAAGCGAGTGCTCTAACCACTGAGCTACATCCTGAGCTTCAGTCTCCATTTTGATTTAAATTGCATGACTCGTATATTCTCAATTTCGGTCAGAAAGGTTAAATCTTCAATCCTACGGAGGTTCAGTCGTACCTGCCACACAACCACGAATGAAGGTTGCCGTATAAATGCAGCTTGTTCTGCCCTACTTCGGTTGTATTATGCAGTGACATCTAGTAGCAGAAATGAAGCGCTGCAACAGCAAGCTGCTGAGCGCACCTCGTGTTGGGCATGTGATCAGCGAGAGGCGAAGTCCTATTGCCTCCAACGGATCACAAATAGGGGCTCCATGAATACATGGAGGTGACCCGGGGCAAGTCTGTCTACACCTTGCCCTCTGAGGCACTCCACCGCAGAGCTGGAAAAGCCACACAGTGCAAAACCCCACAAAATATACCGTAAAATCCATTTTACAATGTAGTCTGTGAAGCACATTGAGACGTATCAATGACCTGATAAGGCGCTGTCTCAAATGCAAGGATTATTATTATTATTAAAAACCTCAGAGACAACCTGCCCCTCTCTCTGAATACATCGCATCCACAAACTGACAGCTGCAGTTTTCGGCAGCGCAATGGAAAAGCCCCATCTCCCTGATGTGTTCAAAGTACCTGGGATCTTCATGATCGTGATGGCTATGAAGGTGGAGGTGCCGGAGAGGATGTTGAACATGGTGAGCCTGGAGTAAGCTGTCGCTGCCAGATTGAAACAGTACTGGAGGATGTACATGAGGGGGATGATGGACCAGCTGTAGAGGATGAGCAGCAGCAACACGTCCATTAGCCTCTTCCCCGTAGCGAACGCTTTCACGTTGAAGGCCTGAAACACAAGCTGCAAACACACAGAGGAAATGGTTGTCACAAGAGAGGAAGGGATGGAGAAGACCCTTCACTTCATTTGGTTCTTCTCGTCACTCAGCTCCTATTAACCATGCAAGCCAAAGCCCTAGCAGGTATAGTGGTCTCGGGTGGACAAGCAGCAGGAAAGCTTGCCGGACAGCAACATCAATGCGAGGCTACGCGGTTTCAGCTGGTTAGACTTCAGCAGTTACCCCAACGCACACGCTGGGGACCCCAAGCCTTGGCTCCTCCCAACCTGCGCCTAATACTTTCTGGAATTAGGTAAGCAGGATCCCAGGTACTTTGAGCACATCAGGGAGATGGCGCTTTTCCATTGCGCTGCCGAATACTGCAGCTGGCAGTTTGTGGATGCGATGTATTCAGAGAGAGGGGCAGGTTGTCTCTGAGGTTTTTCTCTCTCCAGGGAGAGAGAGAGAGAGCGCATTCCGTTCCAGTAATCTATCTCTGGAATCTCCTTGTGTAGGTGGGAATCCATGGAAATCTCAGTTTGGTTTGGATGCTCTTAAGCAAGGTGATGGGTTTCCACACGTGTAGGACCACAACCAGGGGGGAGAGTAAACAAGGAGCTGTTATTGAGGTCCGGTTCCAAGCTGGACATTTAACTCTGAGGTGATCGACCTGTGCTTGAGAGCGCGAGCGAGTGAGCAAGCGTCAGGCTGCGTCTCGTTGTGCGAGTGAGCGTTTACAAAGCCGCTGTAATCGATGTACAGGACAACCTGTGGGTCGGTGCCGCCTGCCTGCCTGCCGCCGGGCTCATACCAGGATCAAGACGGACGGGATGAGGAAGTTGATGAAGTCCCAGAGGAACGCCGACAGCCAGAAGTTGGCTGTGTTCACTCCGCTGACAAACTGCACGTGTTTTGCTTTGATGGTCCTCTCGGTGACCAGCAGGAGAGCGAAGGTGCTGGCCAGGAAAGCCATGCCGTACATCATGTTGAAGGCGATGATGAAGCCGGTGCGACTCCTGCAGGTCACAGCGCGAACGTTAAACCGATCGCTCGGACCAAAACCCACCAGAACAATCCACTCGCTACACAATCTGTGGCTACAATATCCTTGGGTCCAAATCTCTGACTGTCCAACGCTTTGGGATGTCCTCCCAACGTGAAAGGCTGAGACACCTCCACGTTGTTTGGTGCCAATATGAGGGCGCAGCCCATACCCAACACATGCCATGCCTTTGATTACCCCTCACCCTCTGCCCCTCGATTCTCCTTCCCCGGGCCCTCCCTTACTTCCCTCTGGTAATGACCATCTCAGGCTCACTAACTCTACTGCCAACAGAAGCTCCACAACCAACCTTGGAATCGGAGGCTGGTGTTGCCTCCGCCCCCCCACCCGTAACTAGAGGCTAAAGTTTGCCACGTACTCAGTGAGCTGGTCCACTGTCCTCTCAGTGATGTTGCGAGACTGGGGGAAGTTGACGACATTGATTGAAGCACCGGGTCCCACCAGGAGTCTGAGGATCGCGTTGTCTACGAGCATCAGGGAGGTGCCGGCTGTGTGGAAGCCCTTGTTATTGAACAGGGCGTGCACTAAGGTGCGATTCCTTGTGTTCTGGAAAGCTGCCGCCACCACGTATTGTTCATTGAATTCACCTCCCTGCTTGGCGGAGGTTTTCCACAAGAACTGAATAAGGTCACCTGAAAACGAAGTAGGAAGCATCTCATTGAGGGTAATGTACCAAAGCTACCTATACGCACTCCACTCCCTGCCACCTCAACCAGCCTCCAGATACCCAAGGTTTGACTGCATCTTCGGCTGGTCATATAATAATAATAATCCTTGTATTGATACAGCACCTTATCAAGTCGTTGAGGCGTCTCAATGAGCTTCGCAGAATATACTGCAAAGTGAAGTGACTGTGCATTTTGTGGGCAACATGTGGCAGCCAATTGCGCACACTTGTAGAGTATATAGAGTAATAATACGGCACAGAATCAGCCCATTCGGCCCAACCAGTCCACGTCAGTAATTACACTCGCCTGACTCTGGTGTAAGTGCACCTCTCTCGCTCTCTGTTGGTGTAACCAGTGCTCCAGTGCAGTACTGAGCCAAGCGCTCCATTGTTGGATGCACTGTTCTTTAGCTGAGGTTAAACTGAGGTCTTGTCTCCTGGTTCAAGTGGACGTTAAACACCCCACTGCAGAACTGAGAAAGAGAAGGGAGTTTCGTCCGGTGTCCTATACAACAACCCTGCCGGTAAACTGGTCCTTCAACTCAGACTGCGAATGGCGTCCACAAAAAGCAGTCACTTCAGCTGATCATAATCAGTTGTGAAGCACAAGTTAATAGTTAGTAACAGGGGGAGGCCATTCAGCCCATTGAGCCTGTTCCAGCAGCCTGAATATCTCTCTCTCTCTCTATTTGTCTCACCTGAAACATTCACTGGTTTTCCTTTCTGTGAAGGCAGCAGATCTGCGTAGCTCTGACCCAGGCCCTTGGCTAGT
Organism: Callorhinchus milii; assembly: GCF_018977255.1. Classification (NCBI taxonomy): domain Eukaryota; kingdom Metazoa; phylum Chordata; class Chondrichthyes; order Chimaeriformes; family Callorhinchidae; genus Callorhinchus; species Callorhinchus milii. The sequence continues at coordinate 9,438,311 of NW_024704757.1, forward strand.
CCCCGAGAACCAGCCGCCACAGAGAAGGGAACGAATGTTAGGCCGTACTTCTGCAGCGTCAGATTGAGTGGCGGGGAGTCTTGGGGTTCAGGGTACTTCCTGGTCACGATCACAGCGTAAAACGTGAAGAGAAGCGGCACGAAGAACTGCCCCACAACCACCTTCCAGTTCCGCAGGCTGAAGAGCGCCCGCTTCATAAACATGGCGAGGAACTGCTGGAAGAACAGGGAGACCTGCGAGAGAGGTTAAATTAATTGGTGATTAATTTGTTCAATTCCTGTAGCTCAGCGGTTAGAGCGCTCGCCTCACGAGCGAGAGACTTGGGGTTCGATTACCGGCAGGGCAAAACCTTGGGCAAGTTTCCTTACTCCACACACACGCCTGATAATAATCCCTCAAGAAAAAAATAAGTAAAATTAGTCACTTCATTCCACGACTGTTTGTGGGACGCCGCTGTGCTCAATTGGCTGCCGCGTTTTTCCCACAAACATACAGTCAGTTTACTTTACAGTATATTCTGTGAAGCGCTTTGAGTCGTCTAGAAGACGTGAAAAGCGCTATATCAAATGCAAGGATTATTATTATTATTATTATTATTTAATTCCATGATCTGCCAGGAAGTGGCGATAGAGTAGCAGTAAAATAGCATTTTCCATTCAGTGCATTTCTGAGGATTTATTTCACTCCGAAACCATTTTGTCTTAAAATCTAAGATTAAGATTCTTAAATTCAGTTTCAGTTTAGAAGGCGGCTCTTTTTAAAATCCAGATTCAATTCCCTTGAGTCCCGGGCAGGGCAAAACCTCAGGCAAGTTTCCTAACTCCACGTGCCTGTTTACTTAGCAATAAATAGGAACCTGGTTGTCAATCTATTGGGGGATCGCTTTCTGGGGTTAATATTCCCGCAATTAAAAAAAATTATAATTTAGTCACTCAATCCACGACTGTTTGTGGGACCAACAACAACAACAAAATTACATTTGTATAGCAACTTTCACGTCGGGCGGATGTCCCAAGGCACTGGACAGTCAGAGTTTCGGACCCGAGCTGGGGGTCAGGATTGGGGAGTGTGGAGGGCGGGGGGGGGCGGGCGGAAGCAGGATGATCGAAAGCGCGGTCGAAGAGGAAGGTCTTGAGATGGGTCTTGAAGGAGGCAAGAGAGAGGGCGAGGCGGAGGGACTGTGGGATGGAGTTCCAGAGAGTGGGGGCAGAGTGGCAGAAGGCCTGCCCGCCAATGGTTGCATGGTGAGGTGGGAGAGGTGAAACAGGCCGGAAGCCACTGAGCGGAGGGAGCGGGCAGGATGGTAGGGGATTAGGAGGTCGCAGATGTAGGGGGGAGCAAGACCATGGAGGGCTTTGAAGGTGAGGACCAGGATCTTGAACTCTGAGTGATGGGAGCCAGTGGGGCGAGGATGGGGGTGATAGGGTCACGGAGCCTGGTGCGGCAGAGGACACGGGCTGCAGAGTTCTGGATGATCTGCAACCTATGGAAGGAGGAGTTGGGGAGGTCGACAAGTAAGGGGTTTGCATAGTTCTATCCTCGATGTAATGAAAGCATGTATGAGGGTTTCGGCAATCTGCGGTGTGAGACGGTGGAGGAGCCGGGCAATGTTGCAGAGGTTGTAGGATAGAAAGGATAGTTGAGGGTCAAACAAGATGCCAAGGTTCCGCACTGGCTTAGTAAGTTGGGAGTGTGCAACCATGAATGGTGATGCTGTCAGCGTCTGAGGTGAGGAGGCGCTGACAGGAGCCAAGCAGGAGAGCCTCGGTCTTGTTGACGTTCAACTGAAGAAAGTTAGCTCTCAGCCAGGACTTGATGTCTGACAGACATTCTGTCAGGACAGCAGTGGTCCTGGAGTCAAGGGTGGAGGCAGAGAGGTACAGTTGGGTGTCATTCGCATACATGTGGAAATTGACCCCATGTCTGCGGATGACCCTGTTTCACCCACAATATAAACAAAATTACAATTCATTCTGTGAAGTGCTTTGGGACGTCTCTACGACATGATGAAACGATTATTGATTATTCTACTCCCTCAAGGGAAAGGAGGAAAGTGAGCAGTCTGCGAGCGTACCCCAGTGTTGAGTTTGACGACGCTGAAGTACTCAGCGATGAGTTTGCTGTTGTCCGCCCCGTCGATCAGGCCGTTCAGACTGGTCTTGTCGTCTGAGGTCCAGTCATTGGAGCGACGCTCGTGTTGGTACTGGAGCGGGGGCAGCTGCACAGCCTGGATATCGATGCTGGAGTCGGACAGCTTCCCCACCCTGTGAGCAGCCGAGTCAGGCACAGAGTTACACACGCACACACACACTCTGAACAGCTTCAACGACAACTTGTATTTATACAGCGCCCTTCGCACGGGGTAGCAGCCCAGAGCCCTCACGCTACATGCGATAAGCTTTTCCTTTTTTAAAAAAAAGATTCATCAGTGAAACCAAGGCCAATACCAAACGCAGAGGCCCCTGTGAGTGTGGCTAAGACAGGCAGGGTTGAAAACTTGGAAGAGAAACATCTGCTGAGATGGATCGAGGCCAGACTTCAAGTGATCCGAAAGCTGTAACCTCCCTCCCCCATGGGCAATGGACACAATGCTGATTATACAGAGTGTTCACAAAGTCCTGTTAATCTCTCCTCCCCCACCCCACGTTTTTCTCTTACAGCGAATTTTTATTTTCTGTTGCGGATGAGTCTAGTGTGACAATGGCTGACACTTCCTTGTCGCTCACTCCACCCACGTTACGAAGGATCTGCCATGAAAATGATGGCACTCACTCACTCACCCACCCACTCACCTCCCTCCAAATGGTTACCATCTCTTCCCCTCCACCCGGTAGGTTTCCTTCACACCCCAGAGCCGTTAACATGCTATAATATTCTACGGTTCGGGGAAATCCACTCGCCCCTCACTGACCTCAGGAAGACCTCCTCCATGGTAGTGACAGAGGCTCCGTAACTGGCAATTCCTAGTTCTCTCTGCCTCTCTTCGATCTCGGCAAACAGGGCTTCAAATCTGAGGACAGTAAACAGCACAGACCTGATGTCAGTTTGGAGCAATAGCCCGGCCCCTTTGAATCTTCTAATGTATGAAATATTGCTGTGATTCAAGCCTGATGCAAAGACAAGGAAGTTGTCTAGTTCGATCACCGTGGTATTATTGGACTGTTCTAATGGGCAGTTACTCCATGATACAAGTAATGTAGAGTACACGGCTCATTCACCAGTACACTCCAGCAAAGGGAGAATACACAGCTCCCTCCCCGAATAATTATCTACTTCTCTCTTAAAAGTTGTTATCGAATCGGCTTCCACCACCCTTTCAGGCAATGCATCCCAGATCCAAACAACTCGTTGTATGAGAAAATCGCCTTTGCACCCTCTCCAATGCCTTGACATCCTTCCTAAAGTGTGGTGTCCAGAACTGAACAATGATGCAAAGTACTCATTCAGGAAGCCACCATGCCCTCCGCCGCCGTAAGAAGATTTCCTCTTTGGTCCTGAATTGGACCCACCCTACCTTTGACTAATCTTTTATTCTTTATATAATTTTAAAATACCTTAGGGTTCCCTTTTAATGTTACCGCTAATCTTTTCTCATACAATCTTTTTGCTCCCCTTACTTCCTTTTTCAGTTCTGCTCTGTACTTTCTATATTCTATTTGATTATCTTCTGTATTTTGGACATTTATCATAAACCTCCTTTTTCTGTTTTACTTTAATCCAATTTCTTTAATCATCCAGGGAGATTTGGATGCCCTACCTTTCCATTTTGTGGGAATGTATTTGTTCTGTCCCCAAACTATCTCCTCCTTGAAGGCCTCCCATTGCTCATGAGCTGTTTTACTTGTAACTTATTTCTCATCTCTGGTGCTACATCCTGATTCCCTTCTCCCCTCAAAATTAGTTTAAACCCTTCTCCACACCTCCAGTTAACCTCCCCGTGAGGAAATTGGTCCCAGCCCTGTTCAGATGTAACCCATCCTGTACAGGTCCCACCTGCACCAGAACTGGTTCCAATGTTCCAGGAACCTGAAGCCCTCCTTTCTGCACAATTTCTCCAGCTATGCAGTCATGAGTTTGATCCTGCTGTTTTGATAATCAGTTGCTCGAGGCACAGGGAGTAATCCAGAGATCATAACCTTTGAGGTCTTACTCTTCAGCTTTTTCCCTATTTTCGGATACTCTCCCTGTAGGATCTCAGCACTTTTTTCCCTATGTCATGGATCCCAACATGGACCACGACTTCTGGATATTCCCCTTCCTCCTGTAGAACGTTTTGCACCCATTCCATGATGTCTTCAACCCTGGCACCAGGAAGGAAACATGCCATGCGAGAGTCACGTCTTTGGTGACAGAAACGGCAACTGCATTGGTGATATTTAGAATGTCAAAATGTCAGGGAGATGATAAATATAAAGCAGCTCCCTGGGACGTTGTTGGAATCAGTGGTGCCGGGGGCTGGACACGTCCATTATTGATCTTTAATTCATGCCAAAGCCTCAGTAAAGATAGTTATTAACCAGGAGGAGATCAGTGTACTTTACTGTGCAGTTTTAATTCAACTCCAGAATAAAGGCAGGATTAGGAACTCTTCCCAGCGAGTTTCCCTTTACCATCAGTGTTCAGGGCTTCATAAGGAGACCATATTGATTTTTACGTCAATCACAGCTCTGCATTAATGTTAAGTTCACCTTTTCCCAGGTACAAGACTGCATTCAGTTTTGCCCACGACACAAACTTTCCTGTGTGCTTTGACTGGCATTAGCTTCCCAGAGCATTTCAGCAATGAATGTACGATTATGATTCAATGTGAATTTTGTCTAAACACAGTCTCAATATTAAACAGAGGAGATGATTCTGACATTAAATCACAGGGGTTACATATCAATGAAGGAGTCGGGAGCTTTTGTTAACACTGGATGATCAAAGAGACACAACCGCCTGCGGACGACCAGAGGACAACTGTGTGAGCACAGACATAGCTCCTTGTAACACTCGTTCAGCCACCCGCATCACATATGCAGCCCATCAACGTACAGACAGCTCTCCCGGACACCAAACTTTCAAAGGAGGGAATGAGAGACAGTCAGCGTAAGTCAGTCAGCACACAGACAGCAGCCTCACAGAGGGACTGAATCGTCTTCAGTCGATACACCCCTTGTCCTTTCAGAATCCAAAATGAATAGAATCGCATCGTAAATTGCTGCTGTATAGACAGATAATGAGTTGGACGGATTGCGGCTTGTTAACTCTGAAACACCGATAGGTTATCGGAGAATAGATGAGACGTGTGTCCAGATTTACTTTCTGAGCAATAAGCAGGCAGGAAATTAAAGGGCAGTGAGCGCTTGCGGAGTGAAGCTTTGTCTCTGACCATCTGTACAGGTGGGTGGACGAGAGGCACAAGCTGCTAAGTGAGCTGCGTCCGGCAAGGTGACAAATTAGCAGCTTCTGATCTCTGCATCGCAGCAAATTCACAGCCGCCTCCAAGGCGTCGATTCAATCATTCCAGTCTCTGGCACTCGTACTCCTCTGGAACAACACTTGCTCAACACTTCCGTTTGCCCCCAGTTAAAATCGTTTATTTCGTTGTGAGTCAGCCTGGCTCAGCTGGTAGCGCTCTCGCCTCTGAGTCAGAACATTGTGGGCTCAAGCACCCCCCACCCCCCCCCCCCCCCACCCCCCACATCGGGACGTTGAACTCACAGGCTCGGCTGGGGGAGCACTGCATTGTCGGATGAGATGTTTAACCGAGGTCCTGTCTGCCTGTTCAGGTGAACGTTACAGATTCCATGGGGGCCATTCGAAAAGATGAGGAGTTTCCTCTGCTGTAGTGGCCGACAATCCTCCAGATAAAGTCAGTGGTTCACTTCAGGGCTGTTTGTGGGACTTTGCTGTGTGCAAGTTGGCTGCTGCGTTTGCATAGAAAATAAACTGTCACTACACTTCACAGTAAATCCTGTGAAGCGCTTTGAGACATTGAGACAGAATTGCTTCTAATTCTAATGTCCTGATATGGCGCTAAATTAAATGCAAGGTTTATTATTATAATAAATAATAGGATTTGTAACTGAGACTGGCCCTAGGACAAGTGGCAGCTGTCTGAACCTTAGGGTTCCTGGGGAGGTAATTATTCACCAGCCCCAGACTTCTGGCATATTTAGAAGCTGCAGGAAGCTATTTCTTGGCAGGCAGAACATTGATTGTCGCGAAGCTCAGCCCTGGGTTTGTTCAACACTGGATCCAGCATAGAGCCGTGGAAATGCATGATATGAAAGAAAGAACTTGCATTTTATAGGGTCTTATATGTCCTTTCACAGTAATTCCTTTGTAGTGACTGGTTCAGTTGGCATATTTATTAAAGACCCCTGGGAACACATGTGTGCACAGTGGCGGGCAGTCATGTTCCATACCTGTTGGTGCTTTCCTTTGGGAGGATGTATGAGATCTCAGCGCCAATGTTGCTCTCCAGAACCGCGTTGGGCACGAAGCTAGTCACGAGTTTAGTGATGCCATCGACTTCGCACAGAGGCTCCTTCGCAATCACCATATGGTACCCAGCCCCTGAGACAGAAGGAAACCATCAAACATCACCAAGTCACTACAACAATAACCCTAGCATTCGATATTGTGTCAGTTACATCAAAGTGTCTTGAATTGCTTCACTAGGAATTGCTGGTTAATTATCATGACTGTGCATTTACAGGCAAACAATCTACACACAAAGCACTTGGAAATGAATGACCAATTTATCTGGGTGGTGAGGAGGGATGTGTCTGTGTGATTTTCCCCTCTAACCGAGGGGTGCTGAGATAGACTATCATCTCAAATTCAGAAACTCAGCACAGATTGGGATGGAGATTGGTCAGTGTGCCCAGGCAACCGAAGCTGAGCTGGTGGAAGGAATCTTTTTACTTTAAAAAATAACAGTGACAATAATGATGCCTCCAGTTCCATAGGGGGTTCCCAATGAGGACGTCTCAAAGAGCTTCATAGGATTTACAGTGACTGTGTATTTTATAGACGAACAACAATGTTTCACAAATCATCATGACTTGAACAACAATTTTATTTGGGGGATTCTTTCGAGTTGTGCCATGGCAACTTTAATGTGCGCCTGAATCAGTTCAGACAGGAACTCGGTTTAACATCTCAACCAAAGGACCGCACCTACAACTACACAGTGCTTTCCTCAGCACCACCTTGCTCTCTAGTGAGCCTAGACTACGTGAGTTTAAAGTCCCGACGTGAGGCTTGAACCCACACCTTCTGACGAAGAGAGCGAGTCCTACCAACTACAGTAGAACCTCACTGATCTGGTCACTCAAGTGACTGGGCAAAAGTGACCTACTTAGGTGACCCGATAAACTGAAATCGCAACCGGTGCCCACTCCACCCACAGTAGCAGCGTTGAGGAAACAGCGCGAGAAGCCCGAGGGCTAGTGCACTAATGATACACAATGGTCCAGTGATGTGGAATACGTACCATACTTATTTTTCAGAAAAAGTGAAGATCCACAGCACTGAAGCTCCCCTTTGGCCATGATGGCGATGCGATCGCCCAAGACATCCGCTTCATCCATGTAGTGAGTTGTTAACAAGATGGTGCGGGAGACTTTCTGATGCTGCAGAAGGTCCCACATGGCCCTGCGGGCGACTGGGTCCATGCCCGAGGTCGGTTCATCCAACATGACAACCTGCGAGGCGGATAAAGAGATAACAGTCGAACCTCACTGTAACGAACCCTGCTTATAACAAACACCGGTGAGGTTTGGCAATCCGGGAAGTCAGGAGGGAGGTTGCACCTCTTTGACAACCAATCCCTCATGTAACAATCATTTCTGCCCAAGTGAGGCTCGATGCACATAAGTTCAGCTTTGATGTCGCCTAAGACAGAAGCCTCAGGTTTGATATAATAAGGGAGTCAGTTAAACCCTGCATTCTACCCAGTCAGACCAGACCCCCAACCCCACCACCCCGCTCCCCCCAGTCAGATATCATCGAGTTTGAGTCGATCAGAGGTTTGAAACATTTCCTGCTCGTTCGGAGTTCTAGATACAAGTTGAGCAATAATGGACTGAGCTTCAAAAATGCAACGGGACTGAACTGATTGGGGAGTGTGGTTCTGACCACAATGGAGCTGTGCTGAAGAGGAAAGCTGTACAATGGCGGTACACAGACCGAGCAGTACATTGCAGGTGGAAGCTGAACTGATTGTCCAGCTGTATGAGATAGAAGGTACAATAAGATACATTTAACTGATGGTTCTATGGCTTCAATACATAATTGTACAAAGAGATTTTTGGTAGGAAAAAAAAAGTTAATTCCAAGTAATACCTGTGTGACTGTAGGAAGTCTGGGTGTGTAATTTTCTCATTTTGAATCGAATGAAATCCACACAATTTAAAGATGTTACAAAGGGACCTTGAAAATCAAATGTGATTTTCCTTTAGACAGGTAAATTACTGATTATTAGACTGAAATGGGAAAGTGAAATTACTCTGAAAATAGACACCGTCAGCAATTGCTGCAAAGTGCGTTTAGAAATTCAGTGTGAAGCCTTTTACGAGACATGACGACCGCAAGCCCTTCATCAGATGTGGCAGATTAATAAGAACGTTTTTAACAAAAAGAGAAATGGAGAACAGGCTTGGAACTTGGAATAAACATTACATGGTGTTGAAATATACTGACTATCACCTCAGAGTGCCTTGGTATATTTCAAACAGCAATCGAATGTTCCAGAAGGTTTGATAGTTAAATAGTTAAATGTAGCTTCTAATTACATTTCGTATTTTCCTGGGAAGATGTTCACTCCTCTGAGATAATGAGCGATCGGCTCCCTGAGCTCAGACGTAAGAACAATAGACCACAGAAAGAAAAGCTGCAGCCTCAGACACCTGCCTATCCCAATAGTGGGGTGAGCAAGGTGGGGACGTGAAGCAGGCTGGAGCAACTGGCTGCCGCATTTCGTCCACAAATACAGTCAATGCACCTTACAGTCTACTCTGTGAAGCGCTTTGAGACGTCTAGAAGATGTGAAAAGCGCTATATCAAATGCAAGGATTATTATTATAAAGTGCACTGGCTGTGAATCTGCAGGAAAACGTGGCAGCCAACTGACTCCCAATAAAATCCCACGAAGAGAGTGAGGAATGTATATGTCCATCGTCCTTTACCTTTGAATCACCGATGAGAGCAATTCCAACCGAGACTTTCCGTTTCATGCCTCCTGACAGAGTGCTGGTCTGGGAATGACGTTTATCTTCGAGGTTCAGGATTGACAAAATCCGGTTGATTTCCTCAGGGATTTCCTTTGACTGGTGACCTTTGAGCTGTGTGAGAGGCACAGATGAGTAAAAATGTGAAGGCAGCATTTTCAAATGCTGGATTGACATTAGATATTTGCATCAGCTACGTTCCATCAGCAACAATGAGGTGAAAGACCAATCGATCTAGAGGAATGTTGACCAGGACACTGGGAAGAACTCCCTACTCTGTTCCAGCAGTCATTGGACCTTTTAATATCCACCAGATGGGACCTCAGTTTAATATCTCATCCGAAAGACGGAATCTCCATTAATGCAGTGCTCACCCCTCAGTTCTGCACTGCAATGTCAGCCTCAACAATAAAAGTTTTGAATTGTGTTGGAGATCTTTAATGGCCACCTAAATAGGTGGATTGATACCTTGGTTCAAATTCTCTGAAGAAGCAAAGATGGAGCCTGGACTATGAACCTTCCAACTCAACTAGCAGAGCCAAGCAGACATCTCCCGTGGATGAGTTGGCACCAGCTGATGCTCCTTCTATACTATAATATGACTCTATGACTTTCCTCAGGAAATGGGAGTGGGCTAACAGCCTGTGGACTTGTGTGACTTTCAGCATTAATGCTCCTTTGTTGAAGTTACACGGGTGGTTAATCTGCTCTGAAACAGACATCCTCCCGACGTGAAAGACGCTATACAAATGAAATCTTGTTGTTGTTGAAACACCCTTCTCTTTTCCTTCTCCTCCTCAAGCTCATAGAGAACATGATATTCTTAATCATCCTGCATTTGGCATAATGCCTTACACTTTGGGAGGACGTCTCAAAAGGAGTCACAGGATATACTGTAAAGTGTGGTGAGCTAAATAAACTCATGGCAACTCTAAAGCAAGATATAGTTAACTATCTCAGTTTCGGAGTAAATGTAATAATTAGATGGCTATTTTCGATCATTGTTGAGGCAGCAGTGTATTTGCTTCCCCTTCACATTTCACCAAGACTGTTCTGAGTTTCATATCCATTTGTACTGCAGCACTAAGATCACATCAGTGGATGGCCAGAATAAGTGTCAAACTCTTGTTTAAAGGGCCAGCAGAGTCTTAGCCTACAATTTTGTAGAAAGTGCTTGACTGTTACTCATTATACACCTTTCCTGCTGCTCCTCTGCTCAGCTCAACAGGACTGAAACAAAGTGCTTATGTTTCAGGCCATCACCAATAATCATACCTGTAAGTAATGATTCACTGGAGCCTTTCAATTTAAGTAAATAATGGACAAAAAAAATCCTAGAGAAGAGAGCAATGAGACCTTAGGAAGCAGTGAGTATTATACAATGAAATTGGTGGCAGAAAACAAGAAAAGATAACGCAATAATACAGCTCCAAGTTATGGCTGGTCAGCGAGGTTGAGAGTTAAGAGAGGAGGAGAGGTCGGAGAGATGGACAAGTCAGAGAGATTGAGAGGCTGTGTGCAGAGGTAGAATTTTTCCAAATAATGGAAACTTCACCTGCATTAAACATTCTCCTGCAAACTAATATTGCGGTGGGGAAGCTAAGGGTCTATTCCTTCAGGGCAGGTTGGAGAACAGAACAGAGGGAGCAGTTAGGAGAATTTTATTTACACACACACACACGCAGAGACGTGTGGTTATTAGGTCATGGAATCCTCTACTAAAATGGTGGTTAAGCAGAATACCTTTTAAAAGAGAACTAGAGAAACATCAATTATAAAAGGGTGTGGGGAAGAGGTAGGGGCGTGGAACCATGCATAGCCTTGAGCAGAGAGTCCAGTAGCGTGAAGAGGGAACTGAGTGAGGTGGGACAGAGTGAGAATTCTGTTAAGGAATTCGGTGAGAGTGGGAGTTTGGTGCAGAGGGGGAAAGAGATGCAGAATTATAAATATATTTATATTAAAATATGTCTGGGAATACGGCAGGGCAGCTGAGACTGGTTGCATGCACAACAAGTGCCAAGTGGGAACTCCAGGATGCTTTGTGTGCCTTGGCAGACACGTGTGTAGGAAGTGCCTTCGGCTGCTCAAGCTTAGAGTTTCTGAGCTCGAGGAGAAGCTGGTGTCACTACGTAGCACACAGGAGGCTGAAGAGTTCATGGATCAAACGTTTCAGAAGATGGTTACCCCACAAGGGTTCAGAAGTAGAGTGAGTGGGTGACCACCCAGCATGGTAGGAAGTGGGGATGGGCTGTGCAAAAATCCTGAGAATGTGGCACTCACAAACCGGTTCTCTGCACTGAATACCAGTCAGGGTGATGACACCTCTGGAGAAGGGAGTCAAAAGCAAATGGATGCTTAAACCAGATGGTAGAATCTTAAAGGGGTGAAGGAACAGAGAGACCTCTGGGTTCATATAAGTAAATCTTTGATGGTGGCAGGACAGGTAGATAAAGCTTTTAAGAAAGCATACGGAATACTAGGCTTTATAAATACGGCATAGAATACAAAAGTCAGGAAGTTATGATTAACCTTTATAAAACACTATTTAGGCCTCAGCTGGCGTACTGTGTTCAGTTCTGGGCACCACATGTTAGGAAGGATGTCAAGGCATTGGAGAGGGTGCAAAGGAGATTTACGAGGATGATATCAAAAATGAGGGACTTCAGTTATCAGGAGAGGTTAGAGAAGCCAGGATTAGGATTCTAGAAGCACAAAACACTCACTATCTGAAACTGTCAAGCCCACACACTAATACCTGTAGAAAGCAAGTGGGTTACTACCAGAGTTATTGTAACTTGCCCGTCTGTGTCTGCCACCAGTTGGAGAGCAACACAAGCAAATACACTCAAATACCCAATGCTGTAGATAAACTGTTAGATTCCCCTGCAGCCTCTTCAAACTGTCCAGGTAACGTGCTATTGCATTGTTCACAACATTTCCTTTCAATGGAAGAAGCACAAGGTGGTGGATTAAAATCTCGGCCCTGTGATTTCCTGACACAGGAAACTCAGAGCAACATTAGGCAGTGAGGAAAAGGATGGAGCTCTGTCTGCCTGCCAAATAAAATGAACCTAGCAACCATTCCTCCTTTATGCACCAAATGTAACCATACAGTCTGACGGTGCACAGGCTGTAAGTAATTTACATCTGACATCGTTTGACGAGCGTGGATTTCTCAAAATAACAACCCGGAGAGAAAGGGACTGAATGATTTTAGCTGCACAGATGGGAGCTATATTTCAACCCACAGTAAAGACATTCATCAAATCTTCTAAAAGGACAACGTGAACCAGAGGACAAATCAATTGCTTACAGCTCAAGTAGGGAAAGTGTGGCGTAAGCGACCTGCACGATATCCGTGGGCCTTTGTGATAAATGTTTGCCATTAAACTGAGAGGAATAATTCTAAGCACTGTGCGTTATTTTGTTACTGCATATAAGGAACAGAGAATGAGATTCCATTATATTGATCACAGTTAGTTCTGCTTCACTTCAAAATGCAAGCAGAAATTTAATGCCTTTGAAACACATCGCACCTCGTTCAATTGTCTAATATTTCGTACACTATCTCAAACTAGCTTTGTTCAGTTGTTCATTGCGTGTTGCATACAGTCTCTGATATCTCTAAAAGCATCTTCAGGGGTAACAGCTAATGTGTCAGTCTTGCTAAGTGTGTTTAATTAAACAGCTGTGAGTTTTAATGCAAGGCTACCTGGGGAGCTAAATGACTATTTCACATGAAAATAATTCACCTGGAATCAAATCCCAAACCAACCACTCCTGTGGCTTTCACCATGGAAATCTTTAAATAAAAATATGCCTCACTGCCTATGGATGCTTGGGGACTTATACTGCATCCAGGAGCTGTCATTCTTAGGAGGAATAAGGGAAATTGCTGCCAAAGTGAACAAGGGAATATAGGGACATCTGGCCAGTCCCAAAACATAAAACATTTTTTAACAACTCACCCTCTCTCTCACAACCCCCCAAGTGAATTCTTCACCAAATAGGAAGCTAATTCTCTCTTGAAGTTGTTGATACGGTATAATCCTCCTCCCTGACTAGTTGATTTCACACATTCATATTCTGGTGTAGCAATTAAATCTGAACTGAAAGTTTATCTTCCCTCATGTGAACCTGAGTCTGCGATCCTCATTAAAGATTTTCTGATTGTGCCCCATATAGAGGAGTCAAAACAGACGGACTGTTTCAGGTCAATGCAATGTGCCTGTCAAAGTTTCTTCGGGAAGTCCAATACAGCACTTAATAATAATAATGCTACTTGCATTTGATATAGTGCCTTATCGTGTCTTTGAGACATCTCAAAGCGCTTCATGGAATATACTGTAAAATGAATTGACTTGTGTATTTTGTGGGTGAACCGCGGCAGCCAATTGCGCACAGCAGTGTCCCACAAACAGTCGTGGATTGAGTGACCTAATTTATTTTTAAGGGATTATTACCCCCGGAAAAGCGATCCACCAATCGACTATTTACTGATAGGTGAACAGAGGTGTGTGGATCAAGGAAACTTGCCCAACTTTTCACCCTGCCGGGAATCAAATCTGGGTCCTCTCGTTTGCAAGCAGACCACTAAGCTGCAGGACTCCATTTGCTAATGTGTGGTGTGAAGCTTCCATTTCACAACCTCAAAGGGCTGAGCTTTAGTTAAGATGGGTGGATAAAATCTCATTCTTCCAAGTTCTCCTCCACTGCTCTCAGTGACTCACGCTGACACACAGAGAACATTGTCCCTGGCAATCTTCCAGCGCCTCATCAAATGACCATGTGATGGTGCCTACACAGTGAATGTCAGCAGGCTATTCAACTGCACCAGGGGAGGCTGATCCAACCTGCAATCCCAATTGAAAGTGATCACAAAAGGCAGATGAAGAGAAAGAAACCAGAGATGGAGGATAAATACGATAACAACCAAATTTCCCTGCCCGGCTCATCCGGTTGAACAAATGCTGTTACATGGAAATAAAAGAGAGGAGGCTATGTGTCTGTGCCTCCATCCCTCACTGGTAACTTACATGGGCATAAAACGACAAGTGTTCCTCTACAGTCAGGAGGTCAAAGAGGACTTCGTGCTGGGGACACAATCCTAGATTCCTTCGGATCAGTGGCATATCATTGCAGATGTTGTACCCGCTTATGTACGCTTGCCCACTTGTAGGAGGGTACATGCCTGGCAAAAAGGAGTAAATGGTACTTTAGAGAGAGAGTGAAAAAGAGAGAGAGAGAAAGAGAAAGAAGAGTGAGAGAGGAGAGTGAGAGAGAAGAGAGAGAGAAAGACACACACACACAAAAGAATAGGAGAACAGAAGAAATGACAGATGAAAGAAAGACTTTCCAACCTTCCTGGCGGTGGCATTCCTATGTCCCAAACTAACTATGTACTGTATCCCATAACGTTTTTTCCTGAAAGAAAACTATCTAATCTGTGTTTGAAGGAATCAATAAGAACACAACGCAGAGACTAACACAGAACCAAAGAGATAGAATCAAACACAGAGACCTGATATTCACACAAATTTCATGCCCACAATGGGTTCAGATGATGTAACTCTTTACTATTTTCTCATTTGAAGTTCACCTCAGAATAATAAAATCCGCTCTCTTCTATATTTGCCTTTAGCCTTCGATATTCTTGGTCTCACACCATCTCCTGATCTTGGTTCCTCTATTGTTGATGTTGTTTTCAAGAAACTTCTTTGCTCTCCCGACCACCCCAAAGAAACTACCAGTGTTCAACACTCAATTATGGCAAGCAATTAATTCACCACCTACCCATCACTGCAGCCGGTACTTCTGAATGCTGTCTTTCTGGAATTCATTAGATGGATGTACTGTACTGTTTAGTCCCCTCAGCTATGCTTAATTGCAGGGTTAGGTCTAATCTGCCAGTTACTGCCCTGGTCAAAAAGGTTGTTCAGGATTCAGAGCTTCAATTATTATTGAACACCATCTAATTTCTGGCCACCACCCTACAATCAGTACTCTACCCTTTAATTCAAAATGGCAAGCCTATCCCTGTGATGTGTGCAGCAGAGAAAAGGGGCAGCTGCGCTTGAGCAACAGAGGGCAAGGGAAATATTCTTTCAGCATATTCGAGACTGTGCCACTTTGGGTTTGTTTTTGTTTAAGGAATGGAGGCTGAATGCATGTATGCATGTCCATTCTGATTCTACTGAATGCTTTACCATCGACACACTGCACTTAATGTAAGAAATTAACTTCGCCTTTAACAATCTTTGCGAGACAGCAACGGGAGACTAACTGTGTACAATCCAAATCGGCTTACTCTTTGCTGGAACAGCAGAGTTACCTGTTAGCATGAATAGGGTGGTTGTCTTTCCTGCTCCGTTGTGGCCCAATAACACTGTGATCTGCCCCTCGTACATGTTCAGCGTTAAATCTGACACCACTAACTTCTTCTGGTTCCCAGCTTTAAACACCTGCAACAGAACACATCCAAATATAATAATAATCCTTGCATTTGATATAACGCTTTATCATGTCTTCGAGACGTCTCAAAGCGCTTCACAGAATATGCTGTAAAGTTAATTGACTGTATATTTTGTGGGCGAAACTTGGAAGCCAATTGCACACAGCAGCATCCCGCGAACAGTTGTGGATTGAAGTGACCAATTCATTACTATTATTTTTTCTTGAAGGAATTATTACCCCCGGAAAAGCGATCCACCAATCGACTAACAACTGGGCTCCTACTTACTGCTATCTAAATAGTGGATGGAGTAAGGAAACTTGCCCAACATTTTGCCCTGCCGAGGCGAGTGCTCTAAACACTGAGCTACAGGATTCCAGTATGGCTTTGGACATATTGCAGTCCTGGAGTCCCAAATATTACATACTTTTTGTGCAAACCTTACAAGAATGATGACTGTTCAAACTTTCTTTTTGGGGAGAACCACAAAGTGTTTACCTTTAATTTCTGTTTGCATTCAGGAAAAATGACACACTAATCACTGTACAAGTGAGTGACTCCTTACCTTACTCAGGTGTTTGATCTTGATGCCGGGAAAAAGACCCACTGGCTCGTCCTCCATGAACTCAGTCTTTAGGGCTTTCTCAGGATCATCATCTTCCTCTTCATCATCAATCATGACCTGTCTCACCTTTCCTAACCAGAATGAGGGCTGGAGAATATTACAAACAGCAGAGGTTAAGGCAGTGTGATCCACTTTAATACATAAAACTATCTAGTGTTATATAGGCTGTACAGCATGGAAACGGGCTATTCGGCTCAACTTGTCTATTCTGCTGTTGACACTCCACACGAGCCTCCACCCCTCTGAATGTGGAAGAGCCAGGGTGGCAGCTCATATGCAGACAGGACTCTCTGGGCGAGCAGTGGAAGGCTGTATGTTGTGACCCCTCGTTGATAATCATATTAATAATAATCCTTGCATTTGATATAGCGCCTTATCACTTCACTGAAGCATCTCAAAGTGCTTCACAGGATATACTGTAAGTGAATTGACTGTGTATTTTGTGGGCGAAATATAAAAAGGACCAGTTCGAGGTATTACACTGAGCCTGTTCTTGCATTGCCAGTGCATGTGGAAAGGACTGTGGAGTCGTTAGCAGCCTCGGATCTGTTTGTTCAAACAGCAGACATCTGAAATAACTCGATGAACCTAACTTAACCGACCCTCACAATGATACACAGAACGGCTAAACTTCACACACAGAATGTCACTGTGCATTTTCAACTCACATCAATTGTACAACAGTAAAAGGCAAGAGGAGTATTTTATTTTTAAAAGTACAACAGCCAGACCCAGAGGAAAATAGTCTATAGAAAAAAAAACATGGTATTTGCTGGACGTGAGAAATCCTCGTCTGTCTGCACTACCTGGAATCAGTGTGGTATTAGGCTGTACATAACTGGGAGAAGCCATGTGTGGGGCAGAGCAACTCCCCTAATATTAAACAGATAAGTTTTGGGAGCTGATCTGGTAGGTGATCTGAGTCCAGAAGTGCTGGGAATCCCCACCCACTCACCAGGAATGTTATTGGCACAAAACCTAATCAAACTCCAACTGAATAAATACATCCAATCATAAACACAAAGGCCAGATATGAAAAGAAAGAAATAACGTCCTCCCCCACCCACCCCTGCATGCACACAGACACTACAGTCACTACACTATAAAGTATATTCCTGTGAAGTGCTTTGAGATATCGTCCCAGTGTGAAAGGTGCTATACAAGGATTATTATTGTAATTATTCTCTTATTAGCCCCACTTTCACTGAGAATGCAGTATTGCACAGGAATTTGAAGCTCAACCTATAGAGGGCACTGTTAGCATTCATACCATAATTTTATTGTGTATTTTTCAAACAAATTTGAAAACATTTGCAATGACATATGTCATTCCAGGCGGAAACTATTAAAGATGATTGGCTTGGTGTATGTTCACTATCTCGACACTCATCTAAAGACCACGAAAAACCAGCCAGGGGCCGAGAGCAACACTAGCCGACTGGAAAATTGTCTACTCAAGATGAAATGTGTTACATTCACATGGCGACGGATTGATGCTCACTGCAGATTAGATTGAGACGGCAGCATGAGGACATTAGCATCACTCAGGCTTGCGTTGAACTCCAAAATCAAAACCTTTTCTAACAAATGGAGGGTCTTTTGTGGGAAGCAGCAAAAAACAGACCTTATTTTACCAGACAGCAGGAAAACCAAATAACCCAAGCAGCGGGATTCAAGCATTCCGGGATAAATGCCCTCAAAGGGTCACGATTAAAGAGCGTTGCATGTGAAGCTGCTGAATACAATGTTTATTCCACCACAGCTTTAATCAGCAGCAATGAAAAAAAGCATGGAGTCTCCTGTATGAGTGGAGTGTGAGGAACGGTCCTATTCACCAACTTCATTGCACTATTCTATTTACACATCTGTGCAGTTCAGAACCAAATGTGATCTTGTCCTATCTGCCTTTGCAATCTTCTCCAATTCTTCCTCCTTCCCACTCTTCTTGAGCGTAAGAGAAGCTCTCACTAAAGACCGCCCTTCATACTCGAGCTGGGCAGTGATTGCTTGTCCAGCTGTTTCACCCGTGGAATTGGTGTGATCATCACCAAGCTTGATCTTGTTAAAGACAGCTCATTCAATGACTCCCAAATAGCCCATTCAGAGATTTCTCTTCCCCCACCACTCCAACCCCAAAAAGCTCAAGCTTTCAGCGAAACTGACAGGCTCAACTCTTGGGACATCCTTCCGACATGAACGGTGCTATATAAATGCTGCTGTTGTTGTTCACACTGGATTCAAATTGTTTTTTCAATCTCAGCTAAATCTGAAAAGAAGTAACTCAGTAATACTGATACTTAGTTGACTTCAGTGGGCTTGATTTTTGGTGTTAAACAGCGAGTCTGAAGGCTGTGCTGCAGAAAGCGATGCCTGACACTGTATTTAAAGTTTTAAGAGATACAGTACAAATGTGGAGACAGTGACAAGAGGAGCTGAAACAACCAAAAGCAAAGAAACTGGATAAGGCGGGTAAAACAACCAAAGTTATACTACTCCCTCATCAAGGATCAGTCCTTACAATGAAAAGGGATCTTACCAATATGAAAAAGTACCAAGCCTGAGGCACTCCGTACTCTCCAGGGAAGACAGCCTCTACATACCAGGTCACCAGCCCATACAGGAACGAGTCAAAGAGCAGCATCACCAGCACGTGAGCCATGGTGAAGGTATCGTCCACAGTAAATGGCTGATTGATGTTTCTCCACTGAATACCAGTACCTTCAAATGAACAGAAAACTATTAACAGCCAAACTCTGCCAAGCCATGTGACACAATGTCAATGACTTTCATGCATAACCAAATGTGCTTTATCAGTCCATTCACAGACAGTCAGAATATAAAATCTGCCCTACCAGAATGAATTATAGTTGTTCATAAAATGCACTAGCACAACCTTAAATGCAAGGTGTGGATCAGAGCACGAATTGCTTTCCTATATCAGTTATGATGGTGCGTGCAATCTTCAGCCACAACCATCACAAATACATTAGGTTGAATACACTCTGGGGTCCCCAAGCCTTGGCTCCTGCCAACTTGAGCCTAATAATACCCGGAATTAGATGAGTAGAGTATGTCCCTCCAGGGAGAAAGTTAGCAATCCATTCCACACACAGGGAAATATCCATGAACCTGTGGAACTTTTCATCCCGTTTGAACACTCTTAAATATAGTGATGGCTGAAGGTGATGTTAGAACAAAGGATGCTTTACCGAATATCTATTCCTCCTGCACCTGACCTGGGAACGTTGGATGGAGCAGTGTAGAAGGAGCTTTCCTTCATTTCTGCCCCATCCAGCCAGGTCAGGTACAGCATGGGTTAGTGGAGTAAACTGTACTCTATCTATTCCATGCTATAACAGGCTGAAAAGTAGTTACTGTGCAGAAAAAATAGTTTGCTCCCCAAAGTAAGACTCCTGACAGCTTGTTCAACACTACTACCCATCAAAAACTAAATTCAGAGCGAAACAGCGTAAAAACTGGGCAAAGAGAAAGCACTACAAACGGGAAGAATAAAAAGACTGAGAGGGAAAACAAGGCTTGAAATGCTGAGTGAAAGAAAAGGAAAAGCTCAGATTAATTCATGTACCTGATATCACTCCAGAATGTAAGAAATCGGCCACTTGTCTGTATTGTGTGATTTCTGCCCAATTAACTCACGTTGTGGGTGATAATTGGCAGAAATGGATGTGATTCCCACTGATTGGGACTCAGGGTTGTACTCTACAGTCAGAACGTGTTAACAGCAGTGTTTGACAGTCAGATTGTGTTGCCAGAAGCCAACAATCAATTCCTTACAATCCAAGTGGATCTCATGGTGTTTATGAAGTAGATCCCATATTTTTTATGTCTAGCAGGCAGCCTGAGGTTTATGTGGATTTCTCCCCCACGCCTACTCAAAGCAGCACGCTGCAGACACACAGTGAAGAGGCAGACATGAGGAGCCCTGGGCTAGCAGGAACCTTCGCAAATTCAAAAATATTTTTATAATCTTATGTTGTTCCCCCACAAGGTCAAAATACTGCAAAAGACACACTGTTTGATCTCAATCCCAATCTCAGTTTCTGGCACTGGTGGACCTGTTGCAGCCCAATTTGCTGGCTGGGATCTCAGCACATCACAGTATCACAAGATGGATGAAGAAAAGCCCTTTGGCCCATTCGATATCAACCTTGCAGAACACCCACCCTACCGTCCTCCCATCATAGCATCAAGCTGCTTTTTAAAATGAGTCTGGTCTCTTGCCTGGCAAGCTGTTGCAGTTGTTGATTACCCTCTGAGTAAATAGCCCATATTGTTCTTTATGTAGGTTTCTCTTTCTTCTCTGAATCTATCCTCACCTGAGAGGCCGCCATTTAAACAATTACTGACAAAATAAAAAATAGCAGAGCTGTGTGAAGTTGTCTCCACAGCTTCCTGGTTGAGAAAAAGCAATTTGTTCCTGACCCGTTCAAACGTGAACAATGTCCATTAATAATAAATGAACTCTTTTCACTGCGGGCTCTTTCAGAATCCACACGCATCTCTGAAGACTTAATTTCCCAAATTCAATCAGTGTTGCAGCCAAATTATGAAATAATGAAGAAAATATTTAATAGAAGCTCTAACATTGATTTCTGGTTGCTTCCTGCTCTTCAATAAGCTGGTCGAAGCTCTGCAATTCAAAATCACCATAATATCCCTTTAATACACAGTCCCATTATCCAATTGGTCCCCCGAGAGCTAAATATGGATGTGCTCGTGACTAACACAGATCCATTTCCTTAATACAATTCGGGCAAACTTTACGGAAAGCCACAGGATGCAATAATATCCTGCACCAACACTCGCAAGAGTTCAGCTATTTTCAACTTCCCAGTTTTGTGTAACTACTTAGTAAGGGGTTAAAAGCATTCTGGAAGTGTCTGGTCCTCTGATTTGCCATCCCTCCATGTGAGGAAGGGTTTCCCCCTCATCCCCACCCCTTCTCCTTCACCTCAGTCTGCTGGAGTTCTGTTCCACAGCACTGGGCACCCTCTGATACCTGACCAAGTGACCATGATTCATCTGTGATCCTCGTCATTTGCTCAACCTACCTGCTGGAGTCTCTGGATAGTGATCAGAAGCAGTATAATGATAATAAAAATATTAATAACTATAATAATCGCAACAATAATGTGGGAGTCAGATACACGTCCAGCCAAAGCAAAGATGTTGGCGAGGATTTGTTCCACCTGTGGCTAAAGTGCATTATGATTCACTCACCAATGAGGAGCTCGTGTGTTCTGGGGTTTAGGTAAAGCAGGGCGAGGAGTGGGGTGGGGGGGCGGGGGGGGGAAAGAGGCGGGCATCTGTAATGCGGTTATTAATGCTCCGTCCTGTTGCTGGCTCTTACCTTTGCCCTCAAACATCCCAATGAGTTGCGTCCCCATCGCCATGCCGATGTTTGAAATCAAGCACACCGCCACTTTCTGGGCGTGAGTCATCAGTGTGTATCGCGGCACAATGAAGTAATAGGGGACGTAGGAGAAGAAGTACAGGATTCCACCCACAGCAGCTGCCACGTTGGCTGAAATTCGGGGAGAAACAAAGAGATATACAAATAGCTCATGTGCTGGAAATGTACTGATAGGTACATTTATTATTAATAAAAACAATAATAATCCTTGCATTTGACAGAATTTTTCGTCAGAAATTCTTGCTGCTGAAAGTATCTGTCACATCAAGAGTCTTGGTATAAATCGTTCACATCATGGTATAAATCATTGGTGAGACCATGCTTAAGAGTACTGTGTACAATTATGGTCGCCGCAGTACAAAAAGGATATTGGAGAAATCGAGAAGATAGACGGCGGCAATCAAAATGATTGAGGGAATGGAGGGATTGGACTATGAGGTGCGACTAAGTAAATTGGGCAGGTTCAAGCTGGAAACGAGAAGATTGAGAGGCGACATGACTGCTGTCTGTAAGATTCTAAAGGAGCAAGACAATATAGATCATGACAGACTGTTTCAACTTGTTCAAAATAGTAGAACCAGAGGACACGGCCTGCGATTAAAGGGGGGTAAATTCAGAACAAATCTACGCAGACTATTTCAGTGAACAAATAGTGAATCTATGGAACAGGCTCTCTCGGGAGACGGTTGAAGCAGGAAGTGTTGATTCTTTCAAACACAGATAGTTTTCTTTTTACAAAATAACATTACGGGATATAGTGCATAGTTTGGGACATATGTGCATGTGACCGCCAGGAAGGTGAACTAGATGGACCTTGGCCTTTCTCCGTCTAGCGTTTCTTATGTTCTGTTGTTAAGAGGATGTCTCGAAGTGCTTCACAGAATTCGCTGTGAAGTGTGGTAACTGTGTATTTTTTCGCGAAATTCCACTTAACCATGGATGACGTCAGTACCAGCGGTCCAGGTACAGAAACCATGTGTACTGTTGCCGTCTCCATGCATTACCCACATATTATCGCATCCTCCCTACCCGCCCCCCACCTCGGGTGCCAAGCCACTAATGTTAAGCGTCTTGACATGTCCTCCCAACGTGAATGGCGTTGCTTTAAATGTAAATTTGTATTTCAAATTCGATTTGCACGAAGTGGAATGGATCAGACACTGGAAGCTGGGAGTTCTACCCAAACTGTATACAAATAATTTTTACATTCAACTCAATTGTATGCCGTCTGCAAATGGTGGGAGAATGTCATTTCTCAAACGATTAGCGATAACAGACTTTTTATTTTGTAATAAAGATGGATGGGGGGGGGGGGGGGAGGAGGAAGAGAGAGAGAGAGAAAATCAGATACAAGCCCAGACAATGGATTTACCCACAGCAAGCATTTTACTTCTCGTTCTAATTTTCCAACTGCACAGCAAACCCGAGTGATGCATTCAGGAAAGGAGTCTGTGTTCGGAACGCCTGTCTTCAGACCAGCAGCAAAGTACTTATTATCCTGACTCTTAAAGTCAAGAGTCCACAGCAATGGAATGGCTCCAGGATGCACCAAGCTCCTCCTTTACTTTACAGCAGTCACCAGAGAGACTGGATTCAGTTGACGCCAATGGGGTCAGAGGGTCAAAGTGATCCAAGGTTAACTTTTGTTTCTACATCTTGCATGATAGAAAGCAAGAAAGCTCTCTGTAAGGAAGGCATCAGTCACTATAGCTAGTAATTGTGGGGGCTGTTATCACATCCACGTCAATGTGTTTGGACCAGGTATCCATCCACCAGTGAATGTGCTTTGCTTTAGGGTGACTTCCAGATGACATTGGAATTCATGTGGTGACATAATGATGAGCAGACATTTCAGTTGCAGTGAGGTGATGAATAAATAAATGTACAAAAGCATGATGATCATCGAGGCCATAAACTAAGGAAACTTAATACATTTATAAAGTGTCAGGAAGTCTGGACATCCAGAAAGAGGGAACTTCGAACTGTACTGCTGATGGGCAGAATCCAGTGTGAGCAATTAAACGTTCACTGAAGGCAAAAGTTATCGCCTGCGAGTGATTAGGGGACAAAGAATCAGTGGTCTGTCTGCCTCAAAGCTTGGCTGTTTCACCATGATGATACTGATTCGTTGTGCAGGGCAATTTTAAGATAGTCATCAACAGCATTGATTTTATCTAAGAAGAGAGAAATCAACACCAGGAATAGGTTACTGTGAAGGGTTTTAGAAGCTAGGACACTGGACTCATTTAAGAAACATTTTTTTGCTGTGGGTATTCTGGAAAGATGAGATCAATTGGGCCAAAGGGTCTTCTTCATCTGAACTTCTCTAGTGATACTGCATTACCCTGTAGTTGCAATAGCGTATCAGTCTCTTATCTGCAGACTGACCGAATGAAATGAGAAGTGTGGAAGCCTGCATGTAACTGATTTGCACTGGATGAAGTGCTTGGGCGGATCAGAGATAACCAGGGCCTGGAAAACATTTGTCTCCCTTTGTCCTTTGCTGACACGCTCAAGAGGCTGGTATCCGAACAAAGAGCTACACTGCTGCTATGTTCCAGCCTCCTCTGGCTTTGCCATACATTTCACTCTGCAACTCCAGACGGAACAAGAACAAAGCGGAGGCAAATAACTCAGCGGACAAATAACTCAGCAGGGGTACGTACCTCGTACGAAAAACACGCTGACCATGAAGCTGAAGGAAATGGTAGAGATCGCAAAGACCATGAGAAAGAGGAATACTAGGGTCGGGTCACTGTAATTCAGCACTGCTCCCAGCTTGCTGACCTGCCAAACAAAACAGATGACATTAATAGTGGGTTACAGCTGCCTTAATAAAAATAACAATTCTCACATTGATAAACTGCATCCCAAATCCCTTCGCTTATAACCTTTTTCAGTTCAAGTTCACTGACTTTAATACAAAAATCTATTTCCTTGGCTCTGACTTTTTGAAAGGATTTCTTTTCATTTGTTTCTATGACTTCTAGGGTTCCGGCAACTCACACAACAGCCAAGGGGATGGACAAGCATGTACCAGGCTCTCTCACTGCTGTGCAGAGTAGGCAAGCAGCATGGAATGACTCCCTATCAAAGGTCTCCTCATCTGTCCCTGAGACAATGTGTTTCACAACAAAATTACATTTGTGTAGCGCCTCTCACCTCGGGAGGACATCTCAAGGCGCTGGACAGTCAGAGTTTCGGACCCAAGCTGGGGGTTGGGATTGGGGAGGGCGGAGGGCAGTGGGGGGGGAAGCAGGGTGAGGAGGAGGGTCTTGACATGGGTCTTGAAGGAGGTAAGGGAGGGGGCGAGGCGGGGAACACAGAGCCATGAAGGTTGAGGTAAGAGGAGAGGTGGTGGATGAGGATAGAGTGGCAGCAGTGTTGAAGGCAGCAGAGAGGTCAAGGAGGATGAGGAGGCAGAGGGAGCCCTGGTCGCAGATGGATAGAATGTCATTTGTCACTTTGACCAGGGCTGTTTCTGTGCTCTGGGCGGCACGGAAACCCAATTGGAGGAGTTTGTGAAGGGAGTGGCAGGAGAGGAAGGAGCGAAGCAAGAGCACAGATGGGCCCAGGGAGGGTTTTTTGAGGATAGGAGTGATTATGGCCATTTTTAATGGGGTGAGAACAGGACCAGTGGACAGGGAGAGGTTTATGATGTCTGTGAGTAAAAGGGCAAAGAGGTGCAGCTGAGAGGTAAGGAGAGGGGTAGGGATGGGGTCGAGGGAGCAGGTGATCGGTTTCATTCAGGTTAAAGTGATGGTGAGAGAGGAGTTGAAGCCAGGTTCGAAGGTGTGGAGAGAGGGACGGGTAGGGGCTGGGGTGGGAGGGGGAGATGGGGAGTGTGTAGGAGATGGAAGGGCAGAGGCAGCTGAGTGGAACCCCTTGACCTTGGATTCAAGGAAGTCCAGCATCGTCTCAAAAGGAGGGGAAGAAGGTTCCAGAGGAGTAAGGGGTAGGTAGAGCGGGGACCGGGAGATGAGAGCCACCCCGCCACCACAGCGGTTAGGTTGAGGGGTATGAAGGAAGGTGTAGCCGGGTGGTGTGGCCTCCATCAGGGGGAAGGTGTCACCTGCAGTTATCCAGGTTTCTGTGAGGGAGAGAATGTCAATGTTTTCGTTGACGATGAGGTTTTGGATGGTGAGTATTTTGTCGGAGAGGGAGCGGACATTTTGTAGGCCGATGTGCAGGGACAGTTGTTGGTGGAATGTGGGGGGCAAGGGGGAGGGTGGGGATCTGGATGAGGGAGGAGAGGTTGGCCCCCGTGGTCAGGGAGAACCGTGCCAATAAGTACTCAACAGGTGTGGGCTACGGACCATTGATCTGCGTTCCCCTTTTACCCCTTTCTCCCCTCACTGGGGTAACACTGAAACACCTCCAAGCCTCTGTAAATTGAGAATGATTCACATTATAACAACTGCGTACAGAAGATTAGGGAAACCAATGGATATTGAAGCACAGTATTTAACAACAAACACGCATTTATATAGCACCCTTCACATAGGATAACGTCTCAGAGTACTCTATAGTGACGGGATCAGGCACTGAGCAGGGGGAAGGGGAGGTGGTCATAGATGTAGTCGAAGAGTTAGGCTTTAAGGCGGGACTTAAAGACTCAGAGGGAGTGAGAAGAGGGAAGTGAGAACGCAGGGGCCGAGGGAGGCATAAAAAGAGGATAAGCTGAATCATTGACAGCTATCGTTCCTAATAAAGAACTGAACAAGTATCTACTTGGGATGGTTGCAGAATTAAATGAAATAAATGCAGGAGACATTTCCTTGCTCCTGAGGCCAATCGGTTGAATGGATGATTATTCTGGAGCTTGTGCTTGATTAACTTTCAAGTTCAGGGAATATCTATAACAGAATGGCGTCCCTCCCACTGCGAAGGTATGTTCTTTCTATTTCCTGTTAAGCTTTGGATCAGGCTTCATTCAACATTCACTGTTGCGTGCTTAGTGACCTTGCAGTTAAATAAAACATTACGTTCTTTCAGCCTCATGTGATTATCTGCACACCACACAATGGCCTTTACACAGTACAAAGAGCTGAATTAAACAGAAAACCCACTTGGGGGAGAAATCGAACGGAGAAATCGAGAGGGACACTTTGCAGCTGATACCTTCATCCTCCAATGCTTACGGAACAACAACTACAAATTACATTTGTATATTGCCTTTTATGTCGGGAGGACGTCCCGAGTTGCTGCACAGTCAGGGTTTTGGACTTACTGTGCAATAAGGAGGTCCAGGGTGAGGGGGAGACATTATAGTATCTACCATGGCAGTCAATATTTATTGACTGAAATCCAGCAATACTCTCATGGGCCATTGGAGAACCCATAGTTTTTTTTAAAAAATTGATTCCAATTTGGGTTCTCGTGAAAGATTTCCTGGATGAGGAATCCAGTTAGCATTTCCATTCATTGGTCACATCAGAGAAAAGTTTCCAAAAGTTGTAGGTCAGCATGATGTACTTCCAGTTGGTGTAATCTTATTCAGGAATCCCGTTTAGAAATACCGCAAATTAGGCTGGAATAAGATCACAAGAGTCACTGTACAGAAACTTCCCATTGTTGTTGATGTTTTACTATGGAAAGGATGGTAATGGCAGGTGATGGCGGCACATTTGTTGCATGTTGGATCTCAGTCAGAGATTTATCTTGGAACTTTATCTTTGTTTGGTACAATTCCTCCCCTCCATCCAGCAGTCTTCCTACCTCTGAAAACTGCCAAACTACACACAACGCTGTAAAGAGTATCATCATAGCATTAAAAAAAACACACCTCAATGATCCTTTTAAACATACATACCTTCACGCAAAACATCAGAGTCATACAAAATACTGAAATGAGGAGGAGTACGAAAAACTTGACAAACCAGGCGAGCCAATGAAGCCAGCTGCTGAGTCCCATAATTTTCATGTACTCCTGAGGAAATATAAAGGGAAACGCAACATCAGTATCCCGGCTCTAACTGGGACAGTGAGTCCTAAACTCACAGCAAAACCAAGTCCAGGTAAAGTGGCACGGGTGGTCTAAAACAGGTCAATTTCACACAGGATACTGGGGAACGGGACAAAATATACAGTCAATTCACTTTACCGTATATTCTGTGAAGCGCTTTGAGACGTCTCAACGACATGACAAGACGCTATATCAAATGCAAGGATTATTATTATATGATTTTATTAAGGAATCTGGAAAATACAGGATGGGATTGTATGGGCTGAAGGGTCTTCTTCACCCAAACCAATTTGGTGATCTTGTGATGACACTGACTTGCGGGAGGTTCTGCAGACACAATGGTGGCACTTTTGCCTCTGGTTCACTCTCCTTTGACCTCCCAATCAAGGCTGATATTCCAATGTAGTTAATAATAATAACACAAATAATATTACTGTAATAATAAAAGCACTACGTTGCCAGTGGTGCTTTGCTTTGGTTGAGACATTAATTCAAGGGCCCGTCCGCCAATTAAAGCTTATGTTAAAGATCGCATGGCACTATTTGAAAAGAGGGGGAGTTTCTCCCGGTGTTCTGGCTAACAATCCCCCAGATTGTTGGTTATTCACCTGCTGTCAGACTGTTGGATTTTACGGTTCGTAAATTGTACATGGACTGCTGCGTTCACCCAAACTACAGTCACTCCACAGCCATGATAAGGCGCTGTATCAAGTGCAAGGATTTATTCATTCAAGGGCATCTCACCTTCAGCTTCTTTTCTTTTTCCATCACAATTGCTCGAGCAATGTTGAGTGCGGTGTAGCAGAAGCTCAACAGGACCATGAGCGAGAGCTGTTTCTGGATGACCACAATGAACAGGTCCCGGGTATACGGTGGGTATGGGAACCGTAGCAACTTCACTGTAATACTGTCGAGCTTTCGCTGGCTGGTGGAGTTGGCGTGATACTTGATAATGGCCCTGTCCACCACGTGTTGCAGTGTCAGGAACCCCTCGCGGTAGTAACCTAAACAAACCAAAACACAGCAACATGTCCATTAGCTTAATAACTCACTGTGAGAAGCAACTGGAGACTTTGAATCGATGTGATGTTGCGTTAAATAGCGAGATTTGTTTTATCACGGGATAAATATATATAATATATATATATTAAAAATAGTGGACCCAGAGAAAGGAATCAGAAAGGATGTGAAGATTTGCCTATGGAAGGGAACAGACAAGCAACACAAGAAGCGGCTACAGGGAGGGAGGGCTCCAGCCTACAATGACAACAACATCTTGCATTTATATAGCACCCATTATGCGGGGTAGTGTCCTAGAGCGCTTGATCGTGGCGGGTTCGGACACTGAGCCAGCTGGAAGAGGGAGGGGGAGGTGACCATAAGCAGGATCAAAAAAGGTCTTTAGATGGAATTTGAAAGTGGGGGCAAGGCGGAGGGATTGAGGGAATGAGTTCCAGAGTTTCGAGGCGTAGTGGCTGAAGGCACAGCCACCGATGGTGGAGCGGAGGGGACGAGTGACAAACAGGAGGCCAGAACCTGGACAATCAGAGATTTGGACCCGAGCTGGGGTTTTGGATTTTTTTTTAATACAATTTGGTGTCTGGATCGAGGAGCACGTGTGTACCTAGGCTCAAAATGAACAAGAAAGAAATCAAACGTATGGAAATGGTGCACCCGCAGGCAGACCTGTTTGTGGCACTTTTGCACATTTAAAATAAGTAATAACGGTTGTGAAGGTGAGGTGGTGAAATGGGGCTTATCGATTGAACATGTGTAAATTACAAGCGCATGTCAGAATTACAACCCACAGAGTTGTGCGTTCATATAATATCACTGTAGGTGTAACCTGAGCCAGTACAAAGACCCAGACAAGCCAGCTGAGATGAGTCAGGATTATTGCGACCATCAGGCTAACCTGCTTCTTTCAGTTGCTTTTAGATCAGGCAAATGGAAAAGATCTGAAGACGGTTTTGAAACAAAAAACAATGCTTCACTCTGGAGATAACATTGTGCTTCAAACTGAGCAGCATTTAGCTTTCAAAACCCACTAATTATGTCAACACACCTTAGCCAATCCCGGCTGTTTCGTGAGGCGCTGTTGTTCAGCGAACCTCATTAAAAATCAAATGCGACCTGTGTGCAATTGCCAAAGCGGAAGCGTGGCAGAATCCTCAGAAGAGAGATTCACACCACATTTGCGTTGTTTAGTTTAAAAATCTAATTATTTTCTCATTGTCTCCCCACTGCTGTGTGCCTCTGCTCCTCCTCCCTGGCCTCCTCATGCTGGGGGCAATTTCAGGGTTGCTGGATGCACTTCAGGATCCAGATCGAGTGTAAACCTTGGCAGTGGGTGTTGGCCGACTGTAGAGGGCGTCCCAGCCCAGCCAGACCCTCTCCTCACATGCTACACAACCGTACCCTACTAGCAGTGAAGCATGGTGAAGAGGGGCCAAGAGCAGGAACCCAGGACCGGCTTTCCCCTCCATGACACTGGGAAGGCAGGGCCCAATTTAACCTTTCCCCGTGCAATTCCCGGGGAGTTCTGTAGCGTGGTGGTTAGCATGATCGCCTCGCAAGCAAGAGGCCCCGGTTCGATTCCCGGGTGGGGCGAAACCTTAGGCAAGTTTCCTTACTCCATACACCTCTGTTTACCTAGCAGGAAGTAGGAACACGACTGATAAGTCACTGAGCCAGTCCAGAACCTTGGTGTCTCGTTTGACCCTCAACTGTCCTTTCTACCCCACATCCGTGCGATGACCCACTTTGTCTTCCCCCACCTCCGCAGTATCATCCGGCTCTGCCACTGTCTCACACTACAAGCTGCCGAGACTCTCATACACGCATTCATTACATCGGGGCTCGACTACGCAAACTCCCTGCTTGTCGGCCTCCCCAACTACTCTCTCCATAGGTTGCAGATCATCCAGAACTCTGCAGCCCATATCCTCTCCTGCACCAGGCTCCATAACCTTATCACCCCCATTCTTGACTGACTCCACTGGCTTCCCATCACACAGAGGATACAGTTCAAGATCCTGGTCCTCACCTTCGAAGCCCTCCATGGCCTTGCTGCCTCTTACTTCTGCGACCTGCTAACCCCCTACACCTGCTCGCTCCCTCCACTCAGCGGGCTCCGGCTTGCTTTACGTCCCCCACCATTGGCGGGTGGGTCTTCAGCCACGCTGTCCCCACCCTCTGGAACTCCATCTCGCAGTCCCTCCGCCTCGCCCCTTCCCTTGTATCCTTTAAGACCTGTCTCAAGACCCTCCTCTTCTACCGTACCTTCAGTCACTGCTACCCCCCACCCTCTCCAATCCCAATCCCCAGCTCGGGTCCAAAACACTGATTGTCCAGCACCTTGGGACGTCCTCCCAACGTGAAAGGCACTATGCAAATGTAATTTTGTTGTGTTGAGTCGATTGGCAGATCGCTTTCCAGGCGTAATAGTCCCTCAAAAAAAATTCACTCAATCCAAAACTGTTTGTGCGCAATTGGCTACTGCTTTTCCCTCACAACATATGTAGTCCCAACGCTTTACGATATATTCTGTGAACGGCTTTGAGATGTCTCACCGCTGTGTTAAGGCACTATTGTAAAACACAAGAATTATTATTATTAATTCCGGATATTAATTGACGCCACAGACTGGGATTCGATCGTTAAACCACAGCTCTATCCACCACACCATCAAAACTGCCCCACATTTAGATTGTTAGCTCACAGCCGGAATCAAACCTGTGTGGGCAATGAGGCTCTATTCAGTGGGCTGCATTCACTCACCTGGAGTTCCCCCATCCTTGAAGTACGGCTCCCGGGGCCCAGGCAATGGGAGAAACGGGAAAAGGAACTGTGTGCGCCAGCCCGTGTCTCGGTTTGGGTTAAACTGGCTCTGTTGCGTGGACGGTGCATTGCGAGGAAGGTACTTAAACCTCAGGTGGTATTTCACCTGCAAAAAAGTCATCGGTTACTAACTGAACAAAACCGCCAACCCTTTCAGTTAACCTCCGCAATAGTCAGATATCTTAAAAAAATGAAAAAGCTACTGAGGTACGGGGAAATGGCAGGTAAATGGCACTGAAAAAATTTCTCTTTAAAAGGGCCAGCATAGACATGATGGGTCAAATGGCCTTCTTCCGTGCTGTAAATTTCCATGCAGCAACTCACCTTTATTTCACATAAAGAAACATGTCGAAGCATTCACTGAATGAAATCAATCAGAAAACAAGCAAGTTTTATGGTATCAATGAACTGGAACCAGCAAAGTTCTGCAAACACCAATGAGATGTTGGGGCTTGAACTGATAACCTTCAGACGCAGAGGCAAGGGTGCTTTCAAATGAGCCAGGTTGACACAATTTAATTTCTTTTTTGGGGAGACGAATGAGTTTGAAGGAGAGATATCGGCTACAGCACATTTATAGTAACACAACTACACTTGGGTCGGATGCAGGATTGATTTTCCAGTAAAATAATCCAGGGAGTATTTCATGATAGAAGTGCTGAGAAAGGTGAACCGTTCAAGACATTTATTCTTGGATCAGATTTTATGCATTTGAAGAGCTACACGTTTCACTGTTAAAATAATAATCTTTGCAGCTGACATAGCGCCTTTTCATGTCATTGAAACGTATCAGAGTGCTTCACAGGATTTTACTGTAAAGTGTGCTGTCTGTATTTTGTGGTCAATGATTCGAGCTCACGTGTTGAGATGGGTCACAGATCCAAGGCCATCTCTGTGCATGATCTCTCGCTTTAAAATAACTGTTCACTCCAGTAATGAAGCACAGTACCCAAGGACAGAACCCCTCCAGTCTACGTAACTGTTAGACATTCACGCCGCAAGACTGTAAATTCAAATCCCAATCTGGGTAAGTCAGCCAATCTCAGCCAGGGTGCCATAATTGCCTTCCGTGACACTAGACTAGGAAGGGAGGGTAACAGGAGGCGGAGGGGAAACCTGTTAACCACCCAATGGTATTCATCCTCCCCCACCCCACCCAATGCAAAGTACGTGAATATTGGACTCAGCTGTGGTGCCTCCTAACACCATGTACCTTATGAAAATTGGCTATAGTATAACAGAACATCCAGAGCCCATGGTACTGTGTACCAGCACGAGTCAGCGCTGAGCTATAAAGACAAGACCTGTGTGGGATGTCTCTGTTTCAATATAATCTTGTTTCTTTCAGTTCTAAAGACTTGATCTCTTTCTTCTACAAGAAACACATCCACTGCATCATTGGATTTCAATGACATTCAAAGGCTAGGAGTGAAAGAAATGCAGTCTGAAGGTAATGTTTCACAAAGAACACATTTTTAACTCATGTAATTGATTGCAACAGTCAATTACTTTCTCCATCCCACTGGCTGAGAAGAATTCTTCCCAGATGGAGATATAATAAACTTGGTCTCATTTCAGAGCTCTGACATGTGCTGGGGAGTAAGCAATTTGGTCCATTGCATTTTACTCCCTAATTTTTTTCTCTCAAAGACATTTAATTCCTTAGGTACAGTTTCACTTTCAGCGGTCAAATTGTGTTCTCTTCCCGAGCAGCTATTATTTTCGTGTGAGGCTTGACAGCAACCGATTGGCACTGAAGAGAAGAATGAATTATGGCAGGTACATAGCAATCAGGCTGGTCAAAGTCCTCTGTTTATTGGCTTAAAACTACTGCCAAGGGCCACTACCCTTAAAAGGCATGAATGAGCACAGTTTTCGAAACATATTCTGTCTTACTTTGGAAGCTAATTTTGCTCAATGTTGGAAACCAACTTCCAAAAAATTAAGACCAAGTTTAAGTTTGATTTCCAGTGAATTTGCTAACAGCAATACCGAGTTCTAAACAGTGTCTCCTGCCAGCAATCATCATCCGGACGTCACTCCGAGCTGTGAGAACTCTGGAAATGGGAGAAGATCCCATTGGAGCGGTGATTACAATGGTCGCCCCAATGCTCTTCCAATTCCAGCAAGAGATGCTATTAGACTCTTCTACAAACCTTTATGGCATTTATCAATAAATGTCACAGCTGAGCTTTCAAACACTGTGCTCCCTCCCCACTCCTTTCTCTGAAACTCCCTCCCAAAATCTCTCCACCTCACACCCCATTTTCAAAATTCTTAACTCTTTGACTCCCTCCCCTTCTTTTTCCCCACTTTCCTCATTGTCCCGTGCAGACCCTTTAAAACACTTGGAGATCTACAAATGGATAAAAAGCACCATACAAATACAGTGGAGTCCTGTAGCTCAGTGGTTAGAGCACTCGCCTTGCAAGCAAGAGAGCTGGGTTTGATTCCCACAGGGCGAAACCTTATTCTGTGAAGCGCTTTGGGACATCTAGAAGACGTGAAAAGCGCTATATCAAATGCAAGGATTATTATTATTTTTATTATAAGCTGCTGTTGAATGTGCTTCAACCACACAATCACACACAGGCACCAAATACATATCTCTTGTGCTATATCTCTTGTGCTCTCCTCCCGTGATGCTCTCAGAGCAAGAATATCCTATTAACACTAACTCCAGACACTCATTGCCTGCACTGCAGGCACAGGTACAGGGGACAGATGAAGATGATCTGAACCAAGTTCATTTCCCTTGGAATGGAACCTGCATCTCATTTCCTGGGGCTGTATTTAAACTGGGATCACACTGGAGCACAGACCATCATCTCCCAATGTGCTTCGTGACTTAGCCCTGAACCTGAGTCCATTATATCTTATTCTGCTGCTTGTGACCCAGTGTCAGCATTCAGCAAGTCATTTCCAGGCCTTAAACTGAAGGTTCAATCCTGTAGTGTCTGCATTCAGTTTACATGTGAGATTTAAGTCGTAAAGCTGCCAAACTAAGCATAAAAACACATGTAAAATATACCAAAAGCAACAGTAAAGGGAGTACATGTCCCAGTGATGACCAGCAATGGATTTCATTACTCATTGTGTCAGCAATTACTACTATGGATTATTTTAACCCTTAAAGTGCCACCTGCATTGCCTAAATCTCATACAACAACAACAACACCCACCATCCCGTTTTCCTGTTGCAGCAATAAAATGGCTTCTTAAACGAGACCCTCATCTCAGCCTCTGCTAATCTTCTCGGTAACCCAAACCAGCCAGAATTTTAAACTAATTGAACTTAAAGTTAAGCTAATTGAGTACAGTGCAACATCTGAGAGCGGAGGAGATAGTTAAAGCCCATTTCTAATAGGGAGCACCCCTATGGTAATGTTGGGTAGCGCAGCTTTACAGAGGGTAATGCAATACTCTGAGATGTGAATGTATAATCTGAACCATTGTAATCGTGGATCAAGGGAATATGGCTTACAACAAAGAAATTCTTGGACAAGTCTGCTTCCAATTTCCAGGAAAATGCTGGCTTTAATCACATTATTCAACACACCACATCCCTTTATAAACTCCCACTGACAGACAACTGGGAGCAAGAGGTTGGGAATAATGGATCTTTCTTGTCCAGATGCGATGCCTATTTTCCTCATGCACATTTTTCACTTTCAATAGGGAAATAAAGTGCTGAGTGTAAGCAGTCTCTGCAATCAAATAAAGTCTTTGAAGTACAAAACTCATTTAAATCGACATTTATTTCTTTGCACAGAAGCTGCGTTATGAAGCATTAGAGACTGGGGTAACCACAGATAAGTAATAGGGCTGTCAGTTTTTACTTTTAATTTGACAGATAACATTGACATTTATTAAAGTTTAATTTTTTGAAATCTGAATTTCTAGCAATCTTGGCCACTACAAAATGGGTGATTTCCAGGTCGTAAGGTCACCATGGATGTTACTTTCTGTGCATCACGCAGCATCTCGCAGGGCACTTCCTATTGAGATACACAACAGAAGTAGTCTCTTTTTGTCTCACACAGAGGATGCAGTTCAGGATCCTGGTCCTCACCTTCAAAGCCCTCCACGATCTTGGTCCCCCCAACCTCTGCGACCTCCTAAAAACTCCTACCATCCTGTTCGCTCCCTCCACTCAGTGGGCTCCGGCCTGCTTCACACCCCCCACCTCGTTTACCCCACTGTTGGTGGGCGGGCCTTACGCCACTCTGCCCCCACCCTCTGGAACTCCATCCCACAGTCCCTCCGCCTCGCCCCTCCAAGACCCATCTCAAGACCCTCCTCTTCGACCGTGCTTTCGATCTCCCTGCTTCCCCCCCTGCCCTCCCCCATCCCAACCCTCAGCTCGGGTCCGTAACTCTCTCTGTCCAGCATCCTTGGGACGTCCTCCCGACATGAAAGGCGCTATACAAATATAATTTTGTTGTTGTTGTAAAATTATTAAAAATATGTGGGGAAAAAATGGTGAACAATGGGAACAAATTGTCCTGAATTTGTAGAAGGATCACAAAAGCCCAATGGATACTGATTTTCACCAATTGAATTTGGCAACCAGCGAGCCTAATTATAGAGAATTACAGACTGTGGTAGCAAAGGGCAAGCCTCAACTTTGCCACTGTGACCTCTCTGCCACATCACTGTGAATAATGTGGAATGTGGTTTGGGTTAAAGGATGCACTGACACCCTCCATCCAGCATGGCTCATGTACCTGCTTTGGTAAAGGTTCGTCTTTCTCCTTGAAGTCATGATCGAACACCAGAGCTGCCAGCACAAGCAGCGATGACACATTTTCTGCTTTCATATAAGTATTAAATTCAGCTTCCGTTTCAAAGCCCAAGGCTAAAGGACAAAAAAAAACACAGCTTTAGTCCAGACACTCATTCTTGAATACTTTCATTTTAACATCATCATAGCATCATAGTTACACAGTAACATTGTACGGAAACAAGCAATTCAGATCAACTAATCCATGCCACGCTCATCTCCACCCCTCCCAATCCTTTCTCCCTCATGTATGCATCAAGTTCTCTCGTAAATACAATGATATTTGCTTACCCACAGCTTCCAGCAGTGAGTTCCAGATTCTCACCACGCACTATGTTAAGACGATATGACTGTGTATTTGAAGCAATCCGCCAATCAACTAACAACTGGGTTCCTACTTACTGCTGGGTAAACAGAGGTGTTTGGAGCAAAGAATCTTGTCTCAGGTTCTGAAGAGGTAAAAATGCTACTAGCTGTGGCAGGTGACACAAAATGCACATTTGCACACATAGAGTTTAGTGAGGACCTGATATTGGGGAGATTACTCAGATTGTAAAGTGCAGTGCAATGCAACACTGCACTTTCAGATCACCGTGTGGGTTTGTAAATCTGCAGAGCAGTTATCTGGACATTATCAGATTGTCAACAATGCAGTTGAGGTAATTCAGCAGCTGGTAAGCACTTGATGCTTTCTTATAAACAGATACATCTGGAAATACAATTCATCTTTTATCTCTCATCTTTTATTATTATTATATTTGTACAAATAAAACAACATCTGTGGCGTTTCAAGAAGGATCTCAATAACCAATTGACATAGAGACATGATTTATAACTCATCGGAAAGACCTTGCATCTGGGAGTGACATGGGCATATTTTATTTTCAGATATCTCCTATTGTACATTGGTTATTTCAGTTTTTTGCTGCACTCAGTGGCTACCGAGTGCCAAAGTAGCACTGGGGCATCGTGCGTCACAGAGCACGTATATATGTACTCACCCCCTGTAGTGCCACCTGGTGGCTGTGGTGGCTGACTGTGACGCTGTGGCATCCTGCGTGACAGAGTATGCACGTAGCCACGTGACGGGAACAAAATAAAGAACGCAAACTAAGCTAAACCGCGGCAACAACAAAATTAAATTTTTAAAGCACTTTTCACGTTGGGAAGACGCCCCAGTGATTATAAATTATACATTAATATTTATCATTATAAAGATGCCTGAGTGAATATCAAACCTTTCAAGGATAAGTAAAAATGCTGAACAAGAGAGAGAAGGCCCATTAAATGAAACTGAAGAACAAACTCCTCCTACAGGAGTCCTCCCAGATGAATATAGATAGAGATGAAATGTCTGTCTGTGTTCAATCTACATTGCATATTGGATCCTTTGGTTGCAAGCAAAGCTGCAACAGGTACAGCTAGTTCACAATAAATGTCTCAGAAAGAAAAGCATAAGAACATAAGAATTTGCTAGTCGAAAGAAGAACAAGGTCCATCTGGTTCGCCTTCCACCATCCTGGCAGTCGCTTGCACATTTCATATCCCAAACTATCTACTGTCTTCCCGAGGTATTGTTTCCTAAAAGAAATCTATCTAATTTGTTTTTGAAAGAATCAACACTTTCTGCTTCCACCATCTCCCTAAGGAGCCTGTTCCATACGCTTACTACTCGCTCACTGAAGTAGTGTTTCCCCAGATTTGTTCTGAAAACAAAAAGCAGATTACAATGTACAAAATCCTGAGCTGAAGACTTGCCTTTAATTTTGGGTGCGAGAACAGTTTCCACCTTCTTTGCAATGTGATGGACTGCAGACACATTGGATGGGACGTAGACAAAGCTCCATTTAGCTTTATAGGAATGGCGAATGTTTGGAAGTTTATCAATGAAAAAACTGGGATACACAGTGGGAAAGGGATGCTCCTCGCTGACAACCTGCTGTCTCAGACCAATAAGGATGGAGGCAAATAGAAGTGGAAGTCCGATTTCAATGATGCTGATCAAAACCTGGCGTTTCTGCAAGACATGAAAAGGTAATAAAAGATTAGAAAAAATGAGCACTCGCGTTTGTTCCGTCACTTTTTAAAAATATTTTCTAATTTTCTCCCCACTGACACACGCCTTGGCTGGTAATACGGCTGCATGAACTGTATAGAATTACCTGCAAGAGATAGTTCTTCCAGAGAAGCAGTCTAAACTGCTGAAATCTGCACATTCTGAGTCAGCGTGGTAAATGGTTTGTACACACAACGTGCTGCTCCCCTTGGTCCCTAAGTGAAGAGGACAAGAGGTTAGCTCCAATGCTTGCTTTGCACATCACCATTGCTTTTACAATAAAGGCTTAACTGCAAAATTCACAGCTAGAGGAGATTACCAAGAAGGGCAGTTGAGGCGAGGAGGCTGGACACATTTAAGAAATAGTTTAAGGCTGTAATGAGAGGAAGGTATAGTGGGTTTTCTGCAAAGATTAGATCAAAAGTCCCTGAAGGGAATCTCTCATTATCCTGCCATTCACTTTGGGCTCCTTTTCATGCACTGTGATCAGGCTTTGCAATAATAATAATAATCTTATATTTAATATAGCGCCTTTCAGGTTGGCACGACACCTCAAAGCCCTTCACAGGATGTACTGTAAAGCGTAATGACTGTATATTTTGTAGCAAAATTGCTAAGTGCAATTGGGTTAGAAACCAGTATACAGTCATCTTAAAACAACCAACAGAGACAAATGCACCCAAGAGGGAGAGTCTCCTGTGAATGCTTGGTGTCTTGTGACAATAGCAGAGAAAATAACTTCTGCCCAAGAGATATATTTTATAAATATTCCTGGATTTACGAAAGGATTGCCTCCTCGCAGAAAGAGGCTTTTAAGTTTCACGCTTCAGTAAAAGCTCAGCAAAGGCTCGACAAAAAAAAAGGTCTGTGATGGGTTTGTAAACAGGCACGGGATGAGCAACACAGTAGATGCACTGTAAAACATGCCTCTCCCCTGCCATACTCTAGACTAAATCTAGCGGAGATCGGAAACTGTGACTGCAGCTCAGGAGACTTTAATGTCAGACTACTTACAGTGTAACCTATGTCCGGTTGGTCATTATTCTACCTTCACTTTGCACCTACAGAAAGCCTAAACCTCTCATACCTGACTGTCACTTAGCGCTCGTTACATTTTCTTTCTTTCCTCCCCTCCACAAGGAGCAGTATTGCAACTCGCTGCCATTTTGACATGAAAACAAAGCTTCAGTACTTCACTCAGACAAGCACTGGTGACCCCATTAACACAAATAGACTGTTTTTAGTAATGAATAGTTTCCACTGGTTGGGGAGTTTGTAACTAGGGGACACAAATATAACATAGCCACTAGGGAATCCAGAAGAGAATTTAGGAGGAATTGCTTCATGCAGAGGGTAGTGAGATTGTGGATGTCACTGTCTAAAGCGGTGGTTGATTCAGATAATGCAGATTCAACAACAAAATTACATTTATAGAGCGCCTTTCAAGTCGGGGGGATGTCCCAAAGCGCTGAACAGTCAGGTGTCGGGGCCCGAGCATGGGGGAGGGGTGGGGTAGGAGTGAGGGAAGGCAGAGAGGTGGAAGGGCGACCAAAAGCACGATCGAAGAGAAGGGTCTTGAGACCGGCCTTGAAGGAGGCGAGGGAGGACGCGAGGCGAAGGGACCGTGGGATGGAGTTCCAGAGTGTGGGGGCAGAGTGGCTGAAAGCCCGGCCAACGATGGTAGGGAGGGTCGGGCGGGAGACAACAACAACAACTTGAATTTATACAGCCCCCTGACACCGGGTAGCATCACAAAGCACTAAATGTATTCAAGAGGAAGCCAGACCTTCACATGAGAGAGACGGGCATAGGCGGATATGGAATGGAGTAAGGAATGTGTGAAAATTTGCGTTTAGCATAAACATCCTCACAGACTGGTTGAGCTCGGTGGCTTGTTTCCATGCTGCATATTTTTTGTGAATCTTTGTAATTTAATTAACCACGCCTTGCAGAATGTGGTTCTACTCGCTGCTCCGAGTCTCAGCTCATTTAAACTGTTTCAACAAGCTCTGAAGATTCAGAGTTTAGCTCGGCACGCTCTCGTGTTTCCACACCCTGTCATGTTAAAACGTATCAATACTTCTCCTCGTGGATCTGGACTGCAGGAGGTTCTCAATTTCTTTCCTGGTTTAATTTTCATTCCTATTTATAGTCTCATTCTATGTACAAGGAAACAGAGGAACATTAAAGGGGATTTTCGTGTTGGTCAGCCAGGTGTCTGAAACATGCAGAAACCCAACACCATGGTTGAGTATCCAAACCAAGCTGAGATTTACATGAATCCCACCTACGCGTGGCAATCCCTGAGATAGATTGTTGGAGAATGAAATGCGTTCTCTCTCCCTGGAGGGCTGCACCTGCTTACCTCATAGCAGAAAGGATTAGGCGGAGGTTGGCAAGAGCCAAGGCTCAGGCTTCCCAGAGCGTGCGTTGGGGTAACTACTGGAGGGAAAGGGATAAACTGGAAAGACTATGGAACTTTCATTGCAACACTATTAAACTGATGTCCCATCTAATTGTTATTTTGGCGATTAATCCCATCGAAAAAGAGAAAGGAGTTTCCTCCCAGTGTTCTGGGCTGCCATTAACCAGTTTGACGGGTTATTTGTCTCGCGACTGCTATGGGGCTTTCGCTATGCAAAACAGGTGTCGTGTTTGGCTGGAAAATAAAAGTTGCTACACATGACAGTAAATACTGCAAAGGGCTTGGAGACAAACTCTCAGAAACAATGAGAAACTTACAATGGATCATAGGTTCATACTGATCACAGCACTGGAGGAGGCCATTCGGCCACTTGAACAAATTGGTACATGTTCCTGCCCTATCCACCCCACCATAAACCATATTCTCTGGAAATCTATCCGGTAATCCCTCCAACTCGCTCCCTCCCTCACCTCATTCAAAGTATATATAAAATCATATCTCTGACAGCGACTTCGGTCATGTATCCCCCCTTCAGTTCCCACCCCCAGTTTGGGCCCATCCAGCATTTTGAGACTTCCTCTGGATGTTAAAGGTGTTATGTAAACAGAAATTGTGTTATACTGAATCTATGCTGTTGCTGCCTCCTCCACTGCAGATCCTCTCTACTCCAATCCCACAGACATGTTCTGTTCCGGTATCCTTATATGTTTCTTTTCCAATACCAATCCAACATCAGGAAGGTACCTCTGAATAGTAATAATAATTCTTATATTTGATATAGCGCCTTTCACTTCAGAAGATTGCCTCAAAGTGCTTCACAAGATATATTGTAAAGTCTGGTGACTGTATTTTGCAGGCGAACACAGTGATCAATTTGCATACAGCAATATCCCGCAAACGGCCATGAACTGAATGACCAATTTTATTTGGGAGATTGTTGGCCAGCACGGCAACGGGAACAAGCTTCTGTATTTTGCTTTAGTTCCGCGATTAAGAATTTTGCGGAGCAGCATCTATTCACATCACTGGGCACATTTGTGAAACATCATTGCTTGGACATATTCAAATAAAAACCTGGTCTCTGTTCCAGCAGAAATATCCACTGACAGGAAACAAAGCATCAATAAATAACAACAACCTGCATTTATATAGCGTCCCTCGGGCGTCCCAGAGTGCTTGATAATAAAGCGTAAGGCAGGTGAGTATCAGCATTGAAGAGCTTTTCTCCAGAGAGCTCCTTCTGATGGATCAAAAGGTTACTGATTTGCAGTCTACAAGTGCAAGTCTACAACTGCCCCTGCTTCAACATAATAGTCCCTTACTCACCGAAAGAAGCTTCTATTAAACACAGCGGTTCAGAGGATTTAAAGTTTGCCTCATTTCATTCTCTCCAATCACTCTTTACTTCTCCCAAGTTGGCAAGTTAGTTCAGGAGTCACACAGCACGTTGAGCTCAGAGCGGAGCTGCCCTTACTAGTGGTTTTTTTTTGGAACGCATTAAGTAAATGTCACCTGCTATGGTTGTTTATTTGAGATCTCTATGGGCAGAGTTGCATCATCAGCCATTGAGCGATCTGGCACCTGGCTCGGCTAGAGAATGCAAATCAGCATCAATAGAAACCTGCTCCTCCAAGTGACTTCTCAATACCCATTTGAAGCAATAGATGCCTCTTGGCAGCATTCTCACAGCACTCCCTGCTCCCAGGAAAGCTCCGTCTGTCAATATCACCACTCGTGCAGAACAAATGTAGCGTGCAGCAAGTGGCACTAGAATAGCAGGGCTCTGTGACTAAAATGTGTTCCAGGCATCTTGAGGAATACAGTACATAAAGGACCAGTTTACCCACAGCGAATTTAATATAAATTTCAGAAGGGGAAAAATCAGGGAGGAATACAGCTTTTATTCTGTAGAATAACCAAACCTTCAAAAAAATATTTGGACACTCACTTAATGACTGTTTTTGGGACACTGCTGTGTGCAATTGGCTGCTGAGTTTCACCCATGAAGTATACAGTCATTTCACTTTATAATATATTCTGTGAAGTGCTTTGAGACGTCTCGACGATGTGATAAGGCTCTATAATAAATGCAAGGATGATGGTGATGATTATTATTATTAAACCCACCTGAACTCAGGACCTACAATGGTGAACTCTTCTCATGATCAGGACTTCACGTACAAAGCTTTAGGGTCTGCATCTTTCTATGCTCTTTCTGACATCCCTGGGGGCTGGGGTTTGGAAGGGTTACAGTGTGAGAGAGCCGTCAAAACACGAGGTTGCTTCACAATTGCCTGTCCGTTCCAGTCCAGTCAACCCGCCCCTCAATTAAGCAGGCACAGTCGCGATTGTTCAAGCAAGTGTCCCTTGGAGCAAAAAGTATTTGTTTTAATTAAACGAAATAAAAAGGCATGGGCTCTGTGTTTTTAAATCCGAGTCCCAATGGGGGCACTTGCGTTTAGAGATGTTATTCAGACCAACACGCTGAGTGAATTGGTCCTCTGATGTGCAGAAGGGAAGAGTGCTTTTCAGCCTGGCTCAGTTGGCAGCAACTCTCACCTCGTAAGTCAGAAGATTGTGGGTTCAAGGCCCATGTTGGGACTCTGAACTCCACATAGCCTAGGCTGACCAGTGCAGTGTTGAGGGTGTGCTGCATTGTTGGAGATTTCACTCTTTGGGCCCCCAATTAAAAATGATTATTCACTTCATGGCTCACTGCGGAGTGCAGATTGGCTGCCACGTTCTCCTACAAAACATACAGTCACTACTCTTTACAGTAAAATCCTGTGAAGCACTTTAAAACATCCTCACAATTCTAAGGCACCATATCAAATGCAAGAATTATTTTTATTATAATTCTGCATAAAACAAGCAAGTGAGTATAGGGGGTGGTGGTGGTGGGGTGGGGTGGAACAGAAAAACATTTTCGCAGCACAGATGACGTTTTAAAAATTTTTTTTTTTTTAAATTTAACCCACAATTTAATTTAATTCCTTAAGCTGCCACCCGCTGTCAAAAGTTCTTCCCACAGCACACGGAAAGAGGGTTGCTTGTGAGCGAGATGCACTGAGGTTGAGAGGGTCTCCACAGACTATCCCTCTCTGCTGGAGAGCTCTGCCTGTAGCAGATGAGGACAAATAGGAAAAATAAATGTGAAAAGGACGTCCCATCTTTCTGTAACAATCACCTGGAGCGGTCCCAGAAGGGGTGATTAACTAGCGTTCCTTGTGCAAAACACACACTTCTCATCTAGAGGCAGCATTTTCTCAGGAGAAAATCCACTGAGGAAAACCTGCAAAACGGTACGATGGTGCCTCATAACATTAGAAACGTAACTGCACTTGAACCAATTGATGTCAGTCGTGTAGCATTGCTGGAGGGTTTACAGGTAAAGCTCAGCATCTCATACACTAACGATCAAATGTCTCGAAGGCGTGATAAGGTGCTTTATCAAATGCAAGCATTGTTATTATTATTATTGTTATCAGGACGTCTCACCTATTTTTCCTCATGCACATGATAATAATTGCATTGGATATAACGCCTTTCACGTAGGGCGGATGTCTGAACTTGCATCGCAGGATTTACAGTGAAGTGTAGTGACTGTGTTTGGGAGATGAATGCAGAATCAATAGCAAATTGCAAGGGGACGTTAGCCAAACTGTGATTGGGATCTGGAAACCCGAGAGTTAACACAACAAGTAATAAGACTGGGACCACAGCAATAGGTAAACATTAATTCGATCAACATTTAAAGCAGACAACTGTAAGAGGGTACAGAGAAATCGGGATTAGAGTAGCCGGCTTCAGTGGAGGGGGCTCAAAGGAC
The DNA here is from genome assembly GCF_018977255.1 of Callorhinchus milii. Taxonomy (NCBI): domain Eukaryota; kingdom Metazoa; phylum Chordata; class Chondrichthyes; order Chimaeriformes; family Callorhinchidae; genus Callorhinchus; species Callorhinchus milii. The sequence goes on from NW_024704757.1 coordinate 9,482,937, forward strand.
CAAATGCCTCCTCCTAGGTTAACAATCCTAGGATTCCCCTCAGCCAATGCAATTTCAATGGCACCTTGTGGCTGGTCTGATATGAATTTACAAACCTTCGTTTTCTGACCCTGCACTGAGAGCGATGAGGAAATGTAAAGGCTCACTACCAAAGAGACTCCTCAGGAGACTCCAGTCACATCACCTGGCACATAATAAACATTTCAAAGGCTGTCAAAGGCATTAAAGGCAAAGTCAATTTGCAAGATTGTTCTCCTCAAAATCCACCTCCTCAAGGGATATCATCAGTGGTAGTACTAACTCTTTTAGTCATCCTGGTTAATTTTTTCTATGTGCTTGCTTCCCTGCTGGTTGGAGACAGGTTAGGAGCAAGTATTTTGTGCTGCACCTTCCTCTCCACAGATTGATGTCAAAAGGAACCGAAGGCAACACTCCCCATTCAGGGAACTTCACTTCCAAGAATTCACATGTAGAGCGTTATATACAGAACAACCGTCTGTAGGCAGCAGAAGAATCATTTGGCTACCAGAGTCTAGCTTCGTGAAAACATCTGTTTCATTCCATTATAAAACCATTGCTCTGTGATTATAGCACTTGGGAGACATGTAAATGTAAGTTATTTGCTTCTTATTGGCTCCTGGGTGAATTTGCTCAAGTTCTCAAGCCCCAAAACATAAAATATGAACTTTGTACTTGGATTTAAATGCTCATATCAACATTACAAATACAGTTGGGGTAAGTTTAGCAGTTTCAATCAGAAGAAGAGTCGCTGGGAACACCTCCTCTTATGGAAGATGTATTCGCATCATGTTAAAAGTTCCTGTCTAGTTTCCAAAGTCCGTGTGCCCTTTAATTATCCCAAATAAAAGCACACAGCATTAATAATACAAACAGCAGGGTTTGAATAAATCATGAAAGAACAGCCATGGCTGGATTGTGATCCTCATCGAAGGCAAGATGTTAAGCACACAAGATTGGTTCACTTAACACAGGTCATACATATATGTATATATATATATATATACACACACACGCACACACATTAAAAAAAAACACTTTTCAGTTGCTTGTCTCTTGAGATGTTTAACTACGTGAATGGTGCTATATAAATGCAAGTTTTTATTGTGGCGTTTGCACTCTACATCTAGAAATGCACACAAGAGGAACAGACATCAGCTAATTGATTGGCCAGCCTCTGCTGTTTTGATCACAGGATATAAAATGTTTTTTCCCATTAGCTGAATGCTCTACGTTCAAACTTAGCCCAGTAATTGCAAGATCATGTCCTTCAACTGGGTTCATATATCCTCAATCTGAGTATTACAGGAGTCCCAGTCCATTATTACAGTTCAATTACAGCTTCCATTGCTGTAAAGCTAATCCGCTGCCCTGCCCCCCACTGAGCCAAACCTTCAGTTTCCGCTTGCGTGCCTTATTTCAACCTGTATTCGTGCCACTCTAAACCTGCTGACCCTCCAACTGTATTCTCACATTCCTTGCAAGATCCGGCGTCCAGCACTGTATTCAACGAAAAATCACGGTCAGAATGGACTCAGACATGTCCTCCGTTGTCTATGCTATCGATTGCTTAGTCATCGCCTCGAAGAAACCCATTAAATTAGCTATTTTTCCAACAGAAACCACATTGGTAACATAAATAATTATGGTGCCTCATTACATTGTCGAAACGTTTCAAAGTAAATCCGTCTCAAAGGATTTACTATGAAGTGCAGTGACTATTTTGTAGGTAAGCGTGACAATTTGTTCCGCAGTCAGCCTTGAAATGAATGATCAATTTCATCAGGAGGATTGTTGCCCCAGACAATGGTAGAAATTTCCTTCTCTTTTGAAATACTGCCATAGGATTGTTAACATTCATCTGAATGGACAGTGCCCAGCAAGTATTGTCAAGCTCTTTAGTTTGGCCTCCCCTGACGTGAAATGTGTTATAGAAATATAAATTGCACTGTCGTTATTTAATATCTCATGTGAAGAACAGTACCCTGGACATTGCAGCACTCCCCCAATAATGGAAAGTCAGCTTTAGACTGTGAGTTCAAAGACCCGACATGGGGTTTGAACCCACAAGCTTCTGCCTCCATTCTCTGGCATCCATCCCAGAGTCACAGACATGAATCAACCTTCAGCGTTGCCATTATTGCAAGGCTACCACCTCCTCCTAAATCAAAACGCAAAATACCGCTGATGCTGGAAATCTGAAAAGAACAACAAAAACTTGGATTTATATAGCGCCCTCCACGCCGGACGGCGTCTCAGAGCGCTTCACAGCAATGGATCCTGGGACCGAGCCGGGGGGAGGGGGAGGAAAGTGACCAAAGGAACGGTCGAAAAGAAAGGTCTTCAGCAGAGATCTGAAATAAGGAAGGGAGGGAGCGAGGCGAAGGGAATGAGGAAGGGAGTTCCAGAGACTCGGGGCATAGTGGCGGAAGCAGAAGCCGCTTCTGGAAAACCCTGAGGTTCCGGTTTCTTGACATTTCAACACTCCCTCCCACTCGCACTCTGACCTCTCCATCCATGGTCTCCTTCACTGTTAATAATGATAATAATAAGAAGAAGAGTCCTGTAGCTCAGTGGTTAGAGCACTCGCCTTGCAAGCGAGACACCTGGGTTCAATTCCAGGCAGAGGGCGAAACCCTGGGCAAGTTTCCTTACTCCACACACCTAATAATAATCCCCCCAAAACCAAAAACAATAATAAATTGGTCATTTTCAATCCACGACTGTTTGTGGGACGCTGCTATGCGCAATTGGCTGCCGAGTTTTGCCCACAAATATACGGTCAATTAATTTTACAGCTTTGAGACATCTAGAAGATGTGAAAAGCGCTATATCAAATGCAAGGATTATTATTATTGTTAGATGCTGCCTGACCTGCTGAGTGTTTCCAGCGACCTCTGTTTTTGTCCTCCTAAATTCACTTTGCTAACAAACTGCAATACACATTCAATTAGTTAAATCATCGTCACGGATTATGGGTAGAAATTCCACCAGTGCCTAGATTGATTTTGTTAAAGTAACATTTTAGAGGGATCAAGATGCCCAATTCTTAATACTGAAGCCGGTTTTCTGAAAATTTTCCTACAGAAAATGGGTTTCAAGGTTAAAACTGCATTCAGCAATTTGCCAAATTCTGCACACTCTGAAATGTTACATCAATAGAGGGCATCGAGACACAGATGGAATTTTATCCCCCATCAGGTTGCACTGTTGGGGATCTCCATTTTTTCTTTCATTATAAATAGAAACTCCATCATGTATTATGTACACAATTTAAAAATCACACACACGAATATGCTTCAAGGCTGCAGTATATCTGCCACAGAAGATTATATTCAAGTATTGCCCAAGCTTCACTTATTCACTGAAGACATCAACTTAGCACGCAAGCTTTCGCAATTCCTCGTTGCATATCTACTGCCCTACATTTACTTACAAACGACACTCTATGTGTCTCTCAAAAGAAACAAAGGCTCTCTCAAAGCTAAACATTGTTCTCTTTCTCCCAAAAGAGTTTAAAAAGCACAACCTCACTCAAGACTAGCCACCCTGTGGTTATGTTAGAAGCAAAACCATTCACACCCTATGATATAAAGCAGGAAGACACGCTTATTCTGTTTGCTCCACATTGCTTTTTTGGTAGCAATAAATATCTAGATTTTTTAAAAATATATCTTTTTAAAGAGATAATTCACACCATTACATTTTTAGTGGCAGGCTACAAAGCACATCATTCTGGAAGCAGCCAAGAGATCTTGGAAGCAGGGTTCCAACAGAATTCGAGTCGCCAGAGTCCCATGATTATTATTGCCAAAAATCACTGAATTTCACTGCCTCTGTCCTCTCCCACACCAGGATCTTTGAGCCCATCCTCACCCCATCGTTACCCCATCCTCACTTGGTTCCATTGGATCTCCAACCCTAGCAGATCGAGTTCAAGATCCTTGTTCTCACGTTCAAATCCCTCCACAGTCTCACCCCATTTTACCTTGGTGACCTCCTCCAACCACGCAAACCAAACACTTCCATTGCTCAGTGAACACTTGATTACTTCATGCCCCCCACTCTATCTACTTCACCATCGATGGGCAGGCTTGCAATCATTCTGCCTCCATTCTCTGGCATCCATCCCAGAGTCACAGACATGACACCTTGTGGTGACTCAACTTACGTATCAGTGCATGATCCATCCTGATTTAGCCGATTAAACCAGAATGTTACATTATCAGCACACCAGGGTCATAAAAGGAGAAAAATCAGCCAGGGTTCCAGAACCAGATTACTATCCAGAGATCCCTGATGAGAGTTGTGTGTGCTGACTTAATAATAATAATCCTTGCATTTGATATAGCGCTTTTCACGTCTTCTAGACGTCTCAAAGCGCTTCACAGAATAGATTGTAAAGTGAATTGACTGTATTGTCAGATGAGGACAGATAATGAGCTCAGCTGCAGTGCCAACCAACAGTGGCAAAATAGCCTTCAATCATCAACTCACATTTGAAGAACAACCATTCAGAACAAGGTACAGAAGTATTCCAGTTTTTATAAAGCACTGTTTAGAGAGATGAGATGTAAGGGAGAAATAAACGGTGAGTTACCTCTGAGGATAATTCGGTTCAGAAATGACAACCCTATAAAAGTGATGACCAAGTGAAATAAATTAAATGCATCGATTTTTATGGGCTTACTTTTGCAGTTCATGTATCCAGAATTTTATTTAGAAAATTAAATATATAGAGAATATATAAAATGAATGTATATTAAATATACATTCGTCAGGTAAAATTGCTCACTCACTTCATGGCTGTTTGTGGGACACTGCTCTGCGAAAATTAGCATCCACGTTCACTCACAAAGTACGCAGTCAATCCATTTTATACTATATAATTCCCTTTGAAACACTCTCCTGACGTGACATCTTCTCTATCAAATGTAAAGATTACTTTATCACCTACTGAGCACACGTCTATTACTCAACCAAATAATGATTAACTTTGTGAAAAAAAAATCCCTTCTGGTTTCAACCATCTCCATCGGTTTAATATCTTATCCAAAGAACAGCATCTCTGACGATCCAGGACCCCCAGGACTGCATTGGAGTGTTGGGAGTAGTTTAATATGGGCTCCAAGTTCAGAATTGGGACTTGAACCCACAACCTTCCGACTCAAGAGATGAGAATGCTACCTACCAACTGAGCACACATATGTCAATCAACCAAACAATTATTACCTTTGAAAATAGACTTTTGGCATTGAGAATTTGTTATTTACAGTGTTGGGCGGTCTTCCCTTGATCAAATATACAAGGTATTTGCAAGGAAACAAGTACTTTCTGAAAGTCCCACGACCAACGTGCTTTTGACTGGCTTACAAGATGCTGCCATTCTTGCGACCTGTCCACAAAAGCTTTACAAAAATCCCAGAACCCTAGAATTATACAGCGCGGAAGGAGGCCATTCGGCCCATCGTGTCCGTGCCGGCGCAGAAGGCGCGCGAGTGCAGAGAGCGCACAGTGCACAGACGAACGGGACTGAACCGTGGAATCAGCCCCAAGCGCAGACCGACTGCAGCAAATGAAGACTGGAGGCCGAGACGACAATTGACGACAGACAGACAGACAGACAGACAGACAGACAGACAGACAGACACAAGCAAAGCAAACAAACAAACAAACAGCGTTCAGCTCTGCAGAACCGTTAAAGAGTCATCGGAAGCCCCGGCACAACCGGTGACGGTTGTCCTTCACCGTCCTCTTGCTCACTGTGTCCCAGTGAGGGTCTAAAAGCCATTGCCCCCCCCAACCCCCCCCCCCACCCCCAGCTGGACCATGGTTCATGGTATCTATTTGTGGTTCAACCTCACAAGCACAGACAGACAGACAGACAGACAGAGACACAGACAGACAGACACAGACAGAGAGACAGAGATGAAAAAAAAATCACATCAGGTATTTGCAACAAGAAGTAACACTGAGCTGTATCTGTGCAGCACCTGGTCCTGTCCTGTCCTGTCCTGCCCTGTGGTGTCCTGTCTGGTGTTGCGCTGTCACAGCTGAGCTGAGCCTCTGATCACTCACCTCTCACCGCCCCTCCGGCCGCTACAACAATGACAATGATCCACCTGATCCGCCGCCCCCCTCCGCCGCCCATTGGTGCCCACGTCGCGGCCCTCTCCCCCGATTGGTCAACCGTCGCGTCGCTCAATACCCGGCCCCGCCCCTCCGCCGCTGATTGGGCGGCGGGCCCCGTCGCTCAGGCCCTCCAGCGCTCTGATTGGGCCGGGCTGGGGCTGGGGCGCTGACGGAGCGCGGGGGGGCGGGACTTGCTTGGGCTGCGCCCCAAAGGTAACAATCTCTGGCGTTTGGATACATAACCACTTGCACTGAGATACAATGTGTCTCAGAGGGCGTTACAGTGGCGGAGCCCCCGACTCCGAGCCCTGCGGCCGGGCCGGGCCGGGGCGGTCGGGGACACGACGGTTTTCGAGACGTCTCCCAAGCGCTCCGCAGAAAAAAAACACCGCAAACTGAACCGACTGTAGGTTTTGCGGGCGGAACGCGGCAGCCAAGCGGGCGCGGCAGCGTCCCGGGCGCGCGCGGGCACGGGCGGGCGCGGACGGTAAACCGGCTCGACCGCTTGCCGCGCCACCCCATTCCCCTCAATCCTTCCAGGCGTCTTCACCGCTGCCGGCGGCGGAGGACGCCACGTGGTTTTTATCAGCGCCCGACCACCAGCGAGCGGCACAATCCATCCCGTGGAGTCCTGTAGCTCAGTGGTTAGAGCACTCGCTTTGCAAGTGAGAGACCTGAGTTCAATTCCAGGCAGAGGGCGAAACCTTGGGCGAGTTTCCTTACTCCACACAGAGCCTAATAATAATCCCTCCAAAAACAATAATAAATTGGTCATTTTCAATCCATGACTGTTTGTGGGACATTGCTGTGCGCAATTGGCTGCCGCGTTCGCCCACAAATATACAGTCAATTCACTTTACAGTGTGTTCTGTGAAGCGCTTTGGGACGTCCTCCCGACGCGAAAAGCACTATATCAAATGCAAGGATTATTATTATTATTATTATCCCCAACCCGCGGAAACAGGAGGAGGAGGCCGGCCTGAAAGAGACGCTCAACTCAACCTTTCCCCATCCCAGCCTGGGGCAGGAGAGACGTTGTACCCACCCACTCTGGGACAAAGATTAGACACGCTCTTTTCTCCCTTCTTCTTTGGGAGAGAAATTGCCTTTATCGTAGGACGGGGTTGACAAAATACACCCGAGAAAGAGTTCAAGCCAGGCAAAATGACTAACTAGTGCATCAGTTAGATTCAATAATCTTACCTCCTGAAAAATTGGGGAAACGGGGAGGAACACAGCTGGAGACCTCGAATTCTATTTATTTTATTTAGTGTGTAAGGGGAGTCCATTTACTCTTTTTAATTTTTAAAAGCAAATAGTAGACAAGCATGGAGTATAAGCATTTATATTGGCCATTTACGGGGAGAGGTTCGGTAAAAGTTCAAATGTACTACCCTCAGCTCTGCAGCCAGTATCTTTTCCACTACCCAGAACACTGGAACTCTGAGGTCGTATCCTTTCCCACACAACATCTGACACTTATATAGCGCCCTCCGCTCAGAGCAGAGTCTCAGAGGACTTAACAGTGGCCCGGGTGTGGAGGATGATGAAGGTAGCCATAAGCACAGTTGGAAGAGGATGGTTTTCAGGCGGGACTTGATAAAGGGGAGAGCGCGGGCAAGGCGGAGAGAGTAGTGGCTGAAAGCGCGAGCTCCGATGGTGGAGAGGAGGGTGTGACGGAACGAAGGCCAGTGCCAGTTGAGCGGAGGTGCCAGGTGGTGGATTGGGGAGTGAAAAGGTTGGGGAGGGAAGCGCCAGTGAGTGAAAGGATTTGAACTCGAGTGTGAGGATCTTGAAGTCGATCCGTTCGGTGATGGGGAGTCAGTGGAGCCTGACCAGAACTGGTGCGATATGGGTTTGGAGTCAGTAGGCGGGCAGCAGATTTCTGAATGAGCTGGATCTTTGAATAGTGGAGCTGAGGAGACGTCGAGGAATGTTTCAGTAATCCAGACAGGAGGTGACAAACACACGCATGAGGATTTTGGCTGCATTTAGGGTAAGGTAGTTAGAGGCGGGCAATGTGGTGGAGGTGGAAGAAGGTGGTCCTGGTCGGGGACTGGATGTGGGGGAGGAAGCATCACTGGTGGGGGGGGGGGGGGGGTCAAACCGGACGCCCAGGGAGGTTGAGGAATTTAGATCCGCAGGAGTGAAGACGTTGACAGGAGCCAAGGAGTGTGACTTAATGCATCCTTGTACGTACGCAGGGGAGTCCTGCAGCTCAATGGTTAGAGCACTTGCCTCGCAAGCAAGAGACATGGGTTTGATTCCCGGCAGGGCGAAACCTTGGGAAAGTTTCCTTACTCCATGCGCCTGCTAATAATCCCTCAAGAGAAAAAAATAATAAAATTGGTCACTTCAATCCATGACTGTTTGTGGGACACTGCTGTGCGAAATTGGTTGCCGCATTTCATCCACAAATATAGTCAATTCATTTTACAGTATGTTCTGTGAAGTACTTTGAGACGTCTAGAAAATGTGAAAAGCGCTATATCAAATGCAAGGATTATTATATATTATAGGAAATAGCTTTGGTGAAAGGCGAAAAAGTCTGAAACATACATCTGACAGAGAAATACAGATGTATCCGTATCAAACATTTATTCATATACTACAAAGGCAGTCATGATGAAATTTTCAGAAAAGGCAACTGTGGTTGTACTTAGTTTAGCGATTTCAAGTAACGTTTTGCATTTTGAAATACAGTACCTTAGAATACTTTTCCCAAGCAATATCTTAATTCTTTTACAAGTTTTGGCAATTCAAAATTGTTTCAATCATTTTTTTCCCTGGAGAATTGAGTAATACTGTTGGCAGCACCTGGTATAATAAATGGTGTAACATTTAAAATAAACTTTGAAAATTTGGAGACAAATGGGCATTTAGAAGATATTAAATCTGAGGTGGTTCATAGTTGAAACAGATTTGAAAACTAATACAAAATGAAATCTACACCCAATGGTTTAGAATTTTACAAAGTGATACAAGCATGATGATTATATATTCTCCCTACCGAACAAGTGTAAACTCCTGAGTGTCCTATACATTTTTGAAATCCATAGTTTAAAATATTGTTTCTAGATCAGGAAGAGTTCATATTTTACAAGTTATACAGCTGAATTTCACTTACAATGAAAATGTAAACTGTGAAATTATAATTCACTCCCAACAGAAATACATTTAGTCATTAATGTAATCACAATATTGCATGTTTAAAAACATTTACGTTTCATTTAAGCACCTGCTTTTTTTTCGGGGCCAAATGGCCATCATCAAATCTTAATTTGGAATTTTGCTATCTCGGTCACCATTTTTTTCACCTCCCCAATTGTTCCCTGAAGTATTATTTGCTGCCACATTAGTTTGCACTTAGTTTCAACTTCACAGCTTGGCTTTATATTCTAATTTTAGCAGTGATCGTTCTTAATTTCTTGCATCGTCACACACACACATATATATATAAATCCTTTAACATCCGTTCAAACAGGCTGTACAGATTTAGTAGATTTTCCAGCAAGTGACTGTACGGATTTAACCTGAAGATGGATCCAGTCAAAATGGAAGTCTATAATTCTCACATTGAAAAGGCTAGAGATATAAAAAAAACTACAATTCAAAACAAAATACACCATACAACATACTGATCTATTTGTCTGTATCATTACTGTTACTAGTCTCAATACTGTGGAGAAATATATTTGATCCAGTTTGAAAACATCGGTTGTAAATTCAAAAATCAAGTGGTTTTTTTTATCAGAAACAGCTATAAATATAGGTTGATATCAGATATAAAGCCAATACCGAACCTTTTGGTTATCTTAGTGTTGAAAAGCTAAGCGGTAACAAGAAGTCTCCTTAATATTGTCCGTTTTAAAAGCAGTGGCTCTGAAAAAGTGCTATGGTGTAATTCCAGTGCCTTGAACACAGGAAAAGGAGCATTGACAAGAGAGACAACACAAAAGACTTTGGTCAGTGCTGCAGAATTCAACTGCATTTATGGAAACAGAAAAGCAGCCAATTTATATTTCCAATTGAAAATAATGGAAGTACACGTCAATTTTAAAAAGTATACTGTCCAATGAATACATTGTGTGATTACACCTCAAAATTAAGCACACTTTATGCACACACACAAAATGTGTTAGATTATTGATCTGTTCAGTGCATTGCGCTCATAGGCAGTCTTCAACTACCAATCTTATTCTTGGTCCTTTGAAAGAGAAATGCATTCTACTGAATTGTCACTCAATATCCAATTTTATGTGTTTCAGTCCATTATATTTTATTTGATTTTGCTGAAACTAGGCAATGGTCGTCTGGAAATAGCCACTGTAATGCTTTCCCTGATGTGACAAAACTTCTGTTCCAGACATTATGAACAAGAAAGTGCCATCAATTTGTTATTTGGCCGGGTCATGTCTCATGGTTTTTGGGGTGGGGGGAGGAGCAAGAGAATTACAGCCATTTAAAACCAAAATACAGCATTAAGGCAAGTCCAAGGCACACAGCTATTTCCCTGCATATAAAGTTAGCATTTGAACAATTCACTAGTATACTTCCCTTTCATCTCTTCATCTTCCAAAGTCATACAGATCTTATATTGCTTTACCAACTATATAAATTGCATTCCAATCAGATAACCTTTTACTGTAAAGAACTATTGATTTAACTTTTCAAAGACTTAAAAACCCTAAATTCCACTCCTCTTTATCATGCTCTGCTCCATTCTTACGTTTTATTGGCTTCCTTCGAGAAGGTAAGGTTCTATATTCCCTTCTGACTGAAGGCAGTTCATCAGCCAAATGCAAGTCTTCTGTGCTGTAAGATGAAGGCATTGGTTTGATAAAGTCAATCGTGGGAGAAAGCCCTGAGGTAGATGGTAGTGGTTGTCTAGTGTTCACCTCACTTGTTGATGAAGAGCTATTGCTACTCACAGAAGAGTATCCAGAACTCAACTCCTCTGGAGGTTCTCTAAAAGTAGATGATGCAACAAATTCCCTTGCACTGCAATAGGCTTCACATTTAACATTAGAAAACTTGCGAGACCCTCGCAGGAATCTATTCTGCCTCAATCCATCTTCATCACTCTCTTCACTTGTGTCCTCGCAACAATGCTCCAAATTTCCACCTACAGCCACTGAATCCTTCATTTCACTGAGAACACAAACTGTAAGAGAAAATATTTATTTTGTCAAATAGATTTAAAGATGCAACAAGTTAACTTCTTTAATCAATATCACTGAGGTGTTTGTTTCACACTTCCAGAGTTAAATAGATTGAAGATCTTGCTGATGAATGATATTTCACACATTAAACTACTCAGTTTATTCACTGCTTCGTCCCCTCTAAATTCTGTGGTAATCAAGTATTTGGAGCAGCTTGCTGCATATACTTTTCAAAATGTGCACTTCAATTCAGCAGATATCACAACAGTGACTCTACCACTGAGACCTGGAGCTCCATTAGGCACAAGACAGAGCAGCCCAATGTGTGGAAGTGGATGTGTGTACAAATAAACAGCTGCTTCACATTCCTCCTCATTGCTGGTGCAGAGCACTACCAGTCTAATGCAAGGAGAAAAGGATTTATTCCAACAAAAAACATACAAGCTCCCTTAAATTACAACCTCTGTAATAACGTGTGCAAAAAACTTACCATCAACATTCTTCTCTCCCTCACTTTCTTGGTCTCCCTCATAGCCAGCGCAGGACAAGTCTAAACTCCAGTCTAAGTAATCCCCTAGAAGAGTATCCTCCTGGTTAGATAATTCAACAATAGGAGTTGCCACAAAGTTGCCCCGGTCTTCACGCAAGCTGTCCTCCCTTCGTCTAAATGGAAAGAAAAAAACCTTAGATCAGCTATAAACATAAAATATATAAAGTGCATGGTCAGCTGTAATGGAACCCCTTGTCTATGTACAAAATACTCAGGTTTCCTGTGAGGAGGGAAGAATAATAATCCTTGCATTTGATGTAGCGCTTTTCACATCTTCTAGACAGCTCAATAATAATCCTTGCATTTGATATAGCGCTTTTCACGTCGGGTGGACGTCCCAAAGCGCTTCACAGAATAGACTGTAAAGTGAATTGACTGTATATTTGTGGGCGAACGTGGCAGCCAATTGCGCACAGCAATGTCCCACAAACAGTCAGGGATTGAAAATGACCAATTTATTATTGTTTTGTTTTGGAGGGATTATTATTAGGCTCTGTGTGGAGTAAGGAAACTTGCCCAAGGTTTCGCCCTGCCTGGAAGCCTGTGAAGCTCATAGAGCTTCACAGAATTTACTATAAAGTGTAGTGACTGTATATTCGTGGGCTAAACGCGGCAGCCAATTGCAAACAGCCGTGGATTGAGTGACCAAATTATCATTATTTATTTATTATTATTTTCTTCTTGTATTAACATATGGAGGAACTTGCATTTTACAATAATGCCTCAAAGCATTTTACAGTAATAATTGTCAATTGTATGATTTATCATAAATAAATAAAACCAAGGATTCAGAGGAAGGAAATCTGGGCAGAAGCGTTAGGGAAGATGCAACCTCGACCTCAACCTTAGCAACCTCGATGTGTTTTATTTCTAGTGTCACTCCACTTTTATTGTATTGTTTCTTTATTAACTAATTAAGTTTACCGTATGCATTACTTTGGATTGAGAAAATAGCCTTCGGGATGTGTAGGGGACTGAAGATTAAACCTGAGGTTATATTTAATAGATAACTGGCCATTTAACTGGATATCATGTGCTTTGATGAAGGCACTGTCGAAGAGGAAGGTCTTTAGATAGGACTTGAAGGAGTTAAGAGAGGGGCTGAGCGGAGGGATTGTGGGATAGAGTTCCCGAGTGTGGGGGAAGAGATGCTGAATGCCTGAATCCCAGTCGTGAACAAACCAAAGTTGAGGGGAAATCTTTAGTTTGATTGAGGTAATTCAGTTATCTTACCTTTTTGTTTTGTTGCCTGATGGAGAGGTTAGAAAAGTCTGGATATCAGGATTGGTGTGCGAAAAATAAGAAGAAGCATCTTTTCATCCTCTTTCACTCCTAGCAGACTGCAAAGATCACCATGCTCCATTACCTAATTACAATTACAAATTCCATTACAAATCCTGGGTTAGCAGAATAAATATCCGTATTTCAACTTTTTCTTCTTGTGACCTTCAAAATCTTGCTCATCTCCAAATACAAATCAATTTGCAACTTTACCAGGCCTCAAATATTATACCCCAAAGGAGGCTGAAATAAATCTGCTCAACCTAAAAGTGAATAGCATGCAATTCCCTTAAAATACAATGATTGCCCTGTAAGAAAATTCTTCCTCAGTATCAGGTGATCTGCATACTCTCCAATACATCATAGCCTCAATTTTGGGTCAAGCCTTCAATCCTTCACGCAACAAAGGCAGCCTCAAGAGAAACAAAATACTTGAAAGCATGATAAATAATTTTCTATGCTATTGGTTTGAAGAAAACTAAAAATACCATGGACCAGTTAAACAGAATGCAGGCTGCTTACAATGGACAAAATAACTACCTCAGAAGTAGTAGCATCACTTGATCCACAATTGACATGTGTATGAAGAATGATAGCTTAAAATAGATGGAGTTTCCACTTTTTCCCCTGAAATTTTTCTATTAATCTGCCAATTTCATTTTTCACTGTTATTTCAGCTTTCGATGCTTGTTTATCTGACAGTGTTTTGAAATCACACCATTTATGACACTAGTTAAAGGCTGAGTGATTTACCTTCTCCTTACTGATTTGCTGGTGGCGTTCATCCTCAAATCGCTGCTTCACAGCTGTCAAAGATACATGTCTATAATCTCTGGGCACTTCATTATGGAAGCTGGTGGGAAGTTTAAATAAAATTACATAAATTGTAGTGAAAGGCATCAAAAATGATACTTAGCCGTTTTTAAAAAAAAACTTCTTTACATGCTCTGATGCACAAGTCAGGAAACCTGGATTCAAACAAGTAGAGCACATGTAAACACAAAAAAAACTAGATGTAAAGGTATAATTTAGGAGAAATTCCACTTGAGTCTCAATTAACTCACCTTACCCTGGCCAGCAATCCCTAAAATATTGGTCACTCACTCCATGAATGTTTGTGGGACATTGCTGTGCGCAAATTGATTGGCTCGATTGCCCACAAAACACAAGACCTCCAGTCTAACATGGGAAACACTTTAAGATATTAACAACGCGTGATATCAAATGCGAGGATTATATTTTAAATACCCATCAATACCATTAGCTGGGTGATGGAAATACTAATTGTCTGTTTTCAAAATCACTAAGAAAAAAGTTGCAAAAATTAGAGAAGATACTTTAAATTTGTTCTATTCTGCATTAGTTATATCAGGTGTATGGTGACTTATTACAGTCATAGCAAGACAAACAAGCCAACATACCCGGAAAAACTCTCAAGAGCGTGCTTCTTATGAAAGTCGTACAAGATTTGCACACAGCAATGCTCAATGAAATTATATTACTTGTTGGTTGCACTCTGAGGAAAAGCTGCAATACTAAGCAATGTAGAATAAATGTCTTCTTCCTCAAGTGATTGATTCCCACCCCCATCAGAAACCGAATAAAATATTAGTAACAATTTGTCAACATATTTTAGACTGTACACAAGCTCTACATACAACTTATGTCAGAGGCAATAGTTCCAATTGGTTTGGGAGGACTCACCATTTCTTATGGAGGTTTATGACACAGGGAGTCAAGTCATCCAATGTGAATCCAGTAGATTCCATTAGCTGGCTTGACCAAGGAAGGGCTATAAAAGGAAGGAAAAAATTAGTTTCAATACCTTAGAGCTGCTGTGGAACATCTTTACACTTTTCAGGTGATAAAAATCTAACCTGTAAATTTCTACAATGTCACATGGAAACATAAATACACACATGCAACAGCAACTTGCACTTATATTGTGCCCTCCATGCAGGGTAGCGTCTCAGAGCACTTAACAATGGTGGAGCCCGACCGACGGGGGAGGTGGCCTTAAGCACAGTCGTAGAGGAAAGTTTTCAGGTGGGACTTGAAAGAGGGGAAGAGAGGGGGCAAGGCAGAAGGATTGAGGGATTGTTCCAGAGCTTTGGAGCATAGTGACTGAAGCACGACCTCCAATGGCGGGGTGGAGGGTGCGAAGGACGAGCAAGAGGCCGGTGCCAGTCGAGCGGAGGTGCTGGGTGGTAGTTTGGGGAGTGAGAAGGTCGGTGAGGTAGGGAGGTGTTAGGGAATGAATAGATTTGAACATGAGTGAGGATCTGGAAGTTGATCTGTTTGGCGATGGAGAGCCAGTGGAGCCTGGCCAGAACTGGCGAGATCTGGGTATGAAGTTTGGTCCTGCTCAGTGTGTGGGCAGCAGAGTTTTGAATGAGCTGGATCTTTTGAATGGTGGAGCTGGGAAGACCGGTGAGGAGTGCGTTGGAGTAATCCAAGCGGGAGGTGACAAATGCATGCAAATGGGTTTCGGCTGCATCTGGGGTAAGGTAATGTCGGAGGCGGGCAATGTGGCAGAGGTGGAAGAAGGCAGTCCTGGTCAGGGACCGGATGTGGTGGAGGAAGGACAGTCGGGTGTTGAATCGGACACCTAGGTTGCGCACTGGTTTGGTGAGTCAACAGTTAAGAACAAAGTTCTCCAATAATTCAGTTGTTAAAGCACAGTCTGATGTAGATTTGAGCCATACATCAAAAGGTGTCCAGGATCAATGGTTTGTATGGTTTACCCATAGCTGTGCAGGAATATAAAAATCACAGGCCTTGTAACAGATATCCAGATCATTCTCTCATATTCAGAACAGTCTTAAGACAACAGTTACAAAAGTTCACAAAGATGTGACAATATTGCTGACATCTTGCATCATTTTCACCAAGGCTGATCTGTCCCATCTTGCAATAAATAAGTATACAGCGAAAATTGCCACTCCCATGTGAATGCAGCTGAACAAGAACACAGTTTGAGCATGGGTCATTAAACCTGTAATTCCACCACTTTGGGATGCTATATGTTTGTAGTCTTAAATACTGTGCACCACTGGGCCAATACCGAATTTAAAAACAAATTCAATAGAAGGTGAGAAATTGAGAAAAGCAAAATTTGAAACCAAAGATGAAAGAATGGTAAAGAATTGAAAGCAGCAGGCAATAATGGAGTTTAAAAAGGACAGACGAGGAGTAGGAGGTTAGGAAAAGAAGGGAAAATGAGATCCGAGAGTACAATACTATACAAATTTACATATCACCTTTCACATCAGGAGGACGCCCAAGCACTTAATAGAGAAGTAAAGAAATGCCTCTGGGAAATGCATTGTTCATTTTTAATTATAGCATTAGTTTTTATTCGCTACATATTCAGCAACAATTAAATGCTTGGTTCACCAAAACACAGCCAGTATTGTTACAGATATCCACCTATATACCGTTTTATCAAAATATGAGTTCAGTAATCCCCATAATTACTTGTATTTTGACCGTTTTATGTACTTTAATTGTAAGTAAACACAGAAATTTTAAAACACTCATGGACAAAGTGTTCCACATGCCAACAAAAGCCTACCTTTGGCCCTCAGGAATGGTACTTTACAATCTATATGATTTAGAACCGACAGCTATACAAATAGCTCCAAAAGAAAATTGTACCATGAATGATTCTGTTTCTCATCAAGAACCAAGATATTATACTGCACTAATTTCTCCACCCCATTCAATTTTAATCACATTATACTAACCTTGTCTGAGAAGTATTCGTGCTAACAGTAAGCCAGCTGCAGCCGTCATTGCAGGAGAGTAAACAGAGAGATCTGTATATAGCAGTGAGAGCTCACAGATGTAGTTAAAGAGATGCGCTGTGCGTCTTTCTAATGGAGCTACTGTCAGCAGCACCCCTGCGTAGTCTAGAACAGTAGGAGTCTGCAAAAAGAAAAATCTATAAAATAGTGCACCACAACTTAAAAACATTTATAAATACCAGACAATAGTACAAATCATTCAATGACTAGAATTGGATTATCATTTGAACAAAGGTAATTGGCACATGGAACCCAGTGTGGGAGAAGGTATGGGCTGTGGCATCCTGCGTGTGGAGGTTCAACCTGGTAAGGATTGCAGAGAGCAATCGAAAAAAGGCAAGTCTAGAAAGCGACAAGGGTATAAAAGAGGAATACTGCAAACAACCAGGATCGGGAGATATTGAAGCTGATAGGACAGGTAGAAAGAATCAGGAGAGTAACCATGGAAATAAAGCAAGGAGAAAAGATGGCAAAGTGGATTGAATGGTCAATGATATCAAAGGCAACAGAAGTACAAGGAGCACTAACCACAAACGGAAATGGTTGTATTAGTAACTTGACTAGGGCTGTCATGGTGCTGTGAGCACCCCTATGAGCTAGCAGTGGTCTAACAAGATTGGATTGTTTCACTTACTCTGATTTTCCCTTCGAGTGCTGAAATGATCTCTCCCATCATTCGCACCAGATCTTCATATTTGTACGTGTTGTCTGTGAGCCAGACGGCTTCACGAATGGTTAGAATCTCTTTACTAATAAACCTATGACAAAGAAAACCTGAATAAGAACCTGAAGAGATTCAATCTTTCAATAAACCAAAAGATGTTCAAGATCTTAGAAAACATAAATACAACAATAGCCCCTGCCCTCCAATATCCTGGTTTCCACCATACCTTGTAGAGATCACCATACAGGCTATCCCCAGCAGCTGAAGGCGAGCCCTAGGTACGCAGCGTAACATCAAGTATCGATCGACACATGCCACAGTCACATGCAGGCATAGGCTGGAAAAATCTTTCATACTGGTCACCTCCACTAACCAGTCAACCAGAATGTACCTATAGATGTAGATATAGAATGACTGGTTACACCAATTACTGTAATGTCACAGTTGGCTTCCTTTAGACACTAGGATTTTTTTTTCCCATATTCATTGTCATTTAAAAGTCTCCCATAATCTTAAAGTAGCACCAGTTTAAAAATAGTACCAGTAATTAAAGCAGTGAATTACTTTATAGCCCAAAAGACATCAGTCAGCAGTGTCTAAAAATAGAAGTGTAATCCAGAGGTACCCCATTTCAAATTAATTAAGGCAGTCTGCAGATAAATCTCATTAGGCCTACATAAGATTTTAAGCAAGGCAAGTGCTCAATATTAAAAACAATACAATTGAAGTACTTACCTTTGCCCGTTTCAATCTTAGATTCTTTTACAAACCACCTTGGGTTTTCCTCAATACAATTCTTAATACTGGGGAACTGAAAACTAGTGAAGCAGAGTATCTTGAACTGTATATTCACTTACCTCATTGTGTCATTCATGTTCTTTTGCATTTTGAACATATTTTGTTTGTAGAAGGGATGGGAAGATTGGAAGATCTGGGCCATGGGCTCTTTAGAGGCTTCAGGCATTACATCTAACAAATTGCCATTTCCACAGGCTTTCGCTAATGACAGCTGAAATACAGATAAATAAGAAATGATATTAACATTTGGATCAGATTGTATGATTCATTTGTAAAAAAAAATCAAGATTACTCAACCCTTCCATTAATTTCAAACAGTACACAAGATTAGGCTGGATGAACATTGGATTTTGTATAGAGAAACATACACAAGCATAGTTTGCTTTTCAAGCAACAACAAGAAGAAGATTGCATTTATAGAGCGCCTTTCACGTAGGGAGGACGTCCCAAAGCGCTGCACGAGTCTAAGCACACTTTTGGACTTGATTATATAAATGCACATTGCACAAAATTTAGAAAAGTTGATTTTCTATACCATGTAAAAACAAAAATTTCTGCAGACCTGTGCTTCCCAGCATCCTTTTATTGCATAATCCCTGAGTTTTCTAAGGCTTTGAAGGTACCTGCCAGGGTCAGTCATCTACCAGAAAAGAAAAGTCAATCAATCACATGTAGTTGAATATAACAAGCATTTCAAGAAAACATAAACAACACTGCTCTAAAGAAACTATTCCAGCCTTAGAAAATCTTGTTACAATATTATATCAGAGCTGGTATTACTTTGTTACTCACTCACATTGCCATTTCTAGTTTAGACTTGTCAGGGAACATATAAACTGAAAGGATGGTGATTTAATGTCCCACACATGGAGCACAACATTTTTTTCCCCAAAAGCCATATTTTTTAATGACAATACCAGAAATATCATGACAGTGATAACTTAATGTTGTAACACCTTAAAAGGAGCATCACTACTCCTTCCCGTCCCCCACCGTTTTTTGAACTTTGTTAGTGTGGTATTGGTGGATTAAAACACTAAACTCACAGCTCCCTTCTGGTTTGTCTCCCACAAGTGGTACGAACTTGTCAGGCATCCATGATTTGAAGATTCCTCAAACAATAATACAGCCTCCTTCAGTTTCTCCTCATCCTAGAAAATCGGTTAAAAAAAAAAACAACAACAACTTTAAATGATCAGACGATTCAAATCTTAAAATTTAACTTAAATAAGCTTAATTACCATTTTACCAACCTCAAACAAACTGAGAACTTTGGCCAAGCAGTGGGTTAGTGATGCCTTCTTAGCCTGCAAAGGTAAAAAGAAAATATTTAGGCGCGGTTTGGAAAATCATAATCAAAGACAAAGTTAGATAATAGATTTTCACCTTGCAAAATATTACTTACAGATTGTGACTGGCATTCGCTTTTTAAACTTTCATAGACAACTGCTTTACAGCAGCTGCCAGTGAGTGACCAGGGTGGTCTAATGAATAACCACACAAAGGGGGTAGCACTGACATTCAAGCTTTCTGCCAGACTAAAGAAATGAGATGCCTTTAGTCCATTTATTTCAGCACGACCTTCATCTGAAACAGCAACTGAAAGAAAACAAGTAGTTACCATGTCTGTTCATCACAATTAGTGAAGGCTTTACAATTAAACAAAAGTTGTATAGAATAGTCATATGCATATATGTTCTAATAACAAAATGTAATACCTCAACTGGAGCACGAGAAGATAATTATATTAACTGCAAGGCCTTCATTCTTTGGTTTTATTTAGTTTCTAACACTAACTTACCACGGCAATCTATTAGTCATCTGACAATAGCTCTCATGTAATTTACTACAATGCTCATTCTATTTGCTCAAAGTACAACCTAAACTAGTGCAGTAATTTAGGCTGAGCATTTGTCATGATGCGCAACTTAACCCACTAGCATCAGTGTCGCGATAACTGAATTTTCATGCTGTGAAGTACCTGAGATGTCTCAATTACACGATAAGGTGCTATATCAAATGGAAGGATTACTATTATTAATGTCACAAAATGTTAGGGTCCATTACAGGTCCACTGTACAAGACAGTGCTATACTGAAAGACGTTATAATGGGATTCCCCTAAAATTGCACAATAAGCATGACAGAATTGCTTATATTGGTGAGTTTTGAAACGTAGGATATTTAAATTAAAAGTACAATTAAGTCATTAAAAGCATACAATTCATATTTCTAAGCACCAAGATCATACCAAAAAGGTGGGTTTATTACAAACAGAAAAATGGACTTCAAGTATTACATTTTATTAGATATTTTAAATTTCTTAAAGGTCCAAGCTGAGCTATTCAGTATCTCAACATGCCAACAAATTATTTTTCCCAATTACCAATTTTGGTTGTACCTACATCCAGAGACTTATCCCCATAATGGAACATTTAGGAGGAATTTGTACTAGCCTCTAAAACAAGTTCCCTATGGCGGATCCCAGCCAGAGCAGGAAAAGATCTGAGTGAGAGCAATTATATTACAAACCCCTTTTTCTTCCAAGACTTGTGGCTAAGTTACATTATTCTGTTCTGAGATACTGACACCCATCTTCTTCAACACAACTTCAGCACGACTTGAAACAATAAATTATTTTCTAATAGAACATGGAACGTTTAGGAGGAATTTGCACTTTATTGTCATTTTACTTAAATGTTAACAAAACTGCACCCGTGACAATTCATAAAACTCTCAATTTGATGTATGCAAGGATCTTAGTCTTAAAATAATTCTTTGGAATTGTATAATTCTCATAAATCTGATGTCACTTATTTAATGTGAAATGGATCACATTAGAATTAATCTCTAGTATTTGAGAACTACTTTTACATGACAGTTTTATGTTATTACCATAGAATGATAGAATTATACAGCACAGAAGGAGGCCTACCGTGTCTGTGCCGACTCTTTGAAAAGAGGTATCCAATTCAATCCCGCTCACCCGCTCTCTCCCCATAGCCCTGCAAACTTGTCCTCCCCAAATAATTACTTCACTCTTAAAACTGGTTATCAAATCAGCTTCCACCATTTTTTCAGCCAATGCGTTCCAGATCCGAACAACTCACTGTGTGAAAATATTTCTCCTCACCTCACCTCTATTTCTTTTAGCAACTATTTGAAATAGGTGTCCTCGGGTTACTGATCAACCCACCAGTGGAAATAGTTTCTTCTTGTTCACCCTCTCGAATCCCTCCATAATTCTGAAAACTTCTATCGAGTCTTCTCTTAACCATCTCTTCTTCAGGGAGAATAATCCTAGCTTCTCGAGCCTCTCCTGATAACTGAAGTCCCTCATTCCTGGTACCATCCTGGTTAATTTCCTTTGCACCCTCTCCAGTGCCTTGACATCCTTCCTGAAGTGTGGGGCCCAGAACTGAACACAGTACTCCAGCTGAGGCCTAAACAGCGTGTTATAAAGGTTCCTGACTTTTGTATTCTATGCCCCTATTTATAAAGCCTAGTATCCCATATGCTTTTTTAAAAAAAAAACAGCTTTATCTACCTGTCCTGTCACCTTCAAAGATTTACTTATATGAACCCACAGATCTCTCGGTTCCTTATTTTGTCCTGGATTAGTCTCTAGAAGTTTCCCCACTACAGATGTTAGGCTGACTGGTCTGTAGTTCCCGGGTTTAATTATCCTTTGGCCCCATTTTGTACAGGGGAGTAACATTTGCAACCCTCCAGTCCTCGTGCACCACCCTTTGTGGCCAGAGCTTCTGTTATTTCCACCCTTACTTTCCTCAGTAACTTAGAATGCATCCCGCCCGGACCAGGTGACTTATCTACCTTGAGCACCATCAACCTTTTTAGTACCCCTCTCGGTTTATTCTTATCTTATCCAATTTCTCTACCCTCTCCTCCGATACTGTAGCATTGTCTGCATCCTCTTCTTTTGTGAAGACAGATGCAAATTACTCATTCAGTACGTCAGTCATGTCCTCCGCCTCCACAAGACGATATCCTCTTTGGTCCCTATTCGGACCCACCCTACCTTTACTAACCTTTTATTCTTCATGTGCTTATAAAACACCTTAGGGTTCCTTTAATGTTACCTGCAAATCTGTTCTTGTACAATCTCTTTGCCCCACTTATTTTTTCAGTTCTGTACTTTCTATATTCGATTTGATTATCTTCGGTATTTTGCACCTGACATTTATCATAAGCCTCCTTTTTCTGTTTTATTTAATCCCAATTTCCTTAATCATTTAATCAAAAATTAGTTTAAACCTTTCCCCACAGAACTAGTTAACCTTCCTGTGAGGACAGTGGTCCCAGCCCGAGTCAGGTGTAACCCATCCACCTTGTACAGATCCCATCTGCCCCAGCACTGGTCTTAATGTTCCAGAAACCTGAAGCCCCCCTTTCTGCACCATTTCTCCAGCCATGCATTCATGCGTTTGATCCTGCTGATCACCTGGGGCCTCAGCGTCTCGGATGTCACCATCACCGACAAGGCTATCTCTGACCACCATTTCATCTCCCTATCCTTCTCCCCACTGACTCCAAACCTACCACCACCTCCTACCGCTCGTGGAAGAAGATCTCCCCGCAATCCCTCTCTGCTGCCCTGGAGTCCACTGAACTCCTCCTCCTCCCCTGGCCCACCTCCCGCACCAATCCATCCTCTGCATTTACTCTCCTCCACAGAACCCTCTCCACCACACTCAATGCCCTTGCCCCCCTCACCTCCCGAACTGCCTCCTAATCCCGATCCTCACCCTGGTTCACCAGCTTGCTCAAGGGCCAGGTGCGGGCTGCCGAATGCACTTGGCTCAAATCTGGCCTAACGTTCACCGGCACATCTGACTGGACCACATCAAAACCTACCGCTCCGCTCTCGCCTCAGCCAAATCATCCTACTACTCCAGATTAATCCTGGAGGCAAAGGGCAACCTCAGGCTCCTGTTTTCCATCACCAACTGGCTCTTCCGCCCTCCCCGCCAAGCCTCGCAGATTCTTTCTTCCAACTTCTACTGCGAGGAAATGCTGGACTTCCTCGAGTCCAAAATCAGGGGAATCTGCTCAGCTGCCACTGCCCTCCTAACTTCCACCCCTTCCCTACCCCCCCCCCCCCACCACACTCCGACCAATACCTATCCCTCCTTCCACACCTTTGAACCTGTCATCCCCTCCTCTATCATCACCACATATCCCCCATGAAGCCCACCACCTGCTCCCTGGACCCCATTCTCACCCTTCTCCTTAAAACCCAGCTCCACCTCCTTGCCCCACTATTTGCTGACATCATCAACCTCTCCCTGTCATCTGACACTGTTCCTATGCCCCTCAAAACAGCCACTATCACCCCCACCTTGAAGAAACCTTCCCTCGACCCAAAACAACTATCCAGCTACTGGACCATCCCCAACCTCCCTTTTCTGTCCAAGGTCCTTGAGAGCCATCGCCTCCCAGCTTCGCTCTTTCCTCTCCTCCCACTCCCTCCATAACCCCCACAGAATGAGAAGCGTTATTATTTGAAAGCTTAAGTAAAGGACCAGGTGGAAAAATAGTAGAGAATAGGATTAAACTAACATGTAGTTGGATAACGCCAAGATTGTACTTTAAAAACCTGTACATTGTCAGAGGAAAGAAAGATTGAACCAAGTTAAGTTCAAAGTCCTGGAAAAGATTGAATTAAGACAGTGGGGTCTAAATTGATTTATAAACAAGATTAAAAAAATACTTTGTTGCAAAAGGGGCAATAAAACGTGCATCATGCCGATCTGTGGGAACTCTGCTCTGGAAAGTGAATCAATTTGCGATTTGCAGTTCCCCCTGGTCAGAATGGCAAACCTTTGGATACAAGGCGAATACCCGATTTTCAATTCGGAGTTGTTATGAAATTATTGAATATTAAACCCCAATGCGACGAGTTTTAACTTTAAGAGTAAAGATGGTGCAGGAAAGGGAGAACAATTGGATAGATCAGAAGAATGAAGTATAGGCAACTGATGATGGAACAATCAACCTGCCTATTCTGGTCATAGTAAACCTAGCACTCAACAATTAAAAAACAAAAACACTCATTTTACGATGTGAGGTTCAACACTTACGTCCTTCGTTATAGAGGTAGGCTATCCCTAATTTGACTGCAGCTTCAAAATTCCCACTCTCAGCAGCCCTAGAATAAAACAAAGTTAACTCATTAGAATTTGTTTTTCAAACGTTCTGCTTCCTCCTCTTCAATACACAGGTGGCAATTTTATGGAATTGTGAAATCTAATACTTTCAACAATTCATGATTGACACCGTGATCACCACAGGATCACACACAAAGTGAAAAAGAAAAGGAGCGGCCTTTAGAGGAAACTACCATCTGATGGTAGTGTTCTGTAGATCTGAAAAAATGTTGCAAATCAAACAGCAAAGTTGTTGAAGGAAACATTTTTATGGTTCCCCACAAATTACTGACAAGCTCAGTTGAAAATCAAATACTATACCGCTGTTTTAGGGAATTTTTTTTAATGTTAATGCACATATTTTAAAGAGTCTGGGTCAAGACAAGTGTCCATTTTAGAAAAAGTTATATTTTATGAATGATAATGCAATCTATGACACAACAGAACAGAGAAGTGCAACTTGGAATAATCATGCTGCTGGAATTTACATCAGAACATGAGACAGCTAACAGGCAAGTAAGCTAAAGAGCCAGAAGTAGGAGAATCACTGAAAATTCCACTCAATTTGCTTTTATAGACAGTACTTAGACATTTGTTTACAAATACAGTCTCTGTACTTCACAGTAAAATCCTATGAAGCGTTTGAGAAGTTTCAATGACATTAAGCACATATCAAGTTTGAGGATTTTATACACACACCCACACTACCTTTCAAAGAGCCAAAGATTTATTGGAGATGGCCAGACTTCATGAAAGTTTGCATGTGCCCAAACACTAGCATGATTATCTACAAGCGATCGGAAATGAGAGTGGACCTGAAAAGGCAAGAAAATAATTAATTTGTCAAAGAGCAAAACACATGAACTGTGGACATTGTGTTCAAGCCTAGAATTGTAGATCATTGCATTTGATCAATTTCTCTGAAAATGAACTGAAGTTAAAGAAAAATTGGGAGAGCACATTAAATGTACAATGTTGGCAACATTACTAATAGTAATTCTGTTTCTTTTTCCCTCTAGAAGTTAAAACTTTGGACAAGTGAAAAGATTAATCTGAGTAAACACAACTTATATGCAATTAATTGATTTGTCTGGTATCTTCATAATAGCTATACAAATGGCAGTTAACTCACAGCTCTGAAGTTGAGAATATCCTCAGCGGGAAGGCATTCCAGTACATAAAGCAGAACATCATCTGGAAGACCGAGCAATGTGAAGACAGGTGGGTGTTTCTTAATCTTCCGTTTTGTAGGTAGTGAAAAACATTTTGCACATTTACAGTGAAACACTGAAAGCAAAAACAAGTAAAATATTAAATGGTGTCATTTTTATATTTGGTAATAATATGCTCTATAACAGTTTAGTGTGCAACATGTCCGAAAACTCAAAACAACAAGGAATTCTAACTAGACTGTTCCTTTTAAACCTTGTATAAATACAAGACTGAGGAGAAACCACCAACCAGTAACTCAGCAAATACATAAGCATTTTTTAAAGCAAAATAAGTTTTAAAATGCACTAGTTTTGGCCTCCTAAATTTTTCAACATCATTGTACGACTTTTACCCGGAAAGAACGGTTTATGATTTGAATGTTTTCATTATAATTATTATAGGTTAGTAAAATCATAATGCATTTAGAGTTGGTGTGGCAGTGACTGCCACACCAACATACTTACATTAATCCACCCATACTTAACAGCAGCTAAGGTTGCCTGTAGCTAATAGTAGCCTATTTATTTTGAAAATCGTTTAGGTTCCTACAATTGTCACTGTTATAGTTCCTATTTATCAAATGTATGCAGTTAAAGTGTTCTTGCACTTAAAGTATAAGAAACCTGCTGGCTAAATATCTAAAAAAAAATATTAGATGGGTACATGGAAGCCACCATGGACTAACTTATTCAAGCTAAGCAATAAACTTGATATGTACCATTACCATTTAATATTTTAATTGGGGACTGTCACAGAATTCAGAACTTGTTGGTATTGGCTGAAGACGTAATCAGTCACCTAAATCATTCCATTTTCATTATAAATGCTACACATTCTCTTTACTAATTACGTTATTACAGACTCCTCCAGCTGCAAACTAACTGTGTAAGGCAGCAGTTCATCATGCTTAAAAAAAACTGAAAGCTTCAAATGTTGAACAACTGTTTTTTCAATTCTCGACAATCAAAATAAAAATCAGTTACCCCTTTAAGTCCCCCCAAGATTTCAGCACTTAAATGCAATACTCATACCAATATTAAACATAATAATAATAATCTTTGTATTTGATATAGTGCCTTATTGCATCTTCTAGACGTCTCAAAGCATCCAGAATATTCTGAATTGACTGTATGTTTTGTGGGCGGAACATACCAACTGAAGTAAATGCAACTGCATGATTCTATGATTATAGTACCTGGGTTAGTAAAAGTCTACTCACTTACTGGGATGCAATTATTCATACCCATTCCACATGACGGGGGAATAGGGAAGGGGGACAACCGGAGACAGAAGAGACAAAAAATCAAAAATAGGATGTTTTCATTTAAAAAAACTGTATGTTTCAAATTTTAATTCTATTTCTTTTCTTGCCAAAGCAGCTCTCCTTACAAACATCTAGCCATACCACTGGTGCAGAACATGTGAACATTGAAACTCAAAACAAGTTTATCAAATAGATTATTATTTTGGCAGAATGTTGAATCAGTGCAATTCTGATAACAAATCAATTTAAACATAAGTACATTGTTGCTCTCCTATAAAAATGGACTAGCTATTCATTGCTTGATCATTGCTTATCTGCCTTCAGATAAGATATAAAACTAAGGTCCAACTGCACGTTCAGGTGGATGCTAAAGATCCTATGGCATGATTCGAAAAGAGAAAGGGTTTTCTCCTGCTGCCTGGCCTGTTTGTGGGACATTGCTGTCGCATTTCACCCACAAAATACTGTTAACTACCTTACAGTATATCATGGGACGTGCTTTGCGACTTCTCAACGATTTGATAACGCACTATATCAAAGGCAATGAGTATTATATAAAATATGAACTAGCTGCCAACTAACATCACTGTGCAAAGTTTTATCAAATACTATGTAACGCAAAAGCAAAAAAAAAATTTTTTAAGGAAAAAAAGAACAAAATCTACTGTGCTGCAAACTGAGAGATTTCAATCCATGCAACAGTTGAAACAAACTAAGTGTGTGGCACGCTCACTAGACATGCAAGTGTGAAAATTAATCCTCCGAATTGAAACCAAAAAACCAAAAAAAAGGGCACAAAACGGGAAAGACCAACACACAAAAAAAAAAGCACCCCAAAGTACTTGGGCTTTTCAAACTTTCCTAATGAATGGTACTTTTTAAACTGGATCACCTTCACTTCCCCACTCACCCCAAGACACACACACACACTCCACACCCCCCACCCAACCTAAAAAAAAGTTCCCAACCACCACCTCTTCCCTTCCTCTCGGTGGGGTCGAGCGGCAGTTTTCAAACCGACCGTCCAAACCGCCAAACTTCGCCAACCCGCGGCTCCGCCGAGACTTCTCACACAACTTCGGGAGAGAGCCCTTTCGAACAAAAAGGCAACGCGAACCTGACCCGAAAGCAGACGAAGCCTTTTGAAACCCACCCCCCACCCCACCCACCCTCCCGCCCGCGCCCCGGACGAGCAAACTTTTTTTGAGAGGAAAAAAAAGTGGGAACGAGAGATATATAGAAATAACGTCTCGCATTTCAACACTCCCCCCACCCCACACCCTCTCCCCTCCCCAGCGATTGGGGGCGCTCAGCAAAACCACTGCACCCGCAACTTCCCGAAGAAATAAAAAGAGGGAAAAGTGGCCTGAGAGGTACAGCGGGTCTTTCAACTTACAGCCCGAACCCACGAGATAACGCGAACTTTTACCCCCAAATCCGAGGATTTTTTTTTCCCTAATACAACCCACTCTGTGTCTGTGTGGGACTGGGGGAGGGGGGGAGAGAGTTTTTAAGCCCCTTATTTAGGATGGGAGTGGCCCACAGTCGCGCGCGAGAAAGAAAAAAAAACCGTCAAGTAAAACCTTTGCGATGTTTCTCGCAAAACTTACCGCCCGTTTTCATTTTTTTTCCCCCTCCCTCCCCTCCCTCCCTCTCGCTCGCGCTCTCTCTCTCTCCTTTCGAAGCGAAGTGGCTACGGATTTTTTTCTTTCGGAGGAGGAGGGAGTGAAGGAGAAAAGAATACAAGAAGAAGAAACGTTGAAAGAAACAAACAAAGGCGTAAATGAAAGTGCAAAGAGAGAGAGAGGGAAAAAAAAGGAGACCGACTTGACAGAGAGGACAGTGAGGAAGAAGAGCTGACTGTTGAAGAGCAACCACCACCTGCGCGCGCAGTCCCACCGACCGTTGCCAACGGCCCCACCGCGCGTGCGGACCTTTTCAAAATAACCCCCGCCCATTGGCCGGTCTCGCGCTCCCGCCCTCGTAGCGTCCCATTGGCTCCCTTCCTTGCCAGTCGGTGACCTCGCCGGTGCTGATTGGCTGGCCCGGCACCTTGCTGGGTCGCGAGCAGCTCTGATTGGTTGCGGGGGACGCATTTTCGAACCGGGCTCCGAGGCCACCGTGACTGACTGCAATCCCTCAGGTGGTTGATGGTCGCTTGGTTGGTTGGTTGGGTTATGGCCACCTTTGTGCGGGGCTGCCTCAGATCTGTGCCCGGAGCTATTTGCTGGGCTTATTACCTGTAACCCGGTGCTTAGATGGGTGGGTCCGCCTCGAAACCTTCTCCACACAGTTGGAGCGTGCCCAAACAACAACAACAACAACTTTGTACAGCGCCTTTCACGTCGGGAGGACGTCCCAAGGCGCTGGACAGTGTACAGCATTTCAGACCCGAGCTGGGGTGGGGGGGGGGGGTAGTGGCCGATGGCACGGTCGAAGAGGAGGGTCTTGAGGCGGGACTTGAAGACGGCTAAGGAGGGGGTGAGGCCAAGTGACTGGGGGATGGGGTTCCAGAGGTTGGGGGCAGAGTGGCTGAAGGCTCTCCCGCCAATGGTGGGGCGGGCGGGGCGGGGGACGTGGAGCAGGCCGGAGCCGGCTGAGCGGTGGGAACGGGCGGGTTGGTAGGGGGTTAGGAGGTCGCAGAGGTAGGGTGGGGCGAGGCCGTGGAGGGCTTTGTAGGTGAGGACCAGGATCTTGAACTGGATCCCCTGAAGGATAGGGAGCCAATGGAGTCGGGCGAGAATGGGGGAGATGGGGTCACGGAGTTTGGTGCGGGAGAGGACACGGGCTGCAGAGTTCTGGATTAGCTGCAGTCTGTGGAAGGAGGAGTTGGGAAGGCCGACAAGCAGGGCGTTTGCATAGTCGAGCCTGGAGATGATGAAGGCATGAACAAGAGTTTCAGCGGCCTGAGGGGTGAGGGAGTGGCGGAGTCGGGCGACGTTACGGAGGTGAGGGAAGGCAGAGTGGGTCATGGCTTGGATGTGGGGAAGAAAAGACAGTTGAGGGTCGAACAAGACACCGAGGTTCCTGACTGGCTTTGGTGAGTTGAAATGTGCCACCATGGAGGTTGGTGCTGCCAGAGCCTGAGGTGCTGAGGCGCTGGTGCGAGCCAATCAGGAGGGCCTCAGTCTCGTTCACATTCAACTGTAGGAAACTGTAGGTAGCGTTCCAGAGTCCCTGTGTCAGAAGATTGTGGGTTCGAGCCCCATGTCCAGATAGTCTAGGCTGATACTCCATCGCAGTGCTGGGTGAGCGCTGCATTAACCGTCCAAGGTGCCATCCTTTGGATATGACTTTAAAACCGAGGGCCCAACTGCCTGTTCAACGATCCCATGGCAGGATTTGAAAAGGGAAGTGAGTTTCTCCCGGTCTCTTGGCCTTCAATCCCCATATAAAATTGGTCATTTGTGAGACATTGCTGTGTGCAAAAAATGGGTGCTGTGTTTGTCTACCTTTGTTTACTCCTATATGTGGCACTAAGCAGTGTTACAGTTCCAAATAAGGGCAATTGACATTGGTGTTCAAGCCTAGAGTGAAAATCATTGGATTGTCAAAGTAACATTTGTTTCCACAGATATGGATACAGTTTTGGATGAGCCTGAGCTTTACAGGGTGTTAAGAAGAGTTATTTAGAGGAACAGAAATGTTTGGCCTATAAAAGGAAACCGAGCTTCTTGAGACAGCTGTATCAATGGAAGAGTTCCATTTGAGATCGGAAAAGGTATTTACGCCAAGGATGGATGGATCAATGGATGAAGGACTATGCTTGAAAAGTCAACGTTGATAGCTGTTGGACAGAAAGAAACTGTGCCTCTATAGAAATGAAAGAAACAAGATTTATTTTAAAAAAGCAAGTTAATATATGTTCTTATTTTCATTGCCCTATATAAGGCAAGGATGACACTAAGGTTTAGTGATGCGGATTGTGAGAAGGATGAAGAGGGCATGAAATTTTAAGTAACTAGATAAATGTAGAGCGTAACTTTCAGAATGAATAGGGTTGTATGAGGAATGGAGAAAATCAAATAGCTAGAATTGTATGCTTAAAAGGGAGATATTTGGGAAGCGAAGGTATTAAATATGTACTGATAAAAGATGGTAAATGGGATTAAAAGATCTGCTAATATCTAAGAGATGGCTAAACAACAACAACAACTTGCATTTATATAGCACCCTTCATGCAGGGTAGCATACTGGAAGACTTCACATGCTCAATGGGCTGAATAACTTCCTCCAGTTCCTATGTTTTTATGGTATGGAAAAGGTGGAATAAAGTGGGAAAGAACAGAGACCAGATTGTCTAGTGAATGTGCATGCATTCATAAAATGAATACCATTTTATTATTCTGTGATGAAAGAGGCTACATATAGTCATAGTTACCCGATGATCTCCAAACCTATATTAAAAAAACCATCATGGGTTCTGAGGTCAGTTATTTGAATTCCTCAAGGCTACTTATGGCTTTCAGGAGTTCACACAGTCCTTTATTTCTTTCAGATCCTGTTGTGCATGACAACGATGTGTAGAATGTGAGCAAAGTCCTACTTGCCAACCATTCAGATTGAATCAGCAGAGCTCAAATTTATGAATTCTTGTGAGGAGTCCAGATTTCTGAGAATTTGCCTCAAGAAACGTCAACAACATTTACCAAGAGTAGAATTAGGAATCTGGAAATGTTCGCAGTTTATCAAATAATGTTCTGTATAGTCCTGTGCAGAAACATTTTAAAGAAATTTTTAAGTTTGTACTTTGTAATTTGTTTTACGGTAAGACATGGTCACTCACAACATATTGCAAAAGAGAGTGAAGGTGGAATTGGATGGAGCAATGGTTTAACACAGTGATCATTTCCTTCTGGGACCATTAGCTTGGATCAAGCCCAGACTAGTGAAATTCAAGTCTTTGCACATTGCACGTTAATTCAAAAATTGCCCAGAACTCGGCATGAAATTGACATTCTCACTTAGAAAGGAATGAGGATGGCTGGTGGGGAAAGTGGAAACTTGATACAGGCAAATTCTTAGCTGCCACATTTCTTATCAAATCTAAAAAATGGACACAATCTCCAACCACCAAGTTACATTTTGCAGCATTTGCCTACAAAATGCACAGTCCAGTATGTCCTATAAAGTGCTTTGAGCTCATAACGTAAAATGCACTATATCAAATGCAAGGATTATTTATCATCATGATATCAATTTACCAAAGAAGCATTGAAACTTATGTTAGATAACAATAGTACTGTTGTTTTGCAACTGCCCTCTGGTGGAAGCTGGTTGTATTTTAATTTAGTTTCTCGTAAAAAAAGTTTAAAAAATCCTTTAAGTCTGAGGTCAGCAATTATGGTTTTGAGTCTTGGCCTTAAAACCAATGTCTTAAAATGTAAGACTCGTGGGGGTAAGGAAAGAAAGATACATTTTTATATCATCTTATCAACTTGAAACATCTCAAGGCACTTTGCAGTAATTACTATCAAGTGTGTGTAGTGACTGTTTTTGTTGTTAAACCTGTTACCATTTCACGCACAGCAAAGTCCTGCGGTCATAACCAACTTTATCTGAAGTTAATGTACACCTGAAAAAAAGGAGATAAGACTTCAGTTTAACACCTTCTCCGAAGGATGTCATCTCCACCAATACAGAAACCTTTCTGCCTAGTAATACGTGATTAGATGTCGCTCTTGTATATATGTGTGTATGGTGGGGGGTCCTGTGTAACACACCGGAAGAAATGGTGTTTGCACATGAGTTCAAAGCATTTGAGGCAGAGAGCATATGAGAGAGATAAACAAGCCTGTTGAAATAAAATTAATGCTGTATAGAGACTTGGCAGACACTCGGGGCTCAGTTATGAGTTGTAAATAACTATTAAGAATGTTTAGCTGTTGATTCACATTGGATCAGTGATTCCGAGAATAATTCTGCATTTTCCATGAAAAATATATTGCGATGAATGCAGATAGTTTACATAGAGAGACAGATTCCCAGGCTGGAATCTAATCGAGGGGTTTACATATAGATTAATGAATCTTTGAGGGTGAGTTACATGCGTGGATGTAATTGAAGGGTTCAGAGAGACTATACTGTATATAGAGGGGCGACAACAACTTATATAGCGCTTCTTATCTAGGATGAACATCTCAAAGCGGTAAGGAAATAAACTGCATATAAATCATCTCACCACCACAAAATTTAATCGTCTATGGACTTGGTTTGATTCCAGCTTGTGACAGTAAGTGAACTGTTTGCAGAGATTTGCTGTGTGCTTTTTGCATTCCAGCAGTGCCATCAGAGGCATCACCCTGCTACATCTTACTGGCTTCTACTTCCTACATATTTGAATGGCAAATATTAGTTTTATGGGTATCAGAATGCCTTGAGGCAATTGAAATCAACTGCAGACTCCAGAGAGTCTAGGCCAGGGGTGGGCAATTATTTTGGCTGGCAGTCCATTTCATGAGTTTTGGTAAACTTCGCAGGCCACACACTTAATATAGATGCAAATGCTTAATAATAGCTCAAAATCAAGTCTACACTTGCACATGCATAAAATAAAGTCTGTATAATTGACATTCATTAAAATTAGGTTAAATAAAAACTCATTGAGCAGACATTTATTCGATACTTATTCATTTATTCATATATTGATGAGAATGTGAGAAGCTTGCTCAATGGGAAGAATGAAAGTGCTGACGTGTGTTAACCAGACAATTGAAGTCAGGCATCGTCTCCATTGTTGCAATGTGGAGTACTGCTGCAAGGTGGTCATCAGTCATCACAGATCTATGTTTGATTTATTGACTTTCATTACAGACAATGTCTCCTTGCATATGTATGTTGATCCAAACAGCACAAGCATCCTCCGGGCATGAACCTTTATTTTTGGAAAGGTATATTCATTAAGAGAGGTGTAAAAATTAGGAAGTGCCTTGGGACGTCCTCCCGACGTGAAAGGCGCTCTATAAAATTGAATTTTGTTGTTGTTGATTTGAATTGCTCCGCAAGCAACAGATCATATTGCAGGTCAATAAGCTCGAGTTGGAGGTCAAATGGGGCTTTGTCAATATCAAATGAGAAAGGTGAAGAGACCAAAGACGGGTCATTTTCGATCAAATTGAAATCCTGGAATTGGCGAGAAAATTCAGTATGTAAGTCAAGTATTGGCGCAGTATACTTTTTAAGGCTTCGATCGCAAACAGTAAAATGCTGCAAAGTTGGAAAGTGGGCAAACAGCCTGTTTCCTATCTGATGCGATAAAATAAATAATTTTGTCATAAATGACTTGACACTGCAATACAAATCGTGCACAAAGGCCCCCTTCCGTTGCAGTTTTGAATTCAGTTCATTCATGTGGCCCATGATATCAATAGCAAATGCGAAATCAGAGAGCCAATTCGCATCATTCAGCTGTGGGAAATCTGAATCTTTTTGTTTCATGTCCAAAGATAAATCAATCTCTGTTCTCAGTTCCCACACTCTTTTCAAGACCTTTCCTAAACTAAGCCATCTTACATTCGTGTGATACAGAACATCCGTGTGCTCAGATTTCAATTCCTCAAGCAGAGTGAAATTACCTGTGGTTTAATCCTCTTGCTCGAATGTAGTTGACCATTTTCGTAACTGTGTCCACGACATTGCTTAGTTTTAGAACACTTACAGAGGACCTCTTGGTGGATAATGCAGCGCAGAAAAACAATATTCTGTTCTGGATTTGTTTCTTTGACTTAATCTTGAATTCTTTTCAGTAACCCAATATTTTTGCCTGTCAGATTTGGGCTTCCATCAGTGGTCACATTCACCAGTTTTTTCCACTCCACCACTAATTTTAAGATACTGCTTATTTGCTGCCTCCAAAAAGTCTTCTCCAGTTGTCGTATTTTTCATTGACTGCATTGATGCCAATTCTTTTGTGAACTCAAAATGTTTGGTGATACCTCGAATAAAAATTATCAACTGGGCTGTGTCTTTGACATCACAACTCTCATCGAGTGCCAGTGAAAAACATGCAAAATTGCTTGCTTTATTTTGTAACCGCACACTTTTTATTTTCTTTATTTATTTTATTTTTTATTTTATTTATTTTATTTGTTTTATTGTCCACCCTCACTGGTAAAAAAAAATTTAGAAATCCATTCTTTGTTGACTATTTGGCCTTCAGCGTCCACTTTCGGCTTCTTTGATAAACTCATTTCGAATTGACGTCCTCTTCAGTGAAAAGTATTGCCGCGGTTGCCACACGCAGGCGTTTGAAAATTTGCCGATCCGAACATTTCTGGCGTCAGCCTGATTCAACACTTAAGGGAGTGTGCGCACAACTAAGCCGTGTGATTGGCTGATGTTCCCGGTCTGATTCAAATGTGAAATTTGTGCGACTTTCTGGGACTGAACGAATTATAATTTTTTCTATTGCTGGACACAATGACGGGCCGGATATGGGCCCGCAGGCCGTATTTTGCCCACCCCTGGTCTAGACACTGACAAAGGGATGGAGCAAAGGATCATCACAGCTCCCCCTGCTTTAAAAAAGCAGCTTTGTGCCCCAACAAACCGAGCCTGACACCCCGGAGTGTAGTGACTGCATCATTCACCTTTAGCAAATGCGTAATCAGTTTTGTCAACAACAACAACAAGATTGCATTTTTATAGTGCCTTTCATGTTGGAAGGACGTCCGAAGGACATCCTAGTGTACAGCATTTCAGACCCGAGCTGGTGTCAAGGAGGAAGAGGGGAGGGGAAGGGGGGTGACCGATGGCATGGTCGAAAGGCATTTCACATCACTTTGTAAAGTCTGCATCAGTGAAGGATATCAGCTTGAAGAACAATATTCACATCAGAATTCCTTTTAAAGAGTGGCTCACAAGTGAGATCTCTTTTGAAAGAGAAAGATTTGCCAATCGCTGCTTTAAGGAAGAAATCTCATCATCAAGGATGTTTTTAAGAGGATGTCACTGTTGAGGCCCCTTCTTAAAATAGTTGAATTGGGATTAATTTTTAATCTCCTAAATGTAGGATCATTGGAACATGGGAATTGCTCGAAAAAAAAACAAGGTTCATCTCGTTCACCTTCTACTGTCCTGGTAGTTGCATACTATAATAATAGAAAGATTGATAGCATTTAATTCTGTCAATTTATTTCAGACTCTTCCAGAGTATTACTCCATTCTAATTCCACTCCATCTAAGAGTCGTGTTTTTCGAACAAAAATGATGCTGAAGTTAAGGAACCATCACATTTGAAGTGCAAGTTACCTAATGGCAGTAAAAATTTCAAACAGGATTCAGAGCCCAACTAAAACAACAAGTGCCAAGTGCGAGCACAGTGGGAAGAGGAACTGTTCAACCAGATCAGTTCAGGATCACATTCTTGGTGACAGTCTGGCTCAGTTGGTAGCACTCTTGCTTTTAGGTCAAGTTGCGGGTTTAAGCAACAAATCAGGACTTGAGCATGCACTCTAACCTGACAATCCAAGCCAAGTCCTTTGGGAGAACTGCATTGTTGTAGATACTGAACTTTTGATGAGATGGTAAACTGAGGGAAAGAGAAGGGAGTTTCTCTGGAACCTGGTCAACAAGATTCTAGATAATTCAGTCATTCACCTCATGGCTGCTTCTATGTATGTCTTTGCTGCGTGCGAAATAGCTACCGTGGTTGCTTACACTTGACAGCAATTTTGTGAAGTACTTTAAGACGTTTCAATGTGATAAAAGTCTATACAAATTGCAAGTTCTTTCTATCTGAGCCCACTGTTGTTACAGCAAATAGCAATGCTATTTGTGATCAGTTGCCATTAGATACGATGTGAGCACTGGGTTGCCACCAAATTGCAAGAAGGAGACGGGAAAACTAAAAAGGAAGCACCAGCCATCTGAATAATATTTTCTTTTCCGTTAAAATTAAGCTGAAAATTCCAGAAATGGGTAGCCTTTTGCGAGTGTGTCCTGTGCGCCACTTCAATTTGACCCCTGCAACCATTCGCAAGAAGGGAAAAAGAACACTTCCATTAATGAGTACATCCTTTCAGTCCAAAACAAAACAAGCCGAGCAATGTCTCAGCAGGAGCCGAGAACTGAGAACGGGGATTAAACACAGCGCCTAAGGTACATCTGCAATTCATTACAATCATTGCAAAATGGGCCCCCAACCAAGAGAGCACTGAGGAAGGAGGCAATGAAGACGATACAGTGAATGGGTGGCATATTGATGTTGGGAAGTGGCTGTGACATTTCAGCATCAGATCAGAGTAGGCAACGCCCATTTTTCTTGGATGAGTAACCACTTACTTCCCTTTGCTGTGTGAATCTGTTTCACTGGCCAGCTCGCTCCAGCCAAAGCTCTGAGGCTGCACTGAGAAGGCAAAGCCATTCAGCGCGTTTAGGAGAATGTAACGTGGCCTTAGTTACCTTTCCAAACATTCCAAATTAGAGCGTAAATACTTTCTGAAATCAGACTGTCACCTCCAGGCACGCGCTGTTTCTAATTGTTTTGCAAAAACACGATGGAAACAGACACGCACAAATTGGCAAAGACTGGAACACAGCATCAGGATCCCTGATCTCGGGTTTTTTCCATGCTGTTCGCCAGTAAAACTGAATTCTTGTGAAACAAGGAATGATCCTGAAAAGTACTAGAATTGCCAATATCAAAATGTGAGTCCCTGTGCGTGTTTGTGTATGCTTTTGCGTGTACAAGTGCGTTTGTATGTGTGCATACCAGTGTGTCTCTGTGCGCCTGTATGTTTACATATGTGCGTGCGTGAACATGGGGGAATTGCAAGCCCCTGCAAGCGCAGCTGTGTTAGCAAGTCTAGTGTGTGTTGACACCCGCAAACATAATGTGACCCTAGAGGTTGGATGTTTACAAAAAGATATATATTTTCTTAAAAATTGGAACTGACTTCACAAAAAAAATCAGGTCAATGCCAGGACATACAGTGCAGAGAGGATCACGTACTTAAAGCAGCAATGCACTGCTTTAGTACAGCCTCATTACAAGGAAATTGATGCTTGTAGGAGGTTAGGACGTGGGTTGGTTTTTCAAACAGCTAATGGCTGCTCTCAGAAAGCACAGAGCATTCCCTTTGAAATGTTTTACTGTGGAGATTGAATCATAAACAGAGCACAGTTGCGTGTGAGACTGATCAAAATGTCACGTCCTCAATTTCATTTGAGAGACACCAAATAAGCCAGAAACAATTGACGAAATGAACTTTATTCCAAATGCTTCAAGCAACAAACACAATCAGCAGCTAGGCAAACTTGCATAAATTCAAGTGCTTTTTTTTAATGGTGTCATCCAACAAATGGCTTGATTATATGTAGAACTAAAATAATATCATCTTTTGATGGAAAAGTAGCAATGCAACTCAAATGTAATTTGTTGTTGTTGTTGTTGAAGGACTTTTCCAAATGGAAGTTCTGCAAGTGTTTCAAACTTCTACCTATGTTGTCTTCAGAAAGAGATCTTTTGCATTCTTAATGGGCTTACAATACAATCGCTACACTTTACAGAAACACTTGGTAAAGTGTGGTGAGACTTTTCAGCGTGATAAGGCTGTACATCAACATAAGGATTATTATTATTGGTGCATTACATTTTTTCAAAGTCTGATTGAATACTTACAATGAGGCGCCAACAAGAAATCAAAGAACAGCAATCGTGGAGATCACAAGAGAAATTTAAATGAAAAAAAACATGTCAGTCAAGTGATCTCATCTATTCAGAATACCAACTCTGCCATCTTTCCATTTTAGCATTAAACTGTGTCTTAAATTAACTCAATCACCATTCCTGCATTTGAT
This sequence comes from Callorhinchus milii, assembly GCF_018977255.1. Lineage (NCBI taxonomy): Eukaryota > Metazoa > Chordata > Chondrichthyes > Chimaeriformes > Callorhinchidae > Callorhinchus > Callorhinchus milii. Next base: position 9,521,789 of record NW_024704757.1, read on the forward strand.
TCCCTACTGTGTAAAGAAACACATCTTTGTGTCTGTCCTAAACTTCTCATTTGATCCCCTGTATGAGACAGACAAGAAGTAAGTATCACATATTTTAACAATTTGAATATTTTTATTAAAACCCTGACCACAACACAGTTTTATAATCCTAGAGCAATTACCTCTTGTTTATGATGACTCAGACTTTTTGGAGAACAGCCAAGACCCCTGGTGGTGGTGGATACTATAAAGCTGAAATAAAGAACGATGAATCAAGAAGTAGTACAACAGTTAGGTTATGCCAGCCAGGTCTGAGGTTTAAGCTTGTAAAATATAGGAGGAAAGGAAGACTGAAGCAAGTGAGGAAAGAATGAATTAGAAGAGAAGGCGTAATGCATTTTGATTACAACACAATGAGGTTGGAGAGAGGAATAGGAGGATGTAGAATTGGGAATTGAGAGTTTGGGAGGAATACCAACTGTAGTATTTTGCCCACAAAATATACAGTCAATTCACACTATAGTATATTCTGTGAGGCGCTTTGAGACGTCTCGAAGACATAATAAGGCGCTAAATCAGATGCAAGGATTATCATTGTTATTTTTATAGATAAAAAGTAAGTTTATCTCACAGTCTTGTCCAAAGAGAGTCCACAATAAGCTGAAACCTACGATACACAAGATTTTTCTGTCATTGCTGTCCAATGAATCCACACTCACATCCCTACCTGACAGATTCTTGAGATACTGGTATATATATTTCCTGCACCGATTAAGAATCATTCAATGGAGCCATATGGTCCTTGAAAATTGCTCATCTACTGCTCACCACCTTAATTGACTTTTAATTAACCAGCAATCAACTTCTCCCACTGAGTCTTCAACAACAATTTGCATTCATATAGCACCCTCCACGCCGGGCGGCTTCCCGGAGCACTTAAGGTCCTCCCGCAGGAGTCCTCTCAATAGCACATTTTCTAAGTGAAGATCAAGCCTTTCAAGGGCAAATAAAAATGCTACACAAAAGACAGAATTCTGATTAAATGAAACTAAAGAGCAAAGAATAGCACAGCTAGACTTCAATCCTGAAAAGACTGCAAGAAAAAGGCAAAATGAGTTGTCCGCTCAAAGAACAGCATGGCTGGACTTCGATGCAGAAAGGTATGCAGGGTGTTTATGGCATGTTAAATGGTTTGTGAGTGGTATTACTAAAAATCTACATTCCATATTGGATCCTTTGGTTGCAAGCGTAGCTGCTAATAAAGACAAAATGTCTATGTGTGTATCTGTGTGTCTGCCAAGAATGCAATAACTGATTGACATAGAGGCATGATTTACACCTCATCGTAAAGGTCTTCCATGGGGGAAGCGTCATGGGCATATTTTTTTCGGGGATCTCCTATCTTGATGAGCTATGTTAATATATTTTAAAAATCCTTTAATCAAGCCCCCAAAAGGTGTGCATAGTATTCTGCAACAAAATCGCTATGCATGGTATTCTGGAACAGAGCAGCAACAAGTCACACACCCTTCTGGAGAGATACATCTAATAAAGACAAATTGTCCGTCTGTGTGTCTGTAACCGATTGGCGTAGAGACACCAACAGGAGTCTGTTATATATTATACCAAGCATGAGGATACCGATATCAACTGCAACATCCATGCTGCCACCTGAGCTGAGATCAGCCAACTCAGCAAAGAGCACCTTAGACTTTCCATATCCATGTGGCTCATTTTCATCACAGACAGAGAAATACCCAACTGAGCCATGACCCACCAGCATGTGAGAATGTGGCTCCAAAGACACTTTATGCTGCTAATTTATCTTTTTTTAATAACATCCAATAAATCTAAATACTATAGTGTGACATTTCACAGGAAACGGAAATATATTTTTGTTCTAAAACAATCATAAGTTCCAAATAATGGATATCTGTGAATGAGTTAGAAGGAATCGGTTCAAGAGTCAGATGTTCTGACAAAATAAGTGCTTGACAGACGTCACACGAACCCAAAGGTCTAATCTTTAAGTCACTCCCTTTTATCAAATATTTAATTTTAGGAAAAATATACTTGTGTTGTATTGATTTCAGGTTAGAAGTTACAGTTTCTGTGCTCAGATACTATCAACAGCAACTCACTGGTGAATAACTCATGATGTTAACAGGAAGATATTGATTTTTAGCAGGTTACAGGGAAATTCCATGGACATCATCCAACAGGATGGATTCACAAACACATGGAAAGAATTATACTCTTCAGCAGTGCAGCTGGTCTGTCTCTCTCTCCGAGTCGAAATGCGCTTTATAAAAACAGGCAAAACACAGCCCAACTCTTCTCAGCACTGTCTTGTCAGATCAGAAATTGGAAATTCTTGTTTTATTCTGATGACTGGCCTCCCAAAATGATCTGTGAAGCAGACCGTACAATCTATGATCAAGCTAGGTTTCCCCAGTAATCTGGAAAAACTCTCAGTTGGCTTTTACTGGCATGCTTAGAATTGGAAATCTTAATCATCACACACATCTACACAGTGCACTAAATTTAGCAGAACAGAATGTAGATGTTCCCTTTTTTTAAATGTTCATTCCAAAGTAAGGAAGAGTAATATCGTGATTTTCCAAATTAGTGTTTTCCCCACTTATCCGCTCCTCTACTTGTTGGAAGTTCACATTCAGCTCTGCTATATAATAATAATCCTTGCATTTGATATAGCGCCTTATCATGTCTTCGAGACATCTCAAAGAGTTTCACTGTAAAGTGAATTGACGGTATATTGTGTGGGCGAACCCAACGTTATTTATATTACCATACTTGCCATTGTTCACTGGGATGCTAAACTGGTGATTGCTGCTGGTTTACGCAGCAGAAAATCACAGCTACATCTGATCCTATCTTCAACCAGCACCTTCACCCACATCGAGGAGCGAGAGACCTGGCTTGATTATTGTTATTCCCGTTGTTCCAGTGACTCAATTACTGGATTATCAGTTACCCTGCCCCACAGATGAATTAATCATCACAGACCGAGGATTCAATCTGGGACCTTCCTGGTCTGTATGGCTCAGTATCTCTGTCATGGCTGTAGATGAAGCAGAATCCATAGCTTATTTTAAAAATGCAATGTTATAGGTTCTTGAAGAGGAGGAAATATGGGACTAGGGTGCGAGCAAGAGAGTGGAATTAGTTGGCTCAGGTGGAGAAAAACACTAACTTAAACCTGATGAACCAAATGACTTGTTTCTGTGCAGTAACATTCTATAACAATAATAATCCTTGCATTTGATACAGCACCTTATCACATCTTCGGGAAGTCTCAAAGCGCTTCACAGAATATACTGTAAAGTGAATTGACTGTATATTTTATGGGCGAAACACGGCAGCCAAATGCACACAGCAGTGCCCCACAAACAGTTGCGGATTGAGTGACCAAATTATTATTATTTTTTTGATGGGTTATTGCCCCCAGGAAAGCAATCCGCCGATCGACTAACAACCGGGTTCCTACTTACTGCTAAGTAAACAGATACGTGTGTAACGTTTTGCTCTGCCGAGGAATCGAATGCCATAAGTAATACACAGTGCGATCAACTCAGCCACCGCAGGACTTAACTGTGCCTTCTATTTGTAACTTAGCTGGTAGGATAGACAGGACTCTATTTAATTCTTCCCCCCTTCCATTTTCAAGAGTTTATAGCAATGTTGTAGGTGCAATCCTGAGTTTATAAAGCACTGAAGATAAGTGGAAAGGGCAGAAAAGTGGTGTGCCTTGCATTTATAAACACAGGACTGAGACTCCAGGTAATCGGATGAAAACACTGCCTCCCACATCCTCCCAGAAAACACACCACTGAATGTTTGGAACTACCATCTATTCACATCTTAAAAGCTTG